>NC_134816.1:10231220-10248720 GCF_046742065.1 Oratosquilla oratoria
TCCTAACTCCCAAATGTCCTCCTACCCCATCATGAGCAATACCCAGGATCTCCTTCCGTAATGGGTTTGGGACCATTATTTGATGACGGACAGACCAAGGGTAATTTGCAGGGGAATCAGTAGGACGGAATTTCTGCATCAATATGCCTGAGCTAAGATAATAACAGTTGGATTCAGATTTAGCTTCCTCTTCACTAATATCTCTACGGAAACAACTGGCTAGTTCAGGGTCCTCTTTTTGGAGTTGAATGACCTTGCTCCTAGTGACTGGGGAGGAATCAAAACTATCCAGGGTGTTAACATTGTCTCCCTCAGAGTCGTTATCGCTATCAAACCTATTCTGAAGGTCGCCGTGGGAAGAAGTTTAAAACAATTCACCTAGATTTAAATCAGCAAGGTCAGGCTGAATAGGAACATCCTCTGTGTTCTCACTAGGTTGGGGGGGTAACTACACCAACATGAACATCCTCTTTATGCTCGCTAATCTCTGCCTCCACCCTGCGGCTCATGCTACGGGTAACAGCACATGCAGGGAATATGCCCGGAATGTCTGCCTCTAATTGGGAGGTATTATTTTCGACAGAGGGACACGAGGAGACTATGGCATTAGGTAACATCGTGCACCCAGCGAGGTCACTTCCTATCAGGAGTGAGACTCCTTCTACAGGTAACTTGTCGATTACTCTCAGCTGGGCATAACCTGTCCTATCATCTGACCACAAGTATACTTGGCATATAGGGATACGTGACCCGCCTGTTAAACCGTTCACAAGGACCCAACTCCCTGTATAATATGCATCTATCAAAGTAGCCACATCTTTTGTAATTAGTGATAAGGCTGATCCTGTGTCTCTAAGAAGCTTAATAGATGTGGGTGGGCTATCTTGATCAAGGGCCACTGAACCAGAAGAATAGAACGGTTCAAATGTGGATAACATAGGCAGGGAAGAATTATCTAGGCTAACAGCAGTGAGACAGGGCTCCAAAAACATTCCGATTGCTCGGCCACGTTGATCGAGAGAGAGGGGGACCCTTGGAGAGAAGCCTTTTTCTATTGTAGTTTGAAAGAGTCATCAATTTGATGTCCTGGCCTTTTGCAATACTTGCAATAGCTCTTCCCTCCAGTAAGGGTAGATCCATTGGTCTCACTATCAACGGGCTTACCTGAGGTAGATGAAGCAGACGAGGAGTGGGCCGGCGGTCGAGGAGGCTGTGGAGGTCCGATTGTCTTGGGATCCCTAGCAGGGGGGAAGCTTTCGGGTAAGGCAGGGTGAGACCTGGAATGCATTATAGGATTAGTCAATTGGTAATACTCGGCCGCTGGGCCAGCCTCTGCCAAGGTACGGATACCTCGCTGATCCAAATTGGCTCGCACATCTGGAGGGATATTATTTCTAATATCCTCCATCAATATCAATTCTTTGAATTTGTCCAGGCCTACGTGAGCTTCCTCGCTTTCCACCCACCGGGTGAACATGCGCTCCTTTCGCCGGAAGTACTCCACGGAGGTATCCTGGTTGGATTTCCTACATCTCCTGAATTGTTGCCGGTAGGCTTCAGGAACAAGCTGGTAGGCCTGTAATATGCTACATTTAACTATATAATAATCACTACTCTGACTTCCGGAAAGCGCAATAATTATGTCAAGAGCTTTTCCTGAGAGGGCCCCCATACACCATCTGCGTCTACTGGCTGAATGGCCATTGGTACATGCGAGCTAATTTCTCAGAAAGTGAGAAAAACCTGTCTGGTTCGTCCTCGTTAAATTTTGGGATATTAGGTGTATGTTTTTCTATACCAAAGGTAGGAGAAGTTACAGGACTTTGAGACTCGGGTCTCTCTATTTCTAGTTCCAACTTCTTAAGTTCAACCTGTAATGCTAAATCATTTACAGGGCTAGCACCCCCAAAATCTTCCCGTGAGGCGGGGATGAGTTTATTTTCCCCTAAGTACTCAAGACTTTTCTCCCTTAAGGAGTTCTTATTTAAGCCGGAGCACTCACTTAATTGATAGTAATGTGCTATCATCTCTAACCGTGTTTTAGTTAGCTTCCTTACCTCTTCAGCTGAAGGCTCCTTTACGAAGTTTTCCAATTTGAATATGTTGAATTTAAGATGTTGGAAGACAAAGAATAACAAAATGTTGCTTATTAGCTAGTTGGTAACTAATTGTGAAGTAATGAAATACCTATAATAGGGATTGGCCACACAAATATGGTAATGCAAGCTGTTAGCTGGTATGGCAAGAGCATTTAATAATGGCAACAAATCAATAGCTTGCCATAAAATATCTCGGCGATGAACAACAACCGAATGGGCGTTCTAACAATACAATTGCACAAATCCTAATGGCTACTATCCCGGACGGCTCCCATTTGTTACGCTCTCCCATTAAAGCCCAATCTTAATTGGACAAGCAATCCTACCTCCAATCATTGACACAAGATTGAGACTAAATGGCAGGGTAACAATGTATTTAGGTGACCGGTGGATAACTCTGAGTGGGGTCAAGGTAATTGAAACTAGAATATCACTAACATATTTTCATATTCACTGAACACTACAACACACACTTATTATATGCCTACCAGAACAACCACAAGGCTAGGGTCAACCTAATATACTTAACCTAATTATTATTGAGGAGCGGAAAAAAGGCGTCCGCTCTGAACGGGTTCTTATAAAAAATCACCATACGTAAGACATGGTTGTCTTCCACCTGTTTGCAGTTCCTACAGACGATGTCTTTAATACGTTTTTCGTCTTCCCTGTACGAACTGCTAAAAATATTTTGGTAGTAAACTGTGATCTTTTGCTGACCTGGGGAGTACTCAGGGGCACGACGGTCTAGCAAGTTTTTGGTGATATGATCAAAATCTGTTAGAGTAACCATTGTTAACTAACATCTGACGTGGGCAAAGAGGACATCTGAAAGGGGCCTCAGAAGTACAGGCCCCTTTCAGATGGCCTTCGGGTAATCTGTTTGTTCAAAAAGATGGAGTTGCCATGGGATCACCTTTAGGGTTCCTCTTTGCCCAGGCTTTCATGGCCCATGTTGAAGAAGAAGCTGTAAATAACCTCCATACCAAACCATTTTTGTATCGTAGATATGTTGATGACATTTTTGTGTGTGTTGATGACCTACAGTTACTCGAGGAGCTCAGATCTAACCCTCAAGTTATTTCTGGTTTAAGGTTCACTGTGGAGTTGAATAAGAACAACAGACTCCCTTTCCTCGATGTAATGGTAGATGGTACTTCAGATACCTTTATTACCTCCATTTACCGCAAGCCTACCAATGCGGGTAAGTGCATGAATGGTGAGGGTGAATGCACACAAGATTACAAGAGAGGGGTAATAAAGGCATACGTTACGCGGGGAATTAAGGTATGCTCTTCATGGCACCTGCTGCATGCCGAACTTCAGCACCTACGTCAGATGTTCGTTAACAATGGTTACTCTAACACAGATTTTGATCATATCACCAAAAACTTGCTAGACCGTCGTGCCCCTGAGTACTCCCCAGGTCAGCAAAAGATCACAGTTTACTACCAAAATATTTTTAGCAGTTCGTACAGGGAAGACGAAAAACGTATTAAAGACATCGTCTTTAGGAACTGCAAACCGGTGGAAGACAGCCATGTCTTACGTATGGTGATTTTTTTATAAGAACCTTCGCACTTGCTCCTTAGTGCTGAAAAATGATTTGTCTGGCAAGTCTGGGACTCTGTCAAAAACCAATGTGGTGTATAAATTCGACTGCAAAAGGGGAAACTGCGCGTTCCATAAATGTGCATACATTGGGTTTACGACCTGTAGTCTCAGCCGTCGCCTAACAACAGGGAGCCATCAAAAATAATTTTCAACACGAACATCAGTCTCCCCTTGATAGAGCAACCATTGTTAACAACACTGAAGTAGTTACTCAATGTAATGATGTAAGAGAATTAAGGATGCTAGAGGCTATGTATATCAGGGAATGGGCTCCTAGCATTAATATACAATCCAATATGATTACTGCCATTCCCTTGTTCAATAGCTCATCGAGACATGTGAGAAATAATCCCACCAATGGTGGAAGTATGTCCGTCCCTCTCGCATCGCATACCGCCCCGAACGCCACTACTCCTCCCCCTCCCTCTCCCCCTCCCCCTCTCCATAGGCGATCAAGTCGGGTCAGATCATCTAGGTCATCAAGCCACTCTCCACTGTAAGTCTTTCTATGCATATGGAAAGACGTCGCACTGTTCAGTTCGGAAAAATGTAATTGTTGTGTTCTGTGTAATTGTGTTGTGATAAATGTAATTAGTTTGATAATGACTCTTTGAAGTCGAAACGTCATCTGTTATTAAAATGGAGAACTTTGGACAATTGATTTTCGATCATCCTCCCAAAGTCAGAACTATAGTGAGAAGGATTGAAAATATTAGGAAGAAGATAAACAATTTTGACAATGCTGTGGTGTTTAACTCAGTGTATATATATATATATATATATATATATATATATATACATATATATATATGTATGTATATATATATACACAGATATATGTATATATATATATATATGTACATGTATATATATATGTATATATATATATATAGATATATATATATATATATATATATATTATATATATATATATATATATATATATATATATATATATATATATGGTTGAACAAGGACTGAACAAGCTTTCAGAAAGTTTGAATCGTCATATATATATATATATATATATATATATAGATATATATATATATATAGTGTATACAGATATTGTTCAACATCCGATATATAGTGTCGAATCATAAGAATTGTTAGTAGTTATATCTGTTATGGTTTTGCATTGGGTCGGTATGGTATTTTCCAGTGTTTGTCTTTAGATTAAATGAAGGATATGTTGAATAAGAAATATATTCTAGTTCACATATTGAATTTATTCTTGCATATAATAATAAGTAAGTCAAAAAACGTCGCTATTCAGTTACCCAGGAAGTAATTAGTTTCAGTACAGAAGACGAAGTTATATTCTATTAAATAGATATTACTAGTAACATAAATATATGATAGAATGATGAAATATATCGGTTTTGATCCACCCAGACTAATATATCGACTAGTAGGATATTGAGTACTTTCTTATCGTACTCGAACTCTTACGGTTTATGAGTACACCATCTTTGCCTTCGTCAGGTAATAGAGCCAACAGTATTAAAGACAATATTCTTCTTGTGACACCTGACTGAACACTAAGTAGCAGTGATGAATCTGAAAACGAGGCTCCAGAGCGAAACACTGGGTTGTCTTGGCTCCTACAAAAATGGAGGGACATTGAAAAGGTTAAGTTTGAACGTCTCCTGTCAAAGTAGAGTAAAATTAAATTTATCCTTCCGTTGATCTGAAACTTTAGTGCCCAAGAGTTTCTCTAACCTATATGAAATCGTCTGGTTTTAGAATGTATGAATTCGTCGTTTACAGCAGTAATCTTATCTATCTATTTTTTCCTAATAGTCATGTGTGATTAACTGACAATAAATATGACAAATGACGGATAACTGGTGACAGTGTAGCATCATTCACTCGTCATAGATGTATTTTGTATAATGGCATCTTATATATTGTTTTGTTTCATATTTTTGTATATTAGTATTCTGTATATATGTTCTATATTTTGGTACATGAAATATATATAATATTTGTGTAATAATATATGCACTATAAACAAATAATCTTTCATTTGTAAGTGGTCTTTCGAACACGATTCGAACCACAACGTCGGCATAGAAAACCAGCTTAGAGCCTTGTGATTTCTTTTTCATCCCTAAGTCTCAATTCATACTAAAGACACCTCACCTACTGATTACAGTGTTTAGTTGAGTCCGTTTACTATAGGCTACTTTGTAATTGGACATTGTGTATCATCGTAGTTCATTGTCAGTCTTACAATCAGTAGTGGGATTCAGCCGGTTCTTACCTATTCGCTAGAACCGGCTCACGCAAATTTGTCAGTTCGGCGAACCGGCTAACTGGCGAACCGACTAGTTGCTCAGCTGGTCAGTGGTCTTCTGCATCTCATCCGATAAGTACCGGGACGGTATGTTTCGTAACTTTCGTTAGTGATTTATTGCATAGTTTATTTACACAAGTGGTTACCAGTTTTTTCATGTATATAGTGCTTGGTTTGTAACGGGACGGGTGTAACGGTATCGTTACATCGTTTCCATCCAACGTTACTTGTAGACACAAAATGTAACGGGGTCGTCACATCATCACAAAAAGGGTCCACTGCACAAACGCCTCTAAGTTTTTGTTTCTTTATTGTCGTATCCAACACAAAGTTAGTTCACACACTATTACACAGTCTTATCACTAGGGCACGTCACTAAAAACCGACAGCTCCACGGGTGTGCGAGCTGGTTTTGATGCCCGGAAATGATGAGTAAGGAAAATCTAGAGTTGCTCTGAATCGTGAACTTCTCTTATTGTTTTATTTATTTTGTTGTCCCACAAGGGTGGGGCAACTGCATTGATTACTTATTGCTATCTACTATCATACATGTTAATTATATATCCAGGGGAGGATCGTTAGTATACGTAATATCGTATGTCAGTACTGGGTGGCTACTCGGTTGATCGCGTGTGTTCGTTCATGTGTTTGGTGGTCGAGGTGTTGTTGCAAAGCCAAAAGGATTGACTCAGCGATTTCCACTGAGCCTCGTGATGTTGATTCAGCGATTAATGCCTGTGCTGGACAGTGTGTTAAGGAGTGGGTATATGACTGGGGTTATACTACTCGTCATGTATGTGAGCCGTATACATATCGCTCTCCCCCTGGGGTTAGGTGGCTCCCGGCACCTAGGTTACATGGTTTACAAAAGTATTTATATGGGTAATACATCGAGAAAAAAATTTCAGAGACACAAAATCCTGTGGGATTAAAAATGTGAAGATGGGGGGGGGGGGTGTTGTTGAAGTGAATCTGAGGTCCCAAGGGGGATCATGAACTGTAATTAAGGGTAGCGATGTTGTGTCTCAGAAGTGTAACGTTGTGTCTCACCAGATTACATGTTATATTAGATTTCACATGAAAGGTTACACTATATCTTTGATAACACTGTTTAAGTCAATTTCTAAATGTTATGGTTTTTATGGTTTAACACTATCACTGTGGGGGGGGGTGTCGTTTTCTAAACAATGTTCCATGGTCAGTTTGGTGTGTCACATCACTTTCTAACTGTTATGGCGTTCATGTGTTTTAGTACCAACACTGTAGGGAATGTCGTTTTCCAACCCAGTTCTATGGGTAGTGTGGTGTAACACATCGCACTTGTTGGTAATCACAATAGATATATATATATATGGTTTCCCGTAAAGAATATTACAATATTCATGAACGTGGGTGAGACACAGCATAAACTTAATCTAGGTTTACAATAATTTGGGTATGGAGGTTGAAAGGTTTTGGAAGGTGTTACTTCATGCAAGAGAATTTGGTTAATACCACAAGTATAAAGAGAATGATTAAGAGGGAAAGGGCTGTGGAGGTATATGGCAGTACCTCTAGTGTAGGTCAAGTGAGTCCATGTCAAAAGTAGTCGATGTTTAAGGTGGGTAATTAATGATGTATTTAATTTTGGAGGATGAAGGTTTTGTCTCAGTGAATGAGGATATGTTTATCTGACTCTCGCTAAGGTTATATTGGTCGGAAGGAAGTAGAGAAGTTTCAATAGATATGCGGAAAGGAGTTCTTATTGGAAATGGGCCATTTTAACCTCCACTGATAGATACATGACGTCCTGCATCTTCAGGGGCGAGAGCTAGAGTGCATGTTTAATTGCGTCGACGCAGAGTCATGGGATGAGACTTGCGTTTTGGTGATTGGTGTGTGTCTGTGGTAGGTGGGTTGTGGATGGGAGGTGAGATTGGGTCGAGGTTCAGTTTGACCTTTCTCAACTTCTCTCCATGTATGGTGAAGGTGGTGTGATCGGAAGGATCTGTTAGTAGGAAAACATTGTTAGGGAGTGAACTTGTGACTGTGAAGGGGCCTAGGAATTTGGGTTTGAGTTTGTTTGTTCTACTTGAGTCTTTCACCATGACTGAGTCGCCAAGTGCTATGTCAAGTGGAATTGACCGTTTGTGTTGTTTTGTCTTTGTCTTCTCCTGGGCTTCTTTCAGGTTTGCTCTAATTTGTTTGTAAATGGTTTGCATACCTCTTTTGATGCAGTGTGCGAGGTTATCTAGGTTGTATAAGGGTGGGGGTGGTTGGTTGAATATTTGGTAGGGTAGGCGCATTGGTTTGCCGAAAATGATCTCATGTGGGGACATCTTTGTTGCGGAATTGACTGTGCTATTGATACTGGCTTGTACCTGTGGTAGCCAATCTTCCCAACTGTCCATGAGGTCGTTGACCAATGGTCTGAGAATCTCTAGGACCTTGCGATTTGTTCGCTCAGTCAGACCGTTTCCCTGAGGGTGGTATGCAGTGGCAAATGTTTGGTCAATGTTGTAGAGGTGTGCTATTTCGCGCATCACCTGGTTTTTGAATTCTGAGCCATTGTCAGATAACATTGTGTGTGGTATGTTGTATCTACAAAAGATATTGTTGACTAGGGTTTTGGCTACAGTCTCTGCTGTTTTGTCTTGGAGTGGTATTAAGATTGTGTATTTAGAGAAATAATCAACTGCTGTGAGTACATAGTTGGAACCTTGATGGCTCGTTGGCATTTTCAGTAGGTCAATGCCAAGTGTTTCCCATGGCTCAGCAGGGAGTGGGATATCTTTTATGTTGATTTCCCTCGGGTTAGGGCCTCTGAATTGGTTACAAGTTACACAAGAATCTATGTGTGTGGTTATATCTCTTTTCATGTTAAGCCAGTAGTATGTGTGCCTAGCCGTGTTTAGTGTCTTATCCCTGCCCAAGTGGCCTCCCATTGCACTGTCGTGCAATATGTGTAGGACCTTGGGGACAAGGGGTCTGGGGATAACAGTAACCTCTCTTGTGTTAATGGTTCTCCTTATGATTCCGTTGACCAGTTTGAGTTCCTCTATAGGGACAGGTGGTCGGGACTGTAAGGGGGTTTGTGAAAGGAGATGTTGTTTTATTGGAGACCATATAGGGTCTCTTTCAGTTTCCTCTGTGAGTTCTTACATAGGTATGCATATGGTTTGGGTTATGGGGGTGATGTAGGTTTGTCTGCTTAGGCAATCTGCCACTACGTTAGCTTTCCCAGCTAAGTATACGATCTTGGGATCGTAATCAAGGAGAGTTGCTTTCCATCTAGCAACTCTCCCATGTAAGTCTTTGGAGTTAAAAAGATAGACTAGGGGTTGGTGGTCTGTTAGTATGGTAATCTTGTAGCCTAAAATGAGGTATTTAAAGTGTTTTAGTGCCCATATGATTGCAAGTCCTTCTTTGTGTGTAGTTGAGTAGTTACTTTCAGCTTTATTGAGGACTCTACTTGCGTAGGCTATGGGGTGCTCTTTGCCATTGTCATCTTTCTGTTGTAGGACTGCGCCCATTCCTTTAGAGGAGGCGTCTGTGTAAAGAAAGAATTCTTTCTTCATGTCAGGGAAAACTAGTACAGGGGCTGTGGTGAGTGTATGTTTGAGAGTGTCGAAACTTTGCTGTTCTGTTTCTGACCATTGAAATGGCTCGCCTTTCCTTGTGAATTTGGTCAGAGGGGAAGCAATATCAGCAAAGTTTCGGATAAAGTGTCTGTAGTATGAGGCTAACCCTATGAAACTTCGTGTTTCATTTGCGTTTCTGGGGGTTGGGAAATTGTTTATTGTATCTATTTTATCTGTGTTTGTGTGAATCCCCTTTGCATCCACTTTATGGCCTAGGAAGATGAGTTCCTTCATGAGGAATCTACATTTCCTTAATTGAATCTTTAACCCCGTATTTTTGAGACGTTTGATGACAATCTCTAAAGTGTTAAGGTGGTCTCTTTCTGTGGGACTATATATAATGAGGTCGTCTAAATAGACGAACAATGAGATTCCTATCATGTCGCTGAAAATGCGGGTCATCAACCTTTGTTGGGTTGAGGGGGCATTCTTAAGGCCAAAGGGCATACGCTCAAAGTTGAAATGCCCTTTATCAGTGGAGAATGCAGTTACGGGTTTTGATTCCTCTGTTAGTTCGACCTGCCAGAAGGCTGACTTAAGGTCTATTATGGAAAAAACAGAGTTCCCGTTGCCAATGCATTGTAGTACATCTTGCATGGCGGGGAGGGGGTGTGGGTCAGATTGAGTGAGGTGGTTGACTTTCCTAAAGTCCACAACAGGGCGTAAGGTTCCGTCTTTCTTAGGGACCAAAAAGAGGGGACTGTTCCATGGGGAGTCTGAATGGGAAATTACGCCTTGGTGTATCATCTCTTGTACACTGTCATTGACTTGGGATTTCCTACTGTGAGGTATGCGGTAAGCGGGGGTGTATGAAGGGGGGGTGTTAGGGGGAATTTGGATGTGATGTTTGATTATATCACATTTGCCTAGTGGTTCACCTTCTAAGGCGACAGCTGATCTATTCCTCTGTAGGAGAGCTAATAGCTCGTTATGAATTTCTCCGTCAGCTGATGTTATGATTTGGTCTGGATTGATAGGGGTGAGGGGTTGTGTTGGTCTTACTGGGTTGATGTGTTGAGGGAGTGGTTCCTGGATAGGGGAATTATGGAGGTGGACTGTGCAAATGTTAGTATTCTTCCTGATTTTACGGTGTTGGTCTGAGAGGTTAGTTAACATGGCTAAGGCCGTTCTATTTTCCTGGATTATGTCCCAAGAGTGTTCAATGGAGATGTTGGTAAGTCTAGACGTTTCTGAGTCAATTATGGCGTCCTGATGTCCGATTGCTCCGGGTATGAATAGTGGGACAGTCATGGAATGTCTAGGGGGAATGATGACTGTGTTAGACATCAATGCCTTTGAGGTGACATAAGGGGGTGGTCGGAAGGAATAGCTGTTAGTTGGAATTGGAGTATTTGAGGAAGGGAGACATGAGAGAGGTTGTGTGTCTGAGTCGGGTGTCTCAGTGACAGTTGGCTCATCATTCACATCTGAGAAGGAGAAGTTATTTTTGTCTAGGTCTATAATAGTTTTCCATGTCCTCAATGATTTTAATCCTATTATACCTTGTTGATCAAGACTCCATTCATCAGCTATGTGGAAAGGTGTGAAACCTACTTTGGAATCGTTCACTTCTATGCTCAGATCAACCATGTCGTGAAGTGAAATGGTGCTCCCTTCTATTAGGAGTCCTTCCATATTGGAAAATTGAATTTGGGGTGGGTCATTTAATGCTTCGTAGAGAGCTCTTGGGATGATGTTCAGGTTTGTTCCTGTATCAACCATCATGTCAACTTTAAGTTGATCTACACTCACTTCTAGGGTGAGGTAGTTGTGTTGTGTATGAGATATTCCTATGGTGGTTTGGTGCGTGAGGCTGGTACACGTTCCCCCAATCGGTGGTGTTGGGTTGAGCTTGTTGTGTGGGAGGGAGCTGTTTGTCGAGGGGAGTGTCGAGGGGTGGTGAATGGTTGGTTAGTTCTCTGATGAGGTTGTGGTTGTGATTTCTGTAGGTAACACTCTTCGTTGGAGTGAGTTGTTGTTTGGTGTAGGTTGCAGTATTTGTTTGGATGTGTTGGTGTAGGTAGGAGTGGGGGTTTAAAGGGGGGTGGAACTTGTTTGTTTTGATTCTGAACTTGACACTGAGCATTCGTATGCGAGGTAGTGGCATGCACTGAGCAAGGGATGGGGTGGTGTTGTACCTGCGGGTGTTGTTTTTGCTGTGTCCAACACTGGGCATCGGTGTTGGAAATGGTTCCATGAACTGAGCAAGGGATAGGGTGGCGTGGTGCCTGTGTTTGTATTTGTTGTTTTTGTATGCAGTCTTTTGTGTTGTGACTGGTTGATGAATGGTAGGAGCACCACTTAGAAGGTTGTCCTTGATTGGTGGGAGGGGGCTGCTGTGAGTGAAGGCTATTTAGTCTGGGGAGATGGTTGGGGGTGTCTAAAGATACATTGCAAGCATTCATGATATCTAAGATATAGGTATAAGCTAGAGGGTTTCTAGTGTCTAGTTCCCTTTTGGAGGCTTCCTTTAAACACTTTGGAGGGAGTTGGGAGAGATAGGAAGCTATCTCAAGGAATGTTAGTAAGTTTTTTGTTGTCATTACATTTTGACCAAATTGGTCAGTGTGAGTCCAAGGAGAGTTATTCTCTAGGTCTTCTCTGACCTCTTTAATTCCGTTTGCTACGAAATCCATAATGTTAGTAACGGAATGTGGTTGGACTCTAGTGTTATTGAGGAAAGTGATAAGGAAGGATATATTATTTGCTTGTTTGTTGTGAAAGACCTTAAGAAGGTGGCGTTTATATTCCTGATATGTGATTCCACATGCAACTAAGCTGTCTAGCATCCTTGCCTTTGAACGGCAGATGTCAGATGGGTCTATTTTCTGACGGCACAAATTTATTTTATCTGTCTCAGAGTATTGTGTGTTCTTTGAAAAGAACAGGTCACATGCTGTCAAGAAGTCTGTAATGGATAGTCCACTATCTTGGGAAAAGGTTGGGATTTCTGTGAGGGGGGTTATGGTTTGATAGTTGTTAATTATTGTTGGTTGAGGTTGTGGGTAAGGATAATATTGTGGGTTTGGAGGAAGGTTAGGTGGTGGTTGGTGGTATGGTGTGGAGTGGGTTTGACCAGATGGGGTATGGGGGGAAGGAAAGGGGAAGTTTTGGTACTGCTGCTGAATGGGAGGGGGGTTATTATGTGTTGGGATATGGGGGTTGGATGGATTATGGTTTATAGGAGGTTTTGTTTGCATATTTGGTTGGATGGGAGGAATGGGTGGTTGTGGTTGTGAGGGGTGAAAGGGGTCTACTTGAGGAGGCTGGTTGAAAGGTATGATATTAGGAGGAGTAATATGAGGAGTTGGTTGGGTGGGTTGTTGTGGTTGAGAGGGGTTGGAGGGGTCTACTTGAGGAGGCTGGTTGAAAAAAGGTAGGACATCGTTCTCATAAAGAGGGTCTATTGGGGTATCTGCATTAGGATTAGTTTTGTCAGGATTATTTAACTGGTCATTGGTTAACTGTTTAGAGGTATTGTCAACCTGTGGATATAGACAAAAATGGTCTGGTTTGTCATTGCCAATTAAGTCTTCTGTGTGTATTTCCTCTTTGTCACTGGATATGTCATGTTGTTGTTTTTCTTCTCTAGATTTTGAGAAGACGCTATGCACCCTTTGTAAAACTTTGCTTCTGGTGCCAGTGGCCATGTTGCCAAGTCATGTATTAGTTAATAGTTAGTATGTATTAGTTAATAGTTAGGTTTGATTTGTAATCTAAGAAAAAAGAGCTGTTAAAATATGAATAATAGGTATATAGTAACTAAGGGTAATATGTTATGCTTAGATAATGGAGGGGGGATATGGGATGTCAACATTTATATATGGGTTATATATAAGAATATATAGTTATAATTGGTAAAAAATGTAAAAATATTGTAATAATAATAATGGTTAAATATAGTGCACGTTATAGTATAATAATCACTGGTTAACAGTATTAATTATGAAGGGTAAGTTACATTTATAAAAATGTCTAAGTTCTATGTAAAATATAAATGGAGTTTAGACAAGAATTACTTAACTGTAAGAGTACATATAAATGTGATATTATGTAATAGTCAAATCTAGTAAGGTTATTGCATATCTATAAATATGAAATTGTATTGTGAATATGTGAAATTGGTATTTGATAAGTTGTAGTGGTTGAAAATTAGAATTTACAAAATGTTTGAAGCATGTTATTTTCTTTCAGCCAAATAATGTTACGACTGTTTGGTGAGTGACATATAGTGTAAACACAAATTATGTCACTGGAAAAAAATGCATATGAACATAATAGTATGTATGCAAAACAGTGGAATAGTGAAATCTAGAAAAAATGATTTATATGGTGAATATAATTATATATATATTATTTAACACTGTTAAATATTTGTTTAAAAATGGTATTCCTAATAGTCTTACTTGGAATATTATTTGTTAATTGGACAGGTTTTGTAGTTATCGCCAGGTTAATTAGACAGGTTTTGTAGTTATCGCCAGGTGGGGCTGTAACTTGGCGTAGACTTTTTTGTAGTTACGCGTTGAGAGAGGCGTGCGTCACCATAGTACGTCACGTAGTAATAGGGTACTGGGTTGAGTGGTGTGTGTAGGTTTACCTCTAGATGAGGGGAGCGCCTCGTTGATATTCTCGTAAAAAAGGAGACAGGCCGTATCAGGGATGGTTTGAATGGGTAAGGTATGGTTATTATTACGGAATATATTGGTATTAAGTGTAAGGATTTTATGTTACCTTTATAATGTTGATTTTAGTAGTGGGAGATCGGCTTGTGACGATTGCCCGTGATGTAAAGTGTGAACCAAGTTCTTGTTCGTTGAGAGCGTTTCGTTCAGTGCAGTTATTGTTCGTACTTGAATGTAGTTGGAGAAAAATGGACGGGTTTGAAAGTTCACCGTAGAAGGTACACCGTAGTCTCTTCGGAGGAGATGGGTTGCGGGGTTTGCTGCCACCAGTGATGTAACGGGACGGGTGTAACGGTATCGTTACATCGTTTCCATCCAACGTTACTTGTAGACACAAAATGTAACGGGGTCGTCACATCATCACAAAAAGGGTCCACTGCACAAACGCCTCTAAGTTTTTGTTTCTTTATTGTCGTATCCAACACAAAGTTAGTTCACACACTATTACACAGTCTTATCACTAGGGCACGTCACTAAAAACCGACAGCTCCACGGGTGTGCGAGCTGGTTTTGATGCCCGGAAATGATGAGTAAGGAAAATCTAGAGTTGCTCTGAATCGTGAACTTCTCTTATTGTTTTATTTATTTTGTTGTCCCACAAGGGTGGGGCAACTGCATTGATTACTTATTGCTATCTACTATCATACATGTTAATTATATATCCAGGGGAGGATCGTTAGTATACGTAATATCGTATGTCAGTACTGGGTGGCTACTCGGTTGATCGCGTGTGTTCGTTCATGTGTTTGGTGGTCGAGGTGTTGTTGCAAAGCCAAAAGGATTGACTCAGCGATTTCCACTGAGCCTCGTGATGTTGATTCAGCGATTAATGCCTGTGCTGGACAGTGTGTTAAGGAGTGGGTATATGACTGGGGTTATATTACTCGTCATGTATGTGAGCCGTATACAGGTTTCTCTGTATATTTGTGTTATTAAACTACATTTTATTATAATTATGGACATACATACATACACGCACTCTCATACACACTCCTTAGGCCTACCCACACAAACATGTTTGTTTATAAATAACACAAGTGCATTGCACACATGCACACACATACTCATGTACATGTACACATATGCACACGTGTAAGCACATACATAGCCTACACATGCACACACTACCCCCACACAAACATGCGTCCGTAAAAAAATAAATACACCTGCACTAGGTTGCCCAAATCGAATTTTTTGATCACGAGACTAACTATAGGTTGGCACCCAGGTCTATACCCCATTTTTTTTCCACCTGACAATTTTTCAGGTTTTTCGTATGTAAATATTTGAATATTTTTTACGTTTGGCAGCCAGAGATGCATTTTAAATATAATATTGTTAGTTTTCCATATTTCTAGTTAGAATATTTAATTGATAACAATAATATAAAGAAAAGGTGGCTAAGAAGTGGTTGCAAATTAGTGTCAGATGGAAATACACCGACTATAACAGAACCGGCTGACGAAAAATTTGAATCCCACTACTGCTTACAATCAATACACAACTGTTTGTCAATCAATTACATTTTGCTTAGGATTACATCTGATTATACAGGCTTCTACCTTTTTACCACTACTACTTATAATATGTAATACCCACATAAACCGTGCTTTATTCCCACACACATATTGTCCGGTGCAAACAGGCGTGGAAACGTTCTAAGTTACGTTGGGAAAGATATCACATACCATTAAAATGCACACTCCTTCCCTTGTGCTCTATCCATAGATATCTGAATAGAACCTGATTTGTTTATAGTAAAAGGGGCAGGTTTCAGCCGTAGTGAAACAACTCTCTACCTAACCTTCTCACCTAGTCTTGTAAATAAATATCTTATAATTAACGTCATACCCACACACAGCCGTTTTCTCTGTAAAATTTTCATTGCTACAGAACATGAATACAGGGTAAACTATAAATTATGCTGAAATAGTCACAAATAATGATTGAAATATAATGAAAGATTTCCGTATTGAATGAAATTTTTCCTCCTATTGATGTGGCTGACGTCAGTCTATTATTTTTATTTCCATGACAACCCGGTAGAATTCCAGAATGACGAAAACACATATGTTTAACACGAAACTTACAATATTTCTACACAATCAATACTATATAACCTAACTTAACCTAACCTAACTTAACCATTCCAATGAGTAAATAGATTATTAAATTAAAAAAAAGTGACAAATGTTTTTGCTTGATAATCGGAGAGAACCCACGCGCTGTACAAGGATTATTATCTCGATTCTGTTAGGCTATTTCATTTACTTATCAATTTATCTATTCTATTAATTTATTTATATATTCATATATATATATATATATATATATATATATATATATATATAAAAATATATATATATATACAGTATATATATATATATATATACATATATATATATACATATTTAAATATGTATATATGTATATATATATGTATATATATATATATATATATATATATATACATATATGTACATATACTTACATATTTATATATATATATCTATATATTTATATATACATACATACATATACCAAGGCTTTTTCCCCTTTCAAGGGAGGTAGCCAAAAAGGGAAAGGCACAAAAACACTCCCACCCATTTCATCCCAAAATACACTCCACACCCCTCGCACCCCCCCTCTCATCTGAGCACCTCCTGGATAACGGGTCATCCCTGCACCTTGCCCACCGCCCTGGGTCAGAAGCAGTGTCGCAAGACACAGCACATCCACAGCAAGGCCGCTTCATTTAATCGGCGACCCCCCCTCTCCGTTCCCCCTTGCATATAAGGAAAGGACGGGGAGAAATCCCTTCGGGCTGCGTCAAAATTTGCTCACACATACTACCTCACCCCCCACCCCCCGCCCATTCCTCCTCATGCAATCACATCATCATCCATATACAACCATTCTCCACTCCACCTCTGTCTTCCGTCCTCTCCCTTCCTTCCTCAACATATACATACATACATACATACATACATATATATATATATATATATATATATATATATATATATATATATATATATATATATATATATATATATATATATATATATATATACGGAAAAACCACCAAGCGAAATAATGAAATTATGACCGAGCGCTTTCGTCTATTTAGACATCTTCAGGGCCAAGATGACTAAATAGACGAAAGTACTCTGTCACAATTTA
>NC_134816.1:10253720-10268720 GCF_046742065.1 Oratosquilla oratoria
CTAAAAAAAGAAAAAGAAAATGAAGAAATAAATAAATAAGTAAATTAATAAAAGAGGAACGTAAGTGTCTACTTTAACTTTTTTTTTCTGCTGCGCATGCAGTTTTCTTAGACCAAATAAAATCGTCTGGTGAAAGTGACAGGAAATATATAAGTCGTCCTTAACAGTGAAACAATTAATCGATCTTCGTTTTACAAAGTGTTTTCTACGAAACAATAGAAATGTGTGCTGTAGAACTTTTGTGTTAAAACATTGGAAGGGTTACCCATATACCTTGAAAGGATAAACTAAACAAGTGTCGACCCGTCCGACAGGTTGATAAACTTAACTTGGAGATGCGAGGTGAAATGAAGAAGATAACTTGATTTAGTTAAAAATGTGCGAGTTATAAATGTCCTTGAAACCCCCTCTCCCAACTAGATAATTTTGATGAATGTCGTGTCGAGCTCATGAGCAGATAGTCGCGAGTTCGATTCTCGTGACCCGCTGCGAACTTTTTGTGCTGGTTCCCGACAGCCCTTGAGACTGGGAGGCATCAGACGTCGACGAGAGAGAGTGAATGAGAGAGAGAGAGAGAGAGAGAGATAGAGAGATAGATAGAGAGAGAGAGAGAGAGAGAGAGAGAGAGAGAGAGAGAGAGAGAGAGAGAGAGAGAGAGAGAGAGAGAGAGAGAGAGAGAGAGAGAGAGAGAGAGAGAGAGAGAGAGAGAGAGAGAGAGAGAGAGAGAGAGAGAGAGAGAGAGAGAGAGAGAGAGAGAGAGAGAGAGAGAGAGAGAGAGAGAGAGAGAGAGAGAGAGAGAGAGCGAACTACAGAGAAAATCGTTGTGCTGAGCAAGTCAATGACACTGATTTTAACTCAGGGTGAGGCTCCAGTAGATGAATATTACCGTCTCCCATCGATGAAAATATGAGGCAGGATGGTACGGATAGTCGTGTTGATTTTGACCGCTTTAGTTCCAGAACATTAACCTACTACCATATATATGTATGTTTATATATATATATATATATATATATATATATATATATATACATATATACATACATATGTATATATATATACATATATAAATACATATGTATATATATATAAATATATATATATATATATATATATATATATATATATATATATATATATATACATATATGCTAATAGGAACACGGGTACGTGTGTTCACTTATGCAAAGTAGACCACTTGGAAAAAGAAACTAACGAAGCAGAGCGCTTTCGTATATTACATCTTCAGTGCAAAAAGTACATAGTAATATATATGCATAGGTTATATATACATGGAAAAAGGAACAAGGGCAGTTTGAATAAGGGTAGCGGAAATTACCCCCTGGAAGGCGGAAGGTCAATGTCAATACACTAATGATGGTGGGGCGACATCAGGTCACGGTCGCAAGGGTCAATGCGTCCACTAATGATGGTAGGGCGACATTAGGTCACAGTCGCAGGGTTACATTTTACCTGATATTACTTTGCTTATTTTTTGACAGATAGAATTATTAAGTTTATATAAGCCCTTGTGTAGGTTGGTATTTTGATCACTAGTGGTATGGATCAAACTACACTCTATTAAGTTTCTTGCTATTATGTTGTTGGTATAATGGATTGCCTGGGCATTACCCCAATCAACTGGATGATTATTTAGTTAAACATGCTTGAATATTCCACTAGAATTATTGCCCTACCATCATTAGTGGACGCATTGTCCCTTGTGACCATGACCTGATGTCGCCCCACCATCATTAGTGTATTGACATTGACCTTCCGCCTTCCAGGGGGTAATTGTCCGCTACCCTTATTCAAACTGTCCTTGTTCATTTTTCCATGCATATATAATCTATGCATATCTATTACTATGTGCTTTTTGCACTGAAGATGTAATATACGAAAACGCTCTGCTTCGTTAGTTTCTTTTTCCAAGTGTTCTACTTTGCACACACACACACACACACACACACACATATATATATATATACACATATATATATATATTATATATATATCCGTGTGTGTGTGTGCGTGTATACACACACACGCAGACACACAAATATATATGTATATATATATATATATATATATATATATTTGTGTAGCCAGGTAGGATATTTTCTTGTAGGCAGACGAGGTTAAAAGCTATTGAAGATTCATTTTTTATTATCTTCTTGCGTATAGTCTCTATACGACGAACATTTGACTTATCATTTTCTGTAAGTTTGCTTAGGAGATCTCTTATCTTGGCCGACGTTTCGGAACTCTCTTGTTCCATCTTCAAGGGTGAATTGTTGTGTCAAGTTTTCTGTGCTGATTATATGTGATCCACACATCCCATATATAATCAGCAAACTTACAGAAAATGATGAGTCAAATGTTCATCGTATAGAGACTATACGCAAGAAGATAATAAAGAATGAATCTTAAAGAGCTTTTAACCTCGTCTGCCAACAAGAATATATATATATATATATATATATATATATATATATATATATATATATGTATGTATATATGTATATATCTATGTATATCGGTCCTACTAGTTGAAAGTGGATGGTGATTCGTCTGGGCAGGGAGGTAGTTGTTTTTCCCATGGAGGTAGATAGGGGCGTACAGTCCTTCTCTGAACAACTGAGTTTGTACACTACGTGGGATTGACGAATTCAATGGAGTTTCGGGGTGGTGTTGTTCCTCAGAATTAGACAAGATATCTTCCTGTTCCTGTAATAAATTATGAGTGATAATTTGTCGCATTCTTTCGTGGGGATCACACTCCTTTTAATAATGTTTTTATTGTTTTTTTTCATCATCTTTATTCTTATTGGACACGTGGGACTTATAGAACATGCGGTGAGTAGTTCCTTCTTGTTTTGATGCAGTGTGATGAGGTTCTTGGTACCAGGTGTCAATAATCCAATGTCTATTAGAAATTTACTTCTTCCCGTCTCTTCCACAGAAATTTACTTTCCGAAAGCTAGAAAACTTAAATTCTTGATTAATTTCTAATTATTTTGATGTCGTTTTCAACAGTATATGCTTGAAAGAGAATCTTCTGCCACTCTTGACGAATATCAAACTCTACGAGGAGACAGTCAGGAACAATGAGACGACCTTGGAGTACAGAAGGACCCAGGTCCAGATTCAGCTTGTCATCGTCTCACGAGTTCCTGGGCCTGGTAAAAGATTATCCCAGCCATTTTAGAATAGCATCGCTGGATGCTATTTCGTTATCTACTAAGATTTTCGTTGACAGAACTATAAACTTTATATGTGATAAAATTTAAAGAAGTGGACCTGCCCCCGAACTAGATATTCCTGAAAAATATCTACGCTTTCTACTTGATTGTTAACACGGGAGGTAACGATGTGGGTAGGGTGAGATCAGAGGAAATTGCTCGGTATTACAAGGTCCTCCTTCAGGAAATGAAGGAACGTGGGAGCCGTCACGTAGTCTGTGGGATCATTCCGAGGATCTACACAGGCTCGTGTTGGAACATTAGAGCCATAGGGATCAATGAGAGGATATCACAATTGTGTACGCAACTGGGATACCACTTTCTTGTTCCTTGATTCCCAGGCGTCATGACATTTATACTTTTGATGGGTGTCACGTATCACGAACTGTTCACGTGCTCCCTTTCTTTGTGCGGTGGCTGTAAGATGTCAGACAGTCACGTACTTTCAGCCCCCCCGCCTTTTTTATCACACAGCTGCGTCCAAGTTGACCCACAGTAGGTCAGGTCTTGGTTAATCCCTTGCACTTAGGTCAAGACCCGGGGACGTTAGCGTCGCGGCACATATTGCCAGTTTAGATGTTTTATTTTTCTTTCTATGTGGAATGTTCTTTCTTTTATCTGTGTGACCAGATTGCTTGCAACTGGTCGTTTGTGCATTCCATTGTAATCTGTATCCTTTTGACAAGACGTACGCTGCACCGTATTATTCTGGACATTTTTTATTTTTTATAATTATTATTTGCCCATCGTATGGCAACACTCACTCGCCCGGCCGACTTGGCGGGACACAGATTGTGAATATTGCCATACAGTGTTGTATTTTCTTTTTTTGTGTTAGTATTAAGATTTATTATGTATATATGTATTTGCATATCAGTTTTGTTTGGGTTCTTTAAAGGCTTGTATATGGGTTTAGGTTTCTAGGCTTGTATTCAAGTAGAATATGGAAAACCTTCCTCGCTGTCCTCTCGGCCTGTTACGGCATTCATGACCGCCTCAGGTCATTTGCCGCCTTTAAAAGGTAGGGTCCCTCTTGTTTCAGAGCTTTTTCTTTCTTCGGTTTCAATGGGTCGACATCCGGCCGCTCTCGTCTCCTCGAGGGAGACATTTCCCCCGTCACCTAAGGTGTGCAAGGCACCTAGGTATGTAACATGTAAGTAGGTTGTAGGAAGTTTATCCTTATTTTGGGTGTGAGGTTTAGGATCCCCTTTTGGAGATTTAAAATTATGAACCTGGTGTGTCGTGTAGGCTTTTGCCAGAGTTCTGTCTTAACCCTGGTGGAATTCTCCTTTTTGGGTTAAGTTAGGATTGGTTTTTAGACGTGTCAATTTTTAGGCTTTGGTCTGGTCAATCTGTTCTCGTGGGTGACCTAAATTTAATTTTTTATTCCCGTGGTCCAGTACCTTTTGGGGTAGTTTTTGAGTTCGATGGGTCGATTAAGGCTTTGGTCACCTCTGTTTAACTCCACCCTTTTTTAAACTTACGTGTATTCTTTTTTATTTCAGGGTTTTACCATTTATTAGGTCACATTTTTTTTAGGAATTAGAATTTAGGAATGTCATTCTGGCTTGTCCTTTTCTTGCCCGAAAGTGTTCTGTTTTAATACCTTTATTTCTTTTCCATAAGTGCTATTTTTATTACCTTTGTTTTAATAACAGTGTTTTGTATTCAATTAAGTCTTTTTGGGTTTTCTCATTTTTCTCACGTGAATTTGGAGATCTTTCTTATCTTTAGAATTTTTTCTCTTTGTTATTAATCTTCTGATAAATTGTGATGTCATTACTTGTGATATTCTGTAACCATTAAGGGGTTTTGTTTGTTACTTGTTATTGTAAATAAAACGTTAAAATTTACCCCTCCTTAAGAGAACCTGGATACGACCGGAGTAGGGGTTTGGGGATTACTGTAAAAAAAAAAAAAAAAAAAAAAAAAAAAAAAAAAAAAAAAAAAAATCAAAAAAAAAAAAAAAAAAAAAAAAAAAAAAAATTCATCATCTAAATATTCTCTCCTCCCTACTGTCGTTTCATGATAGTAGGCGACTTTTGCCAGAATTCATATAAATATTCTCCTCTTCCGCTACGTTACATGGGATCCATGTTACTCGGAGAGGCAAAGATGTTCTTACACACCTCATTATGGGAGTTTGTAATGAACTAGTTCCTTTTTTAGGGTAGAAACTCAAAGGGAAGGGGAAATAGAATATATATGGGATAACAGAGCAACAATATAGAGCAATATGTCAGTGTAGGACAAAATATAATTTCAGGATATAATGTCGGTAGAGGACAAAGTATCATTTTAGGATATAGTGTCAGTAGAGGAAAAAATATTTCATTAGGATGTAATGTCATTGAAAGAGAAAATATCACGATCGGATGTAATGATGGTGGAGGACAAAATGTACGATATAATGGGAATTTACTCGATTTATTGATCACTAGCCGTGAAAGCATGATTACCGATGTAGAAGTTGGTGAAACTATTGCAAGTAGTGATCACAACTTAATTAGATTCAAATTGCTAAAATTTTTAGAATAGATACTTCTGTATCTAAAATACCCGATTTCAGTAAAGCTCAGTTCATAGGACTACGTCAGGAGCTTCAGCTTACAGATTGGGAAGCAAAATTAAGCGAAAGACCTGTAGATCAGATGTGGGAAATATTTCAAAATACGCTTACTAAGATGATTCATACTTACATCCCGTTTAAGGATAAACGCCCGCAAATCAGACTCGCCCAAAAAGGCTTGACAAAGAAAATGAAAAAAAGTATTGCTAAAAAGAGAAAGGCTTATAAGAAATACAAGTGCTCGGGTGCACCTTATAACTATTAAAGTTATGTAATAATACAGAGAGATTTAGAAAAGACAAATATATATATATATATATATATATATATATATATATATATATACATATATACATATATATATATATATATATATATTATATATATATATATATATATATATATAAAAAAACAACAATACGAAATGAATATCGCTGATAAATCCAAAGAAAGTCTCAAAGAATTCTATAGTTACATTAGAGATAAAAAGGTTATTAGAAATCACATTGGCCCACTATTATCTGCTGACAGTCAACCTAAATATTCAAATAGAGGAATGTGTGTTATTTCAAACAACTATTTTATCTCAGTATTCGTCAACGAAACATCTCAAAGTGAACTCCAAACTGAAACCTGTGAAAAGTCTAGGGTGAACTTACTCACTACGGTAAATATAACAAAAGAAAATATTAAAAGGTGTATAGAAAAACTCAAAGATAATAAAACACCAGGGCCTGACGGTTAGCATCCAAGAATCTTAAAGGAAATGAAAGATGAGAGTGTTGTTCCATTAGAAATTATTTTCAAGAAATCCATCATATCCGGAGTTGTCCCAAGAGAATGGAAGCTAGCTAACGTTACTCCCATGTTTAAAAAAGGAGACAAAAAGAAACCAAATAACTACAGGCCTATAAGCTTGACATCAATCGTAGGAAAAATGATGGAAACTATCATCAGAGATGCTATCGAACATCATTTAGAAAGTAACTGTCTGATAAATGGTAGCCAGCATGGATTCAGATGGAAACATTCTTACGTAACTAACATACTCGAATTCTACAACACAGTTATCTCGAATTATAACAAAAGAAAAAATATAGATTTAATATATCTAGACTTTGCAAAAGCTTTTGATACCGTCCCCCACAAAAGACTACTTACTAAATTAGCTTTACACGGAATAAGTGGTAGCCTATTAGGTTGGACTAGTAATTGGTTGAACGATCGAAAACAGAATTGTTTTAAATAGCAAAACTTCTAGATGGAGAAATATTACGAGTGAAGTTCCTCAGGGTTTCGTTCTTGGGCCACTTCTATTCATAGTATATATAAATGATATAGAGCACGGACTGAAATCTCTTGTCTCTAAATTTGCTGATAATACAAAACTGTGTGAAATGTCAAATTATCACTTAAAACAATTAGATGTTCAAGAAATTTAGATAGACTACTGCAATGGTCTGAAAAGTGGATAATTAAATTTAATACAATCAAATGCAAGGTTATGCATATAGATAAAAATAACAGTAGGTACGATTACAAGTTATTTAGAAATTCGTTAACAAAGGTGGATAGTGAAAAGAATCTCAAGGATCTCAGCCTAATTATCAGTAACGATCTCAAATAATCTAAGCAGTGTATTTCAGCCTCTGAGAAAGCAAATAAGACTATAGAAGTGATTGATTTCAAAAGTCCATCTCTCATTAACAAGCTACATAAATCGTTAGTTCGTCCACATTTGGAATATGCTGTTTCCGTATGGGCACCAAATCTCATTAAAGACATTGACAGATTGGAAAAAGTACAATGGCGATCCACAAAACTAATTGCAAATATCAAAAATAAATCATACGAATATCGACTAAAACATATGAATCTGTTTTCCCTAAAAAAAGCGTAGACTCAGAGGTGACTTGATACATGTTTTTAAATTCTAAAGGGAATTGACAACACCAAAAGAAATAATGGTTTCAAACTGCCAGTAAATAGAGTCAATTTGGAAGTGGGTAGAAACAACTTCGCCAACCGTGTAGTTAATGAATAAAATAAACTTCCTGCAGAGGCAGTGCAATGTAGTTCAGTTCGAAGCTTTAAGATTCGTTTAGATAAACACCTAAACAAGATGCTGTAATGCCTGCCATTTATTTTATATTATTTATTTATTTGTTGTTATTTGTCTGTTTGTTTATTATTATTTCTTTGATTATTATTTGTTATTATTTGTCTGTCAATTTGTTATCATTTACCATTACCTGTTTGTTTATTAACTTTACTTATTTATTTATTTACTTATTTTATCTATTATTATTATATTATAATTTTTATTTATTAATTTATTTTTCATTATTATTATTATTATTATTATTTTTTTTTTTCTATATTCCATCCGAGCTAGTTATGGACCAAAAGGTCTACTGTCGGCATGCCCTTCCTTTTTTAATCATTTGTAATCCTTTGTAATCCTTTGACATGCCCTAAAATGGGTCCTTTCTGCTGCCCCCGTGGAAGGCTTTACCAACAAACGAATAGAGTTGTTATGGGTTCCCCTTCAGGGGTTCTCTTTGCTAATTTTTTCATGGGTTTGGTAGAGGAAATAGTCTTTAGAAACACAAGCACCCGGCTAACGCCGGCCATGGCTCCGCCATGGGTGCTTGGCCTGCGCCCTCATTGTTTTAATGTATAATTTGTTCGGTTTGGTTTAGATAATAAAAGAGAGGAACCCATACAGGTTTTTTATTCAGTACCGGTAATAACAACATCTTTGGACGCTTTAGGTTGTTTACGTGGTGGAGTCCTAACTTCATCTTCCGAATCATCATTGTCGTCATCGTTACTCCATCTCTTTACCGCCTTCACGATGAAGTCCTTCATTTCTTCTTGCCCCTTCTTCATTTCTTCTTGCACCTTCTTCACCTTCTTCATTTCTTCTTTCATTTTTTCTAATAAATCCTCTAAATCTTTCTTAGAGGCCAATTCAGACTCATCGTCGTTGGTCTCGTTGTCTGAAAACTTGGCATTATCATTGCGAAGGCTTCTTGTTCGGAAATCGAAAAGATTGATTTTGGAATAACAGTTATTCCGTGCTCTGGTTCCTCCTCAGCAATTGGAAGTTCCTCGCTATCGGAAGCAGGTGTTATTTCTGGTACAGCTTCTTCACCTTTGAAAGATTTACAGAAAAGTTCTTTATATACACAATTTCGTGCCGGTTTTAACTCGTGCGTATCATTTACCTTACTCCAGCCAGTGTACACTATTAACGAATCCCAGCTGTTAACCCGGGAACACGCAACGTAAAGCTGTCCGTGCGCGAAGCACTGTGCGGAATCGAGAAGGAGGCCACACCGGTTAAAAGTTTGTCCCTGGGACTTGTTTATTGTCATAGCGTAACTTAGTTTAACGGGAAACTGTTTCCTTTTAAAGTTTACGGGTGTATCTGTTGATTCTAACGTTACCCTAGGAAGCAGAACTTGTAGTGGTCACTACAATTGTCCTTGTTGGAAACAGCTAGGATATTTAAAGTCAACCCCATGACTGGTCTCTGTTTATTGAAGGAAGGAGGGCAGGATAGATAAGATGGGGGAGAGGGAGGGAGGCGGGATTTGGGGGTTTAGTGGAAGGAAAGAATGAAATGGAAGGAAGTAAGAGTCATGATAGATGTGGGGCAGACCCACTTGCTCGGTTAGTTTATAGTCTGTTGGACTTTTATCTCTCTCTGTTTATTGAAAATGTCGATGACAGTATGTACAAAAATAATGACGAATTTCTGGATTCCTTATGTTAAGTATGCAATAATTTAGAATATTTTCACAATACATATATATCCTTGTTACAGGATACAAAGGGATATAATTTGTTTTATTTACAAAATAAGTTGAGTTGTTACAGTGAATACTATTATTTATATTAATTAAATTTAATCGAACGCATGTTCTAAGGGGTGACCATAGTTTATCCTGTGCTTGGCGGTCACGAGTCCTAAAGGGGTAACTACAGTACACGTGTTGGCTACAGAACACTACAGAACTCTCCCCCTAGTGACGAGGTAGGAGGAACGATATCTGTTTCTTCTTTGTAGTGCGCTTGTGGTTTGTAGCCCGTGTGTCCGGAGCTGTCCCAACACGTGTACTGTAGTTACCCCTTTAGGACTCGTGACCCCAAAGCACAGAATAAACTATGGTCACCCCTTAGAACATGCGTTCGATTAATTTTAATTAATATAAATAATAATATTCACTGTAACAACTCAACTTATTTTGTAAATAAAACAAATTATATCCCTTTGTATCCTGTAACAAGGATATATATGTATTGTGAAAATATTTTAAATGATTGCATATATATCCTTGTTACAGGATACAAAGGGATATGATTTGTTTTATTTACCAAATAAATTGAGTTGTTACAGTGAATATTATTATTTATATTAATTAAGAATAATCGAACGCATGTTCTAAGGGGTGACCATAGTTTATCCTATGCTTGGCGGTCACGAGTCCTAAAGGGGTAACTACAGTACACGTGTTGGCTACAGAACACTACAAACTTGTTCACCCTTGTACGCACCTCCTAAAATCTTGCCAACGATAATATTCTTCTGTAAGTTAGTTACCATAACTCGAGTTCCATTACACAATTTTGGCGGACAAATGTTTCGGATAACCATAATAACGCTACCTATCTTTAACTTCAATTCATGGGGCGGGAGGGAAGGACTTGACATTGCATTGTATACGGACTGTTGAATTTTCATGTCGTCTTCTACGGAAATGTCCTCACTCATATAGACCCTCTCTGGCTTGTCTGATTTGTCGTATACGATATAGTTAATTCTGTCAACATCGTCGTTTGTAGGTGAAATGATAGCCCTTATCTCAAAGTAAGAAACGTTCAAGTGTTTTTTTTTTAAAGTTGTCGTAGACCTTTTCCACCAACTCTTCACGGTCTTTAACCAACACTCCAAAATTTTCAGGAAAGTGCATGTAATAGCCCCTTTCTCCTGTCCCTATCCTCAACAGATTTTTAGCGAATTTCTTATTTTTAGCGTCATTAACAGTGAGTCTAACGTTCTCTGTTAGTTCCATCTTTACCAAACAATCCCAAAAATAACTTGACTTTATACAACATTCTAGTTCATCGTTCTTTCCACCTCCTCTTACAACGGGAATAATCTGTCTGAAATCACCCGCGCAAACGAAAACTATTCCTCCCATGAAACTGTTAACCTCCAGTATATCTCTTAAAAAACGTTATATCCCATGCTGTAATCGTATTCTTGTTGGCCATTACGACTTCGTCCCACACTGTAACGGACGTCATCTTCAGTAACCTTGCCATCTCTGAGTTTTTCTTTACGCTACAAGCACGAACCTCGGTATGACCCATTAAAGGAATCTTAAACATGTTATGCGCTGTCCTTCCTCCGTGTAAAACAGTTGCGGCGATGCCCGAGGACGCCACCGCTAGGGCTACCTTTCCCTTTGAACGAACCGCGTCAAGGATAAGGTTAAGCACGAAAGACTTTCCCGTGCCTCCAGGAGCGTCTAAGAAGATACTGTTATCACGATACTTTTTGTCTCCCTCAACGCGCGCCATCACGTTTTCGTAGCATTGCCGTTGTTTATCGTTTAGGAGAACCGTTTTTTCTTTAACCTCTTCTTCCATCTTAGCTTTGTTATACGATTTCTCCCTACGTATAACCAAGATCTAAGAATATAAGGTCTAACCACTTCCGACCGAATTTCGAGGGAGTTGGCGCAGCGGGCCCGTGAACGTCACCTGGCTGTTCAAAGTGGGGTTGGCGGGTCCTATAGCTGTCAGTTGAAGCTGGTGCGTCGTTTGGAAAAGACGTATCCTTCGCTCGCACCGCTCCACGCAATTAGTTATATTCTGACAAATATTATATAAAATATATATATAAATATATATAAAATATTATAGTTCCTGTCTATATATATGAATATATAATATATATGATATATAATATATATATATATATATATATATATATAATATATAAAATATTATAGTTCCTGTCTTCCTTGGCGTTTCACAGTTTTCTTCAGTGTTTAACAAAGAGAAAATGGACCCAGCCTAATGACGTCAGAAGCTGCGCAGAAGAATTCAAACGGTCTGACCTGTATATTTAGACCTTGCGTATAACGTTTGTTGTCTTTTCGCCGTCTCTAGAAGGAGGGAGGCCATAATGAACTATCCTGCCGCCGCCACAGTTCCACACGTTTTCCTGTACATCGTCTAAGGCATCCAGATAAATTTCTTCATTGTACTCTGTTAACCCTCTGTGATGAAGGAAGTCGCTCGAAAACAGATCTTTGGTCTCTTCCCAGATATTTGACTGGTCCTCGAGGGAAGAAAACACCAGCATGCTTGCGTACGTTGCCCGTAGCTGTCTTCGATCGTTTGTGTGGTTGATTATCTCTAGGATAGTCTGTTTCCACGTATCTTCGTCGTTCAGTTGACCCATGGCCTTCACGGCTTCGCTGAAGGTGGAGTACACGTGTCCGTCTACCGTTCTAAGATCTGTAAAAGACTTAGGTCCTCGCTTATGCGTAAGAAGAAGACGCAAATAGAAGAGTTCGACGTTTTTGCTTGTTACAGCCCTTATCCTTCCTAGAGCGTAACTTTTGTTTCGACGTTCTACCCAAATACTCTTATTGTTGTTGTAAACGAAAAAATTGGGCATTTCGTGATAGTAGAGCCCTGCTGCAAACTCATCACGGGAACATATTTTGAAAAATGCTGTCAGCTGAGTGTCTTTTTCGATCTTGTTGTCGATAACCTCTTTTGCCATATCTTCTTGATAAAAAACTTCATTTTCGCCTTGTAGATGTAGGTCAAGCGAAAAGACAGAAGGGTGACTCTTGTGAATGGGGAATTTGAAAATCTTCCAAGTTGCTTCATTCGCGTTGACATAACGTGCTTCTTGGTAACCCCTTACCTCGTTGACATCGTCATCTTTCTCCCCAGTCTTAGAAAACAAAATACGGTCGCAACCCTTGTTTACATACTTTGTAACGTAGGCTATGCATTTAATGGAATTTGAACACTCGACGTTAATGTGAGCGTTATATTTCAGACATAGATACGGGTTATAAGGTACAACCCACGAATTATCTATAGTTTTTAACTCTCCTTTTACTTTCACGTCGAAAGAGTGTCCGCCTTCTCCCACGGCTCTTCTTCTGTATAAAGGATAGCCGTTACGTCCAAAGAGAAGATCGCTCCTACACGGTTTGGGGAAGCCCTTTTGGCATTTGTCGTTCCCGTTTACCGATTTTCTTTGACAGCATACGTGGGACTCGTCGAAGCCTTTGCACGGACCGTGGATCATACATTTTGTGACAATATCGTGTCTGGTATTTCGGCGGAAATGACACTGCCCACCGATTCGGCGTTAACTCATTCTTCCATCCATAGAAGAATGTGAACGTGAGGGAGACCTCTTTTCTGCCACTCAATGCTATAAAGGAAGGCCTTAACGCGCCCAAAATTTTTTTTATTAGTTAAATCATCCATAATGCTGTCGACTTTTAGCTTAAATATCCTACTAACAAAATCAGGTCTATCGTTATCGCTCCTATGTCTCGAAGCAGAGCTGGAATCTGTTTGTTCAATAGCTTCATTCAACTCTTCCCATCGAGGGTTCATAGTAAAAGTGATAAAAAAGTCCGGAGAACCGTAATTGGTAACGAACGCGAGTGCGTCTTGTTGATGTTGCTTCATGTATCTTGGTCCACCTACAAATGATGAAGGAATTCTCACTATTTGTCCAGTACTTTTTCCGTCGTCACACCGTAAGATATCTGAACATTCCTTTCTTATTTTATTCTGGTTAAATTCTATAAAAGATAGCCTAGCAGTTTAAACTTTTACTTAGTTATCGACGACGAATTGTTGGAATAGCTTTCTGCATTTGGTCATGTAATTATAAACACCTTCTCTCTCCATATACAAAGATCCGTAAAACATGCAGGGAGTCAGAGTATTTAAAGTACTGTTGGCACATTTCATTGTGAAGGAGTAACCTATATCCCCGTTAGGGATCAACAAAGGGTACTGAAAAGAATCGTAAAAAAAATTGGTATGGGCTATCATTCTAAGTTGGTATTTCGTACCTGGCTTCGGGGAACGAACTGTTATACATAGATTGTCCTTTACCGAATCGAAATCAACGATAGCTCCAACCTGTGAAGACGACGAAGGAAGATGAGAAACGCCCTTATGTTCACGTGTTTTTATCCCTTCAACAGCCTTCAAAGTTATAGACATCTCGGGGAGTTTTCCGTATTTTTATACGTGAACTCTTATTAGTTCCTTTGCGGTCTTTAGTTCTTTTAGCATACCTGTCAGGCAAGCATTGTTGGCAGTCACATACTCGTAAAGCAGCGTAATTATTTCTTCGTTTTTGTTCAACTCTTTTTCTTCTCTTTCGCGACGCCGTCTTGTTTTAACTTTCACGTTTTTATTACTTTTCTTTGAGTAATCCGTGCACATTTTTTCTGTTCTAAGTTTAATTTGCTGATCTCTATCATAGTAAAAATATAGGTCGAGAAAAGAGTCATTGTAGCTTTTCCAGAAAGCTTTTCCCGTCTTTCTTTTCGAACCCGTCTCATTAAAAAAACCTCCTTCTTCCAATAATTCTGGCTTCAATGGACCAATTTTATGGTATATTCTACCTTGTATCTTGTAGCACGATGCGGCCTCGGCCATGTTCTCTAGTTTATTCGAAGTGTTAAAAGAGGTAAAAGAGAACAACATATTGAAGCCCACCATATTGTTAAAAAAATGTTCTGAGAGTTTAGATGTTCCATCGTATAAAGCCTTAATGGCGTTATCTTTGATTGTTGATGGAAATGTTGTACGAACTTGGCCCGAACTACAACAAATACTTCTCCTTTCATCTTTCCATAATAGTGCGTCACAGTACTTACATTTGATTTCCCCTAATCTACCGACCGAAGGGGTATCGATCTTAGTTGCGTGTCCTTCACGAAGTGTGCCTATAAGCTCTGCAATAGGCTTGCTACGATCACCCGTCTCTTTTTCCTTTTTGCATTGTTGTCTACGGTTTTCCCTATCGTCGTCCAACAACTTTTTATCTTCCTCGGTTAATGTATCAATCTCTAAGACACCCCTTTTAATTGCTCTAACCCTTTTCCTCGCTGCCGCTGT
>NC_134816.1:10273720-10291220 GCF_046742065.1 Oratosquilla oratoria
ACAGAGGGAATGATTGGTGAGGAACAGTGTGGGTTTAGGACAGGTAGGGGTTGTGTAGATGAGAAAGCTATAGGAAAAGGTAAGGATGTTTTTTTGGGCTTTTATGGATCTGGAAAAGGCTTACGACAGGGTAGACAGGAAGGCACTGTGGGAGGTACTGCAGATATATGGGATAGGAGGAAAGCTGTTAAGAGCAGTCAAGAGTTTTTACGAGAGTAGTAGAGCTTGTGTTAGGATTAGAAATGGAGAGAGTGAATGGTTTGAGGTAAAGGTGGGACTTTGTCAGGGATGTGTTATGTCGCCCTGGCTGTTCAATCTATACATGGATGGGGTGGTGCGAGAGGTGAATGCAAGGGTAATGGGTCAGGGGTTGGAGATGATTAAAGAAAATGGAGAAAAGTGGGAGGTGAGCCAGCTGTTGTTTGCTGACGACACTGTGCTTGTAGCAGGATCAGAGGAGGGATTAAGAAAGTTAGTGACAGAGTTTGAGGTATGTGAAAGAAGGAAGCTGAAGATAAATGTGGGCAAAAGTAAGGTGATGAGATGTACAAGGGGAGAGAGTGACAGCAGGCTGGAAGTGAGCATTAAGGGTGAAAGACTGGAGGAAGGGGATAGTCTTAGATACTTGGGTGCGAATGTGGCAGGAAATGGAGGAGTGGGGGTGGAGGTAGAATGGAAGAGAGAAGGAGTTTGAATGTGTTTGAGATGAAATGTCTAAGAAGTATGATAGGGGTTACTAGGCTGGATAGAGTGAGAAATGAGGTGAGGAAGAGAACAGGGGTGGACACATGGAAAGAACGAGTGAAGAAAGATTAGTAAAAGAAATGTGGAAGGCAGAGGTGGAAGGATTGAATATGGGTGGGCGTCCTAGGATGAGATGGATGGATGGGGTGAAAGGGGCATTACAAAAGAGAGGAATGTCTGTGGAGGAAGGACGGGAGAGGACAGAAGATAGGGGTGAACGGAGAGGGGTTGTGTATAGATGATGCTGTGATGCATGAGGGGGAGTGGATGGGGGATGGGGGGTGAGGAAGTATGTATGAGAAAAAAAAATTGACGCAGCCTGAAGGGATTTCTCCCCGTCTTCTCCTTTTTTGCATGGGGGGACGGAGAGGGGGGTCACCGAATTTATGAAGCGGCCTTGCTGTGGATGTGCTGTGTCTTGCGACACTGCTTCTGACCCAGGGCAGTGGACAGGATGCAGAGATGACCCGTCATCCAGGAGGTGCCATGATAAGAGGGAGGGAGAGGGTAGAGGGGAGTGGAATATATAGGAAATGGAATGGGTGGGAGTGGTTTCTATGCCTTTTTCTTTTTGGCTACTCCCTGTGTAGGGGGAAAAAGCCTTTGGTATATGTATGTATATGTATGTAAATACATAAAAGACAAATAGAAAAAAGAAAAGGGGGGAGGATTCCACTTCTACCAGGTACAAGAGTATAGGGGGATACTTATTAGTTGTAGACGGAATAAGGTTTGTCCTGGGAGAGAAGGCCGGTGATTAGACGGCTGGTAAAACAGGCCGGAACGGTGCGTGTTGAGACCTTGGATGCCACAGTTCTTGGAGAGCGAGTCTCGGAGAGCGAGTCTGGGAGAGTGAGTTTCGGAGAGCGAGTCTGGGTTCCGATTTTTTTTTTTTATCTTTCAGGCTATCGACCTATAATGAAGTCATTAAGCCTGGTGTGAACCTGCGATCCTTTTTAATCTACCATTATAATTTCCACAATAGTCCTGTAGTGTGCAATACAGTGTTGTATAAGCGCTTGGCGCTGTGTGTTGTATCTTGAGCAGTGTACGAGTATGTGTCTTATGGATAGTATAGTGTTGCAGGTGTTGCATTGGGGAGGAAATACGCCGTTTATGTATGGGTTTAGGTGGGTGAGGTAGGTCGAGTTCATCCTCAGTCTTGCTATGGCGATTTCCTCCCGTCTGTTGATGTCGACCAGTCTGTTATGTGTTCCTTTTGTTTGTGCGAGATGTGAAGGTTGTCCCACTGAAGTTGCCAGTGGGCGTGTAATTGTTTCCTTAGTATAGAATTGAAGGTTCCTATGTCCAGGGGTATGTCTGTAATAGAGTCTTTTTCTAAGGCAGATTTGGCTAAGGTGTCCGCTTTCTCATTCCCGAAGATCCCAATATGGCTGGGAACCCAAGAGAGAGTAATGGACTTGTTAGTTATCGACAATGTGCTAATGAATTTGCCCAAGAGAAAGTTCTCCATATGGTTACCTGTCTTAATTGATTGGAGTGCGCTTAGCGAGTCTGTGAATATGACGAAGTTACTATGTGTGTCAGATTGAGCATTTTCTATGGCTTTGTATATGCCGAAGAGTTCGGCAATATATATGCTCGTATGGTCCGGCAATCTGAACATCATCCGGGTTTTGGTGCTGTATAACCCTGTCCCAGTTTTGGGGCCGCACTTGGAGCCATCAGTGTACAGTTCCTTGTGGTCATTGTACTTGTTGATGGTCTCCAGGGTCTTCTGTCTAAGTTCTTCTGTGGAAGACGATTTTTTCTTGAGGTCTTGGTTGATGTTGACCTTCAGGGCGATGTTTTTCCACGGTGGAAAGTAGGTGGTTTTCATCTGTTCTATTGACCATAGTGGCACTGAATACTGTTCGCACAAGTATCGGATCCTGATGGAAAGGGGATTTAGGCTGGAGTTGGTGAAGTGCTCGTGCTGGTTCATCGTTTCCTTGCAGGGATGTCGAGGGTTACGGAGCACTTTGGCGACGTATCGGAGTGCAAGGAGTTTGCTTCAACTTCCAACGTCTCGATTCTTGTGCAGTTTAATGCTCCAAGTGCTATTCTTAGGCTTTTGTTTTGGATGATGTTCAGGGGTTGTAACGTTGTTGGTGTTGCCGAACCATAAATCTGACACCCATAGTCTAATTTAGATCTAATTAGGGACTTATAAATCATTAGCAGGGATTTCCTATCTGCTCCCCAATTTGTGCCCGTTAGTTTACGTAGCAAATTAATTCTCTTGTTGCACGCATCAACTAGATATTTTACATGGGCCTTCCAGTTTAGCCTGGAGTCCAGTTTCAGGACAAGGAAAAAGGTTGAATTTTGTACTGGAATGGGATTACCATGTAATTACAGATTTATTTCTGCCTGGGCTCTGCGTGAAAATACAATTACTGTTGACTTTAATTCCGAAAAATTAAATCCCTATTTGTCAGACCAGTCCTGGAGCGAGTCCAGGGCCAGTTGTACGCGAGAGCCGGAAAACTTGGCGTTCGATGAGGAATGCCAGATTCCGACGTCGTGAGCGTATAATGAGTATTTAAGGTTCCGAGGTGGAGCGGGTAGAATATCGTTTATGAGCAGCATAAATAGTGTGGGACTTAACACACTTCCCTGTGGTACGCCATTTTCTTGTGTGCGTACTGTTGAGTAGTAATTTTGATTTTTAACTGAAAATGTACGTTCTTTGAAAAAAAAAAAAAAATTGAATGAAAATAGGGAGATTTCCCTCTAAGGCCAAGTGCATAGAGTTTTTCGAGGATACCACGTCGCCATGCCATGTCGTAGGCTCTTTCTAAATCTAAAAAGCAAGCAACAAGGTAGTCTTTCCTCTCGAAAGTTGAGAGGATATCGTGTTCTAAGTTGACCAAATGGTCGAGACTACTTCTATTTTTCCTGAAACCACATTGGGCAGGAACTATTAAATTTTGAGACTCTAGAATGAATTTTAATCTGTTATTGGCCATACGTTCTAATACTTTGCATAAGCAGTTGGTAAGCGCTATAGGGCGATAAGAGGAAGGACTCTTTGGGTCCTTCCCCTTTTTGAGAATAGGTATGACGTGGGCATGTCTCCATGTTTTTGGGAATTCTTGATTAATCCAAATTGCGTTGTATATTTCTAGTAATTTTTTCAGTGAAATTGAATTCAAATGTTACAGCATCTCATACCTAATCCTATCTGGGCCAGCAGAGGTTCCTCTGCACGAGCTTAAGGCTTGTTCAAGCTCGTGTAGTTGGAAGGGGGTGTTATAGTCGTGGTATGTCTGTGTATGGAAGATCAGTGGTTCTGCTTCCCGTCTTTGTTTGTGTTGTAAAAAGGTTGGAGAATAGTTATTCGTGTTGCTTGTTTGCGTAAATGTGTCTGCTATTGTGTTTGCGATGTCCATGGGAGCATCTACAAACGTGTTTCCAATGGTCAGGGTCTTGATGTTTGGGGTATATTTGCCGTCGATTTTTCGGACGGCTGACCAGATTTGTGTTAGAGGAGTGTTTATGTTTATTGTCGAGATGTAATCATGCCAAGACTTTCGTTTAGCCTGTTTGATGGTTTTACGGGCCTCTGCTTGCGTCTTTTTAAAAGTCTTTTTAAAAGTCTGGGGTTAACTTACTCACTACGGTAAATATAACAAAAGAAAAAATTAAAAGGTGTATAGACAAACTCAAAGTTAATAAAACACCAGGGCCTGACGGTTGGCATCCAAGAATCTTAAAGGAAATGAAAAATTAGATTGTTGTTCCATTAGAAATTATTTTCAAGAAATCCATCATATCCGGAGATGTCCCAAGAGAATGGAAGCTAGCTAACGTTACTCCCATATTCAAAAAAGGTGACAAAAAGAAACCAAATAACTATAGGCCTATAAGTTTGACTTCAATTGTAGGAAAAATAATGGAAACTATCATCAGTGATGCTATCGAACATCATTTAGAAAGTAACCGTTTGATAAATGATAGCCAGCATGGTTTCAGACGGAAACGTTCTTGCGTGACTAACTTACTCGAATTCTACAACACAGTTATCTCGAATTATGACAAAAGAAACAATATAGATTTAGTATATCTAGACTTTGCAAAAGCTTTTGATACCGTCCCACACGAAAGACTACTTACTAAACTAGCTTTGCATGGAATAAGTGGTAGCCTATTAGGTTGGACTAGTAATTGGTTGAATGGTCGAAAACAGAGAGTTGTTTTAAATGGAAAAACTTCTAGATGGAAAAGTGTTGCAAGTGGAGTTCCTCAGGGTTCCGTTCTTGGACCACTTCTATTTATAGTATATATAAATGATATAGACCATGGACTAAAATCTACTGTTTCCAAATTTGCTGATGATACAAAACTGTGCGGAGTGGCAAATGATCACTCAAACCAATTAGATATTCAAGAAGATTTAGATCAATTACAGCAATGGTCTGAAAAGTGGCTAATGAAATTTAACACAAGTAAATGCAAGGTAATGCACATAGGTAAAAATAACAGTAAGTACGATTACAAGTTATTTGGAAATTCGTTAACAAAAGTGGATAGTGAAAAAGATCTCGGCGTAATTATCAGTAACGACCCCAAATCATCCAAGAAGTGTATTTCCGCCTCTGAGAAAGCAAATAAGATTCTGGGACTGATTGCGCGATCTTTTGATTTCAAAAGTCCATCACTCATTAACAAGCTATATAAATCGTTAGTTCGTCCACATTTGGAATATGCGGTTTCCGTATGGTCACCGAATCTCATTAAAGACATTGACAGACTGGAAAAAGTACAACGGCGAGCCACAAAACTGATTCCAAATATCAAAAATAAATCATACGAAAATCGACTAAAGCACATGAATCTGTTTTCCCTAAAAAAGCGTAGACTCAGAGGTGACTTGATACAGGTCTTTAAGATCTTAAAGGGAATTGACAACATCAAAAGTGACAAAATGTTCACATTGAATGAGAATCAGACAAGAAACAATGGTCTCAAACTGTCCGGAAAAAGATTCAATTTGGAAGTAGGTAGAAACAACTTTGCCAACCGTGTAGTTAATGAATGGAATAAACTTCCTGCACAGGTAGTGCAATGTAGTTCAGTTCGAAGCTTTAAGAATGATTTAGATAAATACCTAAGTAAGATGCTGTAATGATTATAATCTATCTTATACTATTTGTTTTTGTTTTGTTATCATTTGTCTGTCTGATTTTCATTTATCATTAGTTATATGTCAATTTATTATTTACTATTTACCTGTTTGTTTATTATTCTAACTATACCTATGCATTTATTTATGTATTTTATTTGTTATTTACATTATTGTAGTTTTTATTTATTATTTCATTATTAATATGATTTTTTTTTTTGCATCCGACCTAGATATGGATCAAAAGGTCTCCTGTCGGCATGCTCCGCCTTTGTAATCCTTTGTAATAAAGTTTGGTGCAATCGGGTTATTTTCAAAAGTTCGGTAAGCCCTATTCCGCTTGCAAAGTGCTTTTCTGCAGTCTGATGTCCACCAAGGAACTCTATGCTTGTGAAATACCGAGGTTTTTGGTATATGGTTATGAGCTGAATTCAAAATAGAGTTTGATAAATTTGATATTTTGTCATCCTTGTGATGTTGATGTTGGTGATTGTGCGATACATTTCCCAGTTGGCTTTTGTGATGTTAAATTTGGGACAGGGAGGGTGTGGGTAGTCTCCGTAGGCTGGAGTAGCCGTAGCGTGGTTACCCCCTATTTTTAGGATTACTGGGAAATGATCGCGAAGCATGGTGTCGTCATGCGTGGTCCATTGGATAGTGTTTAGGAGGACCAGGTTGTTGGTATTTAGCACCTCTTCCATCTGCTCCCCTCGAGGAGATGTGTTGTTGCTACCCCATGTGTGATAGTGGGAGTTGAAATCTCCCAACATGAGTTTGTGGTGGGGTAGTTGTCTGATCAATTCGTTAACCTCTACTTGTGGGAACTGAGGGTCGGGAGGTAGGTAGATGGAGCAGATGGTGACGAGTTTGTTTTGCAGTTTGGTTGTCACTGCGACTGTCTCCAAGTTAGTGGATAGTGGTAATTCCACTTGGGGAAGGCAGTCGCTGACTACAACTGCGACCCCTCCTCCAGGCGCTAACCTGTCCTTCCTATATATGGTAAAGTTTTTGAGTGTGAACTATACACTGGGCTTGAGGAGTGTTTCCTGTAGACATATTACTGAGGGGTTGTTTAAGGAGTTGAAAATTACAAGGTCATTTAATTTACTTTTAACACCTCGGCAATTCCACTGGATTATTATTATTATTATTATTATTATTTTTTTTATTTATCTGCTTCGGTTTCTTCCTTTCTTGGCCTTAGTGGGAGAGGTGTGTTTAGCCCCGGATTTTCGTTCTGGGGTAGAAATGGGACTTAAAAGTCGTTTATTAGAAACGGAGGTCTCCATGTGGACATCCTCTTCCGTACGTATAAGCACACGCTTGGGAAGCTCTGGGATGGCCGGGGAAGGAAGGTGCGAGTGAGTTTGCTTAGTTGGGTGTTGATCTTTGTCCTTGTTAGAGTGTTTGTTCTCTGTTTGTGTTTCAATGGTTCTGTAAGTTTTCTTTACTGCCGAGGCATAGGAAGTTGCTCCAGAGGTACTAGTTGGGGTAACTAGTCTTTCCATCACACGCTTCCTTGCTTCGTAAAAGGATATTCCACAAGTTGCTTTTTCCGTACAAATTTGTTTTTCTATTTTGAAAGTGGGACAGTCTCGGGAGGTGGATGCATGGTTGTTATTGGAGGGACAGTTAACGCATTGAAACACATTAGCAGAGCAAGCATCCGTAGGATGTTCGCCTGCACACTTACCGCATATGACTGATTGTTTGCTGCAGAATTTGGCAAGGTGACCATGTTTGAAACATTTGTTGCAGCGTAAAGGGTTAGGGACATATGGTCGTGTTGGGACATGAATGTATCCAATTTTGACGTGGTCAGGGAGGGTTGTTGAATTGAATGTCAGAATTATGAGGGGCGTGTTCACTCGCATGTTCCTTTCTCGGTCCAGTCGCGTTATGAATTTAACATCTAATATGCCTTCGGATTTCATCTCATCGAGGATTTCACATTCTTCTATGGTCATCAAATCTCTGGAGTGGATCACTCCTCTGCAGGAGTTGAGTGACCTAGGGAGGGATGCAACAACATCGAAGGAATAAAACTTCCTGGCCTTGAGAGGGTCGCGTGTAGCTTTCCCAGAGTTGTGTGGTAATTTGGAGGTCTCCACTTCTAAGTTTTTTAACTTGGTTAATCATCGGTAAATTGAAATAATTTTTTTTAAGCATAAATGGGTTGAGGTCAGCTAATCGGGTCTGGTCAGAATGGAGAAACACGTGTCTAGCCTTGTCCGGGTCGATATTGGGGTCGTCAGGGGAGGTCTTCCTAGTTTGCAGGGATGGAGTTGAGGACTCCATCCTGCGCGTCGGGGTGGGGGGACGAGCCCCCTGTTACACAAAAATAAATTGTGCTCAGCAGAGCCAAAGAAAATAATATAAAGGGGTCACACAGTTTCCTTTGACGACTGGTGACAGCCGCGTGGTAGGACACACTGTGTGCCCAGTGGTTACGGTGTCTACACTACTCTAAACTACGATATAATGTTTCTAGATTTCACCGGGCCGGACGACGAAGAAGTCTCACGAACCAACAAGGGCTCGTGTGGATCCCGGAGAGCCACGAAAATATAAAAATGACGAATAGGAAAAGTGCTGGGAAATGCCCAGATGTGGGTGGCATTGTAACTGCCAAGGCAAAGCTATCCAACGTAAAGTTGGATTACGAATACGAGTCAACTCTAGAGAGTAGCTCTAGCGAGATTGACTGTGCTCGTGTAAGTATCGTCTGTCTGCTGCCAAGGGCTGCCGACGTCTGATGAGGGGTTCCGATGGGTGTGACCGCCCTTAAGTAGTGGGTCGAAGTGGGTGGAGCTATGACTTGGCCTGGTCAGCTTCGAGTCCGGCTTGAAACAGGATCGAACCAACGACCCATTTAAGCTGGTAGCAACTTGTTTACTAGGACGAGGGAGGGGGGGTTGATGGGTCGTTTGTGAGAGCCGTTGAAAGGTCATGGCTCGTGGGGTTGATAGAAGAAAATGACGGTGGTGACCAGTGACTATAACAATATATATATATATATATATATATATATATATATATATATATATATACATACATATATATATAACAAAAATGACCTTCCCCTCTTTTACTTTGCCACTGTGTTCCTCGCCGGGACTCCAACTCGTTATATTTACCGCTGCGATCTGCGACGGTACTCCAACTCTCATCCTAACACAATCCTTCGCGTTGGTGGCTCGTTTCCGCGAACTCTGCATAAATGAACAGCGGCAGAATCATTGCGCAGAGGATATTGAAGATGTTATGGATGTTAAAATTGAAAATAGGCTACCAGTTCGCTACAAATGGTAGTAGGTCTGAAAGTCTCTACCAGTGACGGTAGGTTTTAATTCCTTCTCATGTGAGAGGTGTTCTAACTCGCTACCCTTGAGGTAGGTTTCACTATTTTTCTAGTAGGTCTAATGGTTCCTTCTCATGTGAGAGTTCACTTAACTTATGATTAAATTTACTCATACACTTATAATCGCTACCCATGATGTAAGTTTATACATCACTATTATTATAATAAAACTTAACCATGCATTTCTGATAGCTACTCATGAGGTAGGTAAGTTTATATGTCACTACGGTGTAGTAGGTCTGAGAAATCCTCTTCATATGTAGAGAACGCTCTTCTTACGTTTTTATTTTCGCACATTGAGAGGTTTCCCACTTGTTTGATCCTGCCTATGTGGACAGATAACTCTCGGGCTGAACAAATATGCTTAATGCAGTAGACGACCTCACTAACTCTCTTAATCACTTTATAAGGGTCCTGGTACAGAGGCTAGAGTTTCTTCGCCACCCCTTGCCTGGGTCTGGCGGTGACGTATACTCTGACACCTATGGCAATCTGCTTGATTCTTGCCCTTGGTTTCCTGATGTGTCTGTCTACTGTCGCTGCCTCGAAGAACCTTTGACATCTCTCAAAAAAGCGTTGGCCAATGCCATTGTTTCAGCTGCCAAATTGTCAGTGTTGTACCAAGGGGCGCTTGGCTTTGTGGTCTCTGTCATAGGTAGAACGGGGTCACGGTAAAAACGAAGAAAATAGGGGGGGGGGGTCAATCTCACAGGACTCTGTGGCAAGCCGAGTTGTAGGCCAATACCGCCAGAGGGAGTATGTGATCTCAACCTGTCTGGTTGTCCTGGGCAAGGTACTGTAGGATTTTAATGATAGTCCCATTTACCATCTCAACCATTCCGTTGCTCGACGGGTGATGCAGCGTTAAAGTGTGATGTTTGATGTTCGCCATTTCCAACACCGCCTGAGAAACCTGGTATTCATTCAGTACCGACGGTTTTAAATGGGAACGTGGCTGCCTCGCCTTGGTGGCTTTGTCTCTCCTCGCAGAAGGTGAGTATTGGTGTTCCTGAAGCACTGGTCCCTGCAAGGATTACCAGAATATCTTTGCCCTCAACTTGGAATGTTAAAGTACGGAATGTTTATGCTTAAGTCACCTTGTGCACAGCGAGGAAATCAATTCCCAATATCAATTTAGCGGAAAGGCCCTCTGCAGGGATGACAAAGATTGTGTGTATAAACTAAAAACCCGCTTGACCAAACCTTACAATAAATTTGTTAATGTTAGGCACCTCCAAACCATCCGCCATTATAATTCTGGTGGAGCCCACCTGGAATCCTTCCGCGTCAATGGGTAGAACACTTTTATAGATAAGAGATACTACTGCCCCTGTGTCGAGGAGAGCGCAAATGGACTGAGTAGCGCTTGTCCCAAACAATTAAGTGGCAATATCTAAACCCATTATAGGGCAATAATATTTCTTACAAGCCATAGCCAGAGTTTTGTTACGACCTGGATGACCAGGTTGAGGGGAATCATGAGCAAGAAATAAAACAACAGGGACTAAGGACTCGGGGATCACCAACTGTGCCACATCTTGCTCAAACACTTTCATGTTACGAGTGAGAACAATGTCTTGCAAGGAGAATTGAGACAGAGGTACAGTCAATTTTGGCAAGGTAGCATCATCGCCAGATTCTAACGTGTAAATGACAGCAGACCAAACAAAGTCCTCACATTGAGCTTTGCCTAAACCTCGCAGGGAGAAGTTATGAATTACTGCAACAGCAGCTATAGGCACACATCGCGAAAGTGCATCAGCAACATTGTTTGCACATCCCGAAATATGCTAGGCAGCCTGAAAGATTTTTGCCCTTGAAAAGTTGTGTGACAGCAATGTGGTCTGTGTAAAATGTGATAGGATAGCCAAAGATGATGTCACGAATTTTTTTTAGAGCCCACACCACTACTAAAGCTTCCAGATGTGTAACAAAGAAGCGAGACTCAGCATGATTGATTATGCAGCTAGCATGTACAATGACATGTGGACGACGATCATCTACTTACTGCATTGGGACAGCTCTAATACCTATACCAGAAGCATCAGTGCAAATGGTAAAAGGAAAACTATAATCTGGGAATGCCAACACAGACGCATGAGTAAGTATATATTTCAAAGAGGTAAAAACTTTTCTGGTGAACGTCACGCCACTGGAAGGAAGCATACTATTTGAAGCGACGAGTAAGAGGTGATCAATGGAAGCAAAGTCTTTAAAAAAAGCACGATAGTATCCTGCCAACCCTAGGAAAGAGAGTATTTGGTCAACTGTCTTACGTGTAGGAAAGTTTCTAACAGCTTTGATCTTATCATCTGTAGTATGAATGTTATATTTGTCTACCATATGACCTAAGAATTGGATGCTGCACTTAGAAAATTAACATTTGGGTAAAATGAGCTTCAACCCAGCTTCAGCAAAAACCCTGCAAGATTAAAGACAACTTATGGAAGTGGCTTTCCACATCCTTGGAAACTAGAATCAAGTCATTCACATACGCAAAAAGTCCATTACCCACTAGTCCATGAAAAATCAAGTTCATAAGGCGCTGAAAAATTAAAAGAGCATTCCGCAAACCAATGGGGCCAACGGAGTCATTTGTAATGACCTGACGAGGTCGAAAAGGCCGTGATCTTACGAGACTTTTCTTCCAAAGGAATCTACCAAAAATCAGCCTTTAGGTCCAAGAGGATGAACACTGTGTTACCTGTTCCCACGAATTGAAGAAGATCACTCAACACAGGCAAAGGGTAATGATTTGGAAATGTATCATCGTTGACACGCCTATAATCCACAACAGGATGGAATGATCCGTTCTTCTTGGGCACAAGAAGGAGCTGGGAATTCCACTCGGAACGAGACTCTTGGATGACACTCTCACTCAACAATTCGTCAATTAGATTCTGGGCTACAAGTCTACGAAAATGAGGGAACCTATAAGAAGTTACGTAGACTGGACGCACCCCTGGTTTAAGATCAATGCTATGGACAGCACAATCGTTAACTCCTAGTCGTTCCCCAGGTAAGGCCAGAGCTTGGCGATGTGTCACTAGCAGGTCAATGTGACGGTCTCGTACCTCAGAAAAATCAATGTTACCTACATATGTCGCATACTGAGAAGCTATATGAGCTGTGCTATGATAGGAGGTGAATCCTGGGCAGTGTCAACATCAATGAGCTTAAAAGAACTCAAATGAAAACTAGAAGATTGTGATGGGAGCACCAATAACATTGATCATCAGGGCCGTGGTAATATGGTCCTCACGTACAGTAAAAAGAGTACTCTCTAATGCAAGATGTCTAACACAGAGTCAGGTTGAGATAAGATATCAGAACCAATTGGCGCATCTGAAATGCGCACAGGGAGTCGAACTGCACAAGAAGGACCAATATAGTGCTCGCCTATATCATCAGCAGCACAAGAAAGTACATGAGGGTCTAATTTTTTTTTAACTCTTGGAAGATAACTGCCTGGTCAGACCATGCACAGAAGGTAAGCTATGTATAGAAACTGACTTATCCATGGCAAAAATGACATTGTTTTCGAAAGTAGCTATTCTGTGTCAAGGGGATATATTTATGGCATGACTTGCTAAAGTATCAAAAGCTAAGAGATAATCACACATAAGTATGAAATCAACAACTACTACAAAGTTAACACTTTAGCATGGGAAGAAAACCTTAAGGGAATGCAAATAAATCCAAGAATAGACAAGGGAGAGCCTTGTACAGCTTGCAAAGCACTACAAGAAGGTAACAATGGTACGTTGAACAAATCCTTGAAGGCAGAATATGCTCTGTTACTTATAATACTACATTCTGCCCCAGTGTCTACAGCTACAGAGATGGGTAACTGGTCCATATAACACTGAATTGTAAAGAGTTGAGAAGAGACGTCAGCTACTAAAGGGGCGAGCTTAGACTGGTCACTATCAGTCAGTCTTTGGGATTTTTATACTAGCGCTTGTGAAAATGGGACTGAGTATGCCTGCGGATTGAACTATTTTCTGCTCTAGGCTTCAAAATATAGGAACACTGATTAGAAGAATGGCCACACTGAACATGGGCAAAACAGTAGCTAGATTAAGGCTGACATGACATTCTTGAAAAGTCATGTGTGATATTAAAGAGGAATTAGTGAAACGTCTGCTTAGACTTTCACTCATGACACTTACAAAGGAAACAGAAAACACTAAAACGACCTATTTTATTACAATACGTGGATATAAGTACGGTACATACAGATGGAGATGAAGGAGTGCGTTGGGTAGGTGTCGAAGACAGAGGAGTTGGTGGAGGAGGAATAGGAACCTCCGGAGTCTGCTGTGAATGACTAGGTAGTACAGGAGCTAGCAAGGCACGATAAGGCAATTCTTTTAACTTTTTTTAGAAGGCTTTATTGCAAATATTAGCAAAGACTCATCTGTCTGATAACTAAGAGAAGAAGCAATCCTTCGATCATATGGAACGAGCAACAAAATGTAAAATAGATACTCCAAAGCAAGACGGAGTCTACCTAATGTAACAGAATCTTTATCTACCAAATTTGAATGTATCACCGAACCTAATGCTTTAAAGGCCACGGTACTGGCTTTAGCGTAAGCTCGCATAAATTTTTCAGTACCTATAGAGGAAGCGAGTATATCAGCCAACCTAAAGCGTCTGAGAAAATTATCACCTACCAGGTTTGCATCAAGCATGTTAAGAAAGTTTACCCTGAAGGTGGCTGATATCATCTCAGAGGATGGTGAGTTAGGTACAGCTTTAGACCTTACAAAAGAAAATTTATCTGGCCCTGTAATGACGTTAGTGTTGATCATACCATCCATACATTGTTGAATAGATGCATATGCTGAATAATTAGGATCCTCACCCAATAATTTTGCAACGTAGGGGCCCTGGTGCAATAGAGTGACAGTGGGAGGAGTCATGGTTGAAACCGCCAAACTGGTCACTATATAAAAAAGAAGAAACTTTGTCACTGGGCGTGTTGAGAGGATTACTGGCAGATGTAGGGGCAGGTATGGCTCGTCCGCTCCTGAGCAACATGTATGTAAAGTGATAAAGACATTACGTACAGTCCAGGGATCAAACACACATAAACGCTGGCGTCGTCTGCGTGGAGAGGGTTACTGACAAATGTAGGGGCTGGTATGGTTCGTCCGCTCATGAGCAACATGTATACAAAATGATAAAGACATTACGTATAGTTCAGGGTTTAAGCACACATAAACGTTGGCGTCGTCTGCTTGGAGAAGCATACTTGCGTTCTGAAGTAATAGCTTCGTAAGGCAGGATAGGGGATAACTGATGGAGTATGGCTCTCATCCACACAGGGATTAGCTGCCAATCAAAAGCTACGCACGTGATCCTGGCTCACACACATCTACAAAAGCATGGAATTATAAGAAATTATATAAAAGGTCAGTATTGCCTAAGTGAAATTAGCCTCGGCATAGAATACGAAGAACGATAGAAAACATAAGTACTAAGGCAGGGGTGACCAAAATATACATTAATGATAATATACACACAATATGGCGGAAAACAACAGCGCGCCAATTATGGAGACCACATGGACTCGGAAACACAATACTCATCCGACAACATCCACGTGCACACCAAGGGTATTGCAGGAATTACTCAAGCAATATGTTGGGAAATGTAGCAGACTGATGATAATGGTCTGGGAGGATGTGGTAGCTAGTGGCAAAAAGACGAATTTAAAGTCTGAGGCAAAATTGCGCAAGTTGATGTCCAACAGAATAATACTAAGCAGTCCACAACTTCACTTTTTCCACTTTCGCAATAGTCAATTATTTGCAATGGCATGCACTGCAGTGCTTGGACGAATCTAGTTGTAAGAATGAGTGAGAGAAGAAAAGAAAAAACATACGCACCAAAAGTACTGCAAAACCATAGAGTTCATTTGCGTACAAATCACAAATAAATCGTCCCTCAAATGTCTCACAAAAGAAATATAAAGTTTTTATCTCCTGCCACCATTTAATACAATGGTGGTTAAGATATTACTGACAAGTTTCTTGTAAGAGTTGTATTAATAAAAAAATATGACATTAAGGAGAGCGACGTGTACTCTCGCCTAAGGCTGTCGGATAACTGATGCCACATGGCGTCAGACAAGTTCATTAGCGGAAACCCGCTACATTGTCACACACAATTACACATTTATACAACACAACCTTTCCTAGGCACCCAGTGAGATAACATGACTGTGTATAAAATGTCCAGGTTGTACTTAATTGTTAACCTTTGTGATCAAGACCCTAAGGGTTGAAACGTTAAAGCAGTAATTTTTTTTTCATTATTCCTCGTATACTTCCTCCGCCTTCAGTTACACACACACACACACACACACACACACACACACACACACACACACACACACACACACACACACACACACACACACACACACACACACACACACACACACACACACACACACACACACAGTTGACAGTGGTGGTGTACGGACGTGTCCGTGTCCTGTCGCAGATCTGACTAGGCGCTAAGTAGCAGCCAGGGTCAGCTTGTTGACCCATAACCCTATTTCTAAGTTTGCGGTACAGAAACAATGTGCGAACCAACTTTGCAAAATTTCTCACCCTCATATCGATACACACCTAGTCAAATATACACGTGGAAACGAGGGTGCGGTTATCCACCAAGCTCAGTGATTCAAAACCTAAAAAACATGAAACTTTTTCGCAATCGTGGCCGACGCGGTGGTTCAAAAATTATCCGAACAGTGCCTGTGATTACAAATAAAAGAAGTGCTACCAAAAAAGGAAAAGTTGAGCCAAGACAACGAAATCTCAATGAAGTTCCACGCGTTTGGTACAGCCTACCCTCCATCATACTATCTAATGTTACCTCATTAGCCAACAAAATGGAAGAAGTGATTGAATTAGTGCACTCCACAGGATGTGACGTGATGGCAATTACAGAAGCGTGGCAAATAATTCCCAAAGTGTGTAACATAGAAAATTTTGTACTTTTTCACCATCTCAGAGTAAACTGCAGAGGCGGTGGTGTGGCATTGTATTGTCGAGCTGACCTGAACCCCTCATACCTCAGGGTTGACATACCAGAGGGAATCGAGGCTTTGTGGGTCAAATTCACCCCTCGCTTCCATCCCCGCAACACCGCCTCTATCATAATGTGCGTCATATACCACCCCCCTCGTGCCAACACTGCCTTCCTCCTCAACGATCACATCATTGAAACTGCTGACTCCCTCCGCTTAAGGTTTCCTGCTGCCAAATTAGTTGTGTGTGGGGACTTTAATCGCCTGGACACAAGTGACATTTTACACCATTTAAATCTCACGCAGGTAGTGACCTTTCCCACCCACGATCAGACAACCCTTGACCTAATTATGTCTGACATGGCGCAGCTGTGCTCTCCCCCCAGACCTCTCCCCCATCGGTAAGAGCACGCACCTCACCATCCAATGGTCCCCAGCCCCTACTGCAGCAATACACAGGATTAAGGTCACCAGACAGCACCGCCCTATGCCTGACTCCGCCATGAGGGAATTTGGCAGGTGGATAGTGGAACACCCCTGGCTGGAGGTTCTGAACGTTGAAGACGTGGAGACCAAGTGGAGAAATTACTCCACCACCACAATTGAGGCATTTCACCACTTCTTACCTGTGAAGGACTTCTCTGTCCATCACTCTGACGCCCCTTGGATGACACCACACATCAAACGTCTCATCAAACAACGCAACAAGGCATTTTACACCGACCGAGGCCAGTTCAGGTTCCTGAGGAATAAGGTCATCAGAGAGATAAGTACCGCCAAATCGTCTTCCTACCCAAACAAATTGCAACACCTCAAACAACAAAGAAACAACAGTCAGTGGTTCAGTAGAATCAAGGCTCTTTGTGGCCTAGCAGCCCAGGAGATCAACTCCCACTTCGCCTACATCTGTTAGACTTTACCCCCTCTCGACCCCTCCCGCCTACCTGCCTACCTCCCTTCCCCCTCACCCCCGATTCATGTTCAAGTTGCCAACGTAGCTACTAAATTGGGTAAACTGAAATATAATAGATCAACAACCCCCTCTGACCTTCCTATCAAAATCTACAAGGAATTTGCCCCTGAACTTGCCCTCCCTATTTCCTCCATAATTAATGCCTCTTTAAGTCAAAACACCTGTCCCAGCGACTGGAAAATCTCATATGTCACTCCCATCCCCAAAACCCTCAGCCCACAATCACTAAGTGACCTTAGGCCCATC
>NC_134816.1:10306220-10308720 GCF_046742065.1 Oratosquilla oratoria
TCCATCACGTCAGGCTATGTCACGTTAGGGGTAGTAGATAGGTTAACTGTAGAAGGTGTCTCTCTCTTAGTAGGAAAAGACCTCGCTTGTGGCGTGATGTTACCAAATTCCATTATCTCATCACATTCCACCGCAGAGAATAACAGCACTAAATTAGAAAAATACCTCCCTGGGCTATTCCCTGCATGTGGATTCAATCGTAGCATGAGCCAACGGGCAGATGTTCAAATTAATTAATCTGTCGATGACATAGTGACGATGTAATCCATCCCCCTTGTCTTGTGATGAGTCGGAAGAGGCTACTATTCAATTAGACCCCCCTGATCTTGGTCTAAGTGATTTTTTTCGAAGGCTCCTCACCGACAGACAACCCTAAGAGTATTTCTGGTGAGGATGATGGCACGGCCCTGACTAGTTTTGGTTCCTCTCCAGTCACCAGGAATAAGCTCGTTCAACTCCAGGCAGAGGATCCTGAACTAGCCAGCTTCCTCAATATGGTAGTTAGTGAGTTAGAAACCAAATAACTACAGGCCTATAAGTTTGACTTCAATCGTAGGAAAAATTATGGAAACTATCATCAGAGATGCTGTCGAACATCATTTAGAAAGTAAATAATAAATGATAGCCAGCATGGTTTCAGACGGAAACGTTCTTGCGTGACTGACTTACTCGAATTCTACAACACAGTTATCTCGAATTATGACAAAAGAAACAATATAGATTTAATACATCTAGACTTTGCAAAAGCTTTTGATACTGTCCCCTACAAAAGACTACTTACTAAATTAGCTTTACACGGAATAAGTGGTAGTCTATTAAGTTGGACTAGTAATTGGTTGAATGATCGAAAACAGAGAATTGTTTTAAATGGAAAAACTTCTAGATGGAAAAATGTTACAAGTGAAGTTCCTCAGGGTTCCGTTCTTGGGCCACTTCTATTCATAGTATTTATAAGTGATATAGACCATGGACTAAAATCTACTGTTTCCAAATTTGCTGATGATAAAAAACTGTGCGGAATGGCAAATGATCACTTAAACCAATTAGATATTCAAGAAGATTTAGATAAATTACAGCAATGGTCTGAAAAATGACAAATGAAATTTATCACAAGTAAATGCAAGGTAATGCACATAGGTAAAAATAACAGTAAGTACGATTACAAGTTATTTGGAAATTCGTTAACACAAGTGGATAGTGAAAAAGATCTCGGCGTAATTATCAGTAACGATCTCAAATCAACCAAGAAGTGTATTTCAGCTTCTGAGAAAGCAAATAAGATTCTAGGACTGATTGCGCGATCTTTTGATTTCAAAAATCCATCACTCATAACAAGCTATATAAATCGTCAGTTCGTCCACATTTGGAATATGCTGTTTCCGTATGGTCACCGAATCTCATTATAGACATTGACAGACTGGAAAAAGTACAACGGCGAGCCACAAAACTGATTCCAAATATCAAAAATAAATCATACGAAAAACGACTAAAACATATGAATCTGTTTTCCCTAAAAAAGCGTAGACTCAGAGATGACTTGATACAGGTCTTTAAGATTTTAAAGGGAATTGACAACATCAAAAGTGACCAAATTTTCACATTGAATGAGAATCAGACAAGAAACAATGGTCTCAAACTGTCCGGAAATAGATTCAATTTGGAAGTAGGTAGAAACAACTTTGCCAACCGTGTAGTTAATGAATGGAATAAACTTCCTGCACAGGTAGTGCAATGTAGTTCAGTTCGAAGCTTTAAGAATCATTTAGATCAACACCTAAGCAAGATGCTGTAATGATTATAATTTATTTTATATTATTTGTTTTTGTTTTGTTATCATTTGTCTGTTTGATTTTCATTTATTATTAGTTATATGTTAATTTATTATTATTATTTACTATTTACATGTTTGTTTATTATTTAACTATACCTATGCATTTATCTATGTATTTTATTTGTTCCTTACATTATTATAGTTTTTATTTATTAATTTATTATCATTATGATTTTTTTCGCATCCGACCTAGATATGGACCAAAAGGTCTCCTGTCGGCATGCTCCGCCTTTGTAATCTTTTGTAATTCTTTGTAAAATCATCATTGATTGTGTCCGGTCTTTGCCCAAGACCCCCCGCGGTCATCAGGATCATAGATTGTGCGACACGCTATCCGGAATCCATCCCTTTGCACCGCATCATGGCAAAGAACGTCGTAAGAGCCCTAGTTCGTTTTTTACACATGTAGGCCTTCCCACAGTGGTGCAGTCGGATCAGGGATCCAACTTTACTTCCCGTCTGTTTAACTTGGTGATGGAAAGACTGGGTGTCCGGCAGTCTAGGTCTTCGGTCTATCACCCCCAATCCCAGGGTGTGATAGAGAGGTTCCATCAGACCCTCAAAAGAGTCCTACGGACCATTTGTCTGGAAACTGGGAAGGATTAGGACGAGGGAGTGGATCTCCTTTATGCGGTGAGGGATAGTGTCCAGGAATCGTTAGGATTTCCT
>NC_134816.1:10313720-10321220 GCF_046742065.1 Oratosquilla oratoria
GGGAGGGTGTCAGGAGTGAAGAGAAGACGAAGGAGAGAATGGGTGGTGATACTAGTAAGTGAAGAGATAGGTAAACGTGTGGTGGAGTGGAAGGGGGTTTCTAGGTTGATGTGGATGAAGGTGAAACTAGGAAGGGATACATGAGCCTTTGTAAGTGCATATAGACCTGGTAGTGAGAAGAGTGTAGAGGAAAAGGAAGGTTTTTGGATAGATTTAACCCCTACAGCGTCAGCTGCATACGTCGTATGCCGCAATAGTTTTATGGATTGTTGACAGCGGCATACGTCGTATGCCGCAAATAAAAAAAAATCGCCAAAAATAGGTATTACTTTCAGGGTCAAATATGTAGTAATGTCCAAGTAGCCCTATCCATTGGCTAAAAAAAGCACACATTTCTTTTTTTATTTATTGACAAAACTGGTAACCGTGGCAGCAATTTTTCGGGGGTAACTTGGGGTTATAATCGGGCTTTAGGACGTAATTTAGGTGATTCTGGTGTACGAAACGAAGTATGAGGAGGTAAGTTGTACTTTGACAGTTAGGCAGGTACTATTTAGTACGTATTCAGACCTATAGAAATGGCAATTTTGCACTGCCAATTTTCGTAATAAATGCATAATACAAAATGTGGCCGGGCAAAAATGGTGTGATGGATGCTTACAAAAACTTTTACCAAAACAATAAGAGACACCATATTCATCTATTCTCCATGAAAATATAAAAAAGGTACCGAAAAATCAATTTACCACATAACAAAGTTATAAATATTTGCCAAAAAATCCACAAAAAATATTTATAAAATGAATGCATAGAGGGTGTAGGGAGGAATGCCAATATAATGGTATTGGGAAATTTCAATGCTAGGGTAGAAGACGAACTGATAGACCGAGTGGTTGGGAAGTGTGAAGTGTCAGGAAAAAATCATGGTGGAGAGTTGATATTGGAGATGTGTCTAGAGAAGTGATGATTGTAAACTCAGTGTCTAAGAAGAAAATCAGGCACAAGTAAACATGGGAGAGGGTGGTGAATGGAAGAGTAGTAGATATGTCTTTAATGGACTAAATAATGGAAACCATGTACATGTTCTTTGAGGTGAGAGTGGGGGAATACTAGATAATTTTTTGGTGGACGGTAAGTTTAGAGTAAGTTTAGAGTGGAGGATAGATGGAGAAAGAGGAAAAGGACAGAAGGTAGGGAGGTTCTTAAAGTATACAGCTTAAACGAGAAAGAAAGAAGAAGTACAATAAGAAGCTGAGAGGAAAGCGGAAGGGAATGAAGGATAGAGTAGAACTAGAAGTGGAGAAGGAATGGTGATGTTTCAATGAGGGAGTCTCAAGGTGTGTAAATAAGGTGGTTGGAACAAAGAAAATGGGAGGGAATAGAGGGAAGGGTACTAAGTGAAGGTATAATAAAGCAAAGAAGGTTATAGAAGAGAAGAAGCTGGCATTCACAGATTAGTTGCAAAATAGGACGAGAGGATCATATGAGAGGTGCAAATAAAAGAGACGAGAAGTAAAGCATAATATAAAAAAAGCAAAATAGAGAGCAGGTGTGGAATGTGGTAACAATATAATCAATTTTTGAAGTTAATAAGAATATATTTTGGAAAGAAATTAATAGAGGAGGGAGAGGCAAAAAATAAATAAATAAATGTATAAATAAAAAGTGCAGATGGGGAGATGATAATGAAAAAGACAGCAGTAAGAAGAAGTCCGACAGAGTATTTTAGGGAGTTCCTGATGTGAATAAGGAAAGATGGGGTGAAAGCAGTTATCAATTTTATGAGAGCAGGTAGGGCACCTGTGTTAGATGGGTGTCATGCACAGTATCTATAAAAAAGAGAGATACAGTGATGGTGGACTGGCTGGTGAGGTTGTTTAATGTTTTTGTTATTTCCAAATGTCAAAATGTTATTTCCAAATGTCAAAATGACACAAACACTGGTCGGAAGACTAGCCTGTATAAAGGATTTGATGAAATACAGTACATACCACGTTACACCCGAGTGCCCTCGGCAGAATGATTAGTCCGTGAACTAATTCGTTCTGTTTTGAAGGGTCGTGGTGGAGTGACGGTACAGTCCTCGCCTTTTACGAAGCAAGCCGCTCTGGCGAGGGTTTGAGTCCCAGTAGGAGAGTTTATTTCCAAATGTCAAAATGACACAAACACTTGTCGGAAGACTAGCCTGTATAAAGGATTTGATGAAATACAGTACATACCACGTTACACCCGAGTGCCCTCGGCAGAATGATTAGTCCGTGAACTAATTCGTTCTGTTTTGAAGGGTCGTGGTGGAGTGACGGTACAGTCCTCGCCTTTTACGAAGCAAGCCGCTCTGGCAAGGATTCGAAGCCCAGTAGGAGAGTTTATTTCCATAGATACACACACACACACACACACACACACACACACACACACACACACACACACACACACACACACACACACACACACACACACACACACACACACACACACACACACACATACACACACACACACACATACACACACACACACACACACACACACACACACACACACACACACACACACACACACACACACACACACACACACTCATATATATAAAATATATATATATATATATATATACATATATGTATGTATGTATATATATATATATACATATATATATATATATATATATATATTCAGTATATATGCATGCTGGTACATTGTGACAAGTTGATGAAGGTGGAAAAAGAAGTCATGGGTCTAGCTCCGAGTTCCTGAGTTTTATTCCTGACCGGTTTCGCTCTATACTTCTTCTGAAGCGAAACCGGTCAGGAATAAAACTCAGGAACTCGGAACTAGGCCCGTGACTTCTTTTTCCACCTTCATTTATATATATATATATATATATATATATATATATATATACATATATATATTTTGGTTAAAATCAACCGCGCTGATAGATTTAACTATCTTAAGTTGTATTTTCTTGAGTTTAAGGAAGGATTTCCTATCAACTTCATTCAATTTATGAACTAAATCATCCATGATGAACGGAAAAGGAAAAGCGCTGGAGAATGCCGATAAATTCTATTAAAAGTGTAACAGCATGAAAAAACTGTTGACAACACAACTGTTAGACATTACCAAAGATGAGGTTGGTTTCAGGACGAAGGTCTACACCAAAGCTACCAAAGTGGGACGGTGTCTCAATGCCCGTGGTGAATGCCCTACAGCCTATAAGCGGTCTGTAGCTGCAGCTTATATCAACAGGGCCCTAACCCACTGCAGTAGCTGGATAGAGACCCACCGTGAATTTGATCGTATCCGCCAACTTCTTACCAATAACGGATATCCTGATCACATGATAGAAGGACTCATAAAAAAGAAACTTGACCAATACACCGCGCCCGCCCAGACCCCAGACTCCCCAGATCACAAGATCATCATCTACCACCGAAACAATTACCACGATCATTATAAAGAAGAATGTGATGCCATTAAAAGTATCGTAAAAAGAGGAGTCACCCCCACTGATACAAACACTACCATCGCTGTAAGAATTTACTGCAAACCTAACCTCACTAGATCCTTGGTTATGAGGAATAACACTGCCCCTTAGACCCCCATCGAGGCCTCTACTAATGTTATTTATGAGTTTTCTTGTCAGGAGGGCCGCTGTGACGGCTCCAACACTTACATTGGTAGAACCTCCACCACTTTAAGGAGACGCCTCCAATACCACCGTAACAAAGGATCCATCTTTCAACATTACATTGATCACCATGACAAAAGGCCACCCCTTCAGACATTAATTGACTCTACTTCCATTCTCCACAGAGAGTCCAACCATAGACGTATGCAAATCGCAGAAGCCGTAGCTATAATTTCCCGTCACCCTAACATTAATGTACAACTTTTTTCTGATTTCATTCTTCCTTCAGCTCGTCCCTAGGAACAGCTCTCCCTTCTACGTAAGCAAGACCTTCCGCCAAGCCGCCATGAACTCCAGCCAGTATCGCCAGACATCAGAAGGCGAACCAGAGCCTCCTCCCTTTACCCAAGGTCACGGGAGGAACCCTGCAGCCAATCAGAACCCAGCATTCTACCCGGGCTGGGTCAACTGAACTGTAGAGTAACTGAAGCTTCCTTACGCCGCCCGAGTTCAGAGGAAGTATCCCCCGGGCCAATCAGAGCCCGGCATTCCACCCGAACCGAGTCGGCTGAGCCGTAGGCCCCGTATATTAGGCCTCCGCTTAGCCATCTTTTCCACTTACCACCAGCCCGCCAAGAATAGTACAGCGCCTCTACAGCAATGAAGTCCTCTCACCCTGAAGAAGCCTCTTAGTGAGGTGAAAAAACTCTGAGTTTTCGGTGTTGTCAACAGTTTTTACATGCTGTTACACTTTTAATAGAATTTATCGGCATTCTCCAGCGCTTTTCCTTTTCCGTTCATCATGGATGATTTCGTTCATAAATTGAATGAAGTTTATAGGAAATCCTTCCTTAAACTCAAGAAAATACAACTTAAGATAGTTAAATCTATTAGCGCGGTTGATTTTAACCAAAATTGTCTCCGTAAGAACCTGTGCCCTAGAAGAGACATATATATATACATATTTATATATATATATATATTTATTTATATATATATAAATATATATTTATAAATATATATATATTTTTATATTTATATATATACATATATATATATATATATACATATATATATGCATATATATATACATATATATATATATATATATATATATATATATATTCACTCCTTATTTATCCATGCAGGTTTTATTTTACCCTAATGCATGTATACCTACTAATAACTAAAAATCTAATGGTCATGAACCTTTTCAAAACATGGGTCCACTTATATAACAAGTCCCGCGTTTAACATCACAGAAGAACAGCTATAAAGATGATCCTTCCTGACTTCTTCGATAAAGAAACCAGCTGTGATGGAGGGGATTTAGCAGAGACATTGAGAGAGTTCAAGGAAGAAATAAAGGAGTTGAGAGAAGCGTTGAAGAAAGAGATGAAGAAGAGTAACGAGGAGTAAACTCAAAATTTGATAAGATATTCATGGTAGCCAAGAGGTTAAGTGATGAAGAAAGCGAAGACAAAGAAAAGGAACCTCCAAAGAAGATAATTGAAATATGTATTTTTAAGCAACTAATACTAATACAACACAACGCTTTTATTATTGTGTTTTTTATTCCTTTCTTGGGAAAGAGGGACGACACGCTAGCGACCAAAGCAAGCAGCGCCGTAGGCAAAGCACCCATGGCGAAGCCATGATGGTAAAGTCGGTGCTTGTTTTATATATATATATATATATATATATATATATATATATATATATATAAATCTTATTCATGTAATACCAACCGTATGTAATTGTTTGTAAAAATCTATCGATTTTTTTTTTTATAAATCTTCATAGCGTAGTCCGAAGCGTGATGGTTGCATTTGCTTAGTTATGGGTTCGAGTTCTGCATCCCTCTCCGATTTTCAGAAGTGACTGTTACCTGCCATAATGGTCTATACATATAAGGCAAAGGTGACGGTTTCGGCCATAGCTACGCTCCTCAACTTAATAAAATTTGACATATTCTTTATTCAGATATCTGCATAATTAATGGCAAGCATGATAAAGTGCCACATACTTTGCCACGCAACTGGTCGTGTTTGTGGAAGCCCCATAGATAACTGCTATTTCTTTAAATACTGTCATTATCGTTATCAACATTACCAATACGACCATCGCTGTCATTACCTTCAAAGTAATCAAAAACATCACATTGACTAATATTACAATTATTATCATGACTCTTATTAATGCCGCTGTAAACATTATCATTATAATGGCTATCACCGCTATTACCATTAATTCAAAGGAGGCCAGCGTACATCTCTGAGATGATAGCAAATTGCTCAATATGAGAAGAGATGCACACGCTTCCTTGCCATTCAAGGAAATGCATTTCTAGGCTGTGATACTTAGGCATCTGCTACCCTCCTTAGATGGCTCAGCTGTGCGTCAGGCCGTAAGTGTGTATAGTTCACCAAAATTACCATAAGCTACACTTGACTATGTAATTCATTCTGTTGATTTCAATGTATATTGTAGATCTTCGTAAGCTGTGGAATATATAAATTTTTCTAGATGGCAGTAAAAGATTTAATCCCTCTAAGTGATACAACCTGCTAACGTGTCCATACTAATTAGAATAATTCCCAGGTTATAATTAAATACTGTTAGGGTACGTACCAGGTATGGTTTTCATTAGCTACTCGCAAGCAATTGGACCAAATGGGTTATTACCTCCAACACAAGCATATACAAGACACACCATGCAATCAGACACATACTGGTGCATACACGCTCCCTTACACTTACTCGTACAAGTGCGCTCACACATGTGCAAACATAAACACACACACACATCAACACACACACACACACACACACACACACACACACACACACACACACACACACACACACACACACACACACACACACACACACACACACACACACACACACACACACACACACACACACACACACACACACACACACACACACACACACACACACACACACACACACACACACACACACACACACACACACACACACACACACACACACACACACACACACACACACACACACACACACACACACACACACACACACACACACACACGCACACACACACATAGACACACACATACACACACACACATACACACACACACACACACACACACACACACACACACACACACACACACACACACACACACACACACACACACACACACACACACACACACACACACACACATACACACACATACACACCCGGATTAGAAGACAGACTTCATTACTCCCATCCCTAAATCTTCCAATCCCCCAATCCTTTAGTGATCTTAGACCCATTACTATCACTCCCATTCCTAGTCTTATTTGTGAGCATTTTGTCTTCGAGTGAGTCTCCAAACTCAGCAAATTCCATGTTCCCCACCAGTTTGGTAACGCGAAAACATCCTCCATCACTCACTATCTTATTGGCTTTCTTGATTTTATCTACAAAGATTTCGAGCAGCGCAAGACTTCACTTGCAGTGGCGTTCATTGACTTCAAGAAAACCTTCAACCTTGTTGATCACACCCCTATCATCACCAAAGCCATCCACCTTGGCCTTCCTACCTCCTTGGTGGCTTGGCTATCTGACTTCCTGAGGGCCGATGTCAAGCTGTCAGATATCAGGGACACGTCTCTGCAGTACAGCACCTGTCCTGTGGGGCACCACAGGGAACAAGAATGATGTCATTGTGTTTGCTAATACTCATCAACGATGCCCAGGGAGGCACACCGCACAGGTGGAAATATGTTGGTGACTGCACGGTGGGGATCCCTGTGTCCAACACTGACCTGGACTACAACCCACTGCAGGACACGCAGGACAGGCTACACACATGGACAGTGCACAA
>NC_134816.1:10335093-10377593 GCF_046742065.1 Oratosquilla oratoria
TTTGTTTTATTTGACCAAATGACAAGACATCTTGTCATCGGAGTTGAATGGGTTAATTAAATAATTATTACCTTGTAAGCAATAGTGACGTTACATCTAAAAACTTGACTATATTTCATATAAGGCAATCACGAGTAGATTTGGAAGTTAAGATCCTACAGCACAGATAAAAGTGTTAATGTGACGTAGTTAAGTAATGGTTTGATACAACACAGAACTAGATCCTACAAGATATATGATTGAATACCGTTTAATCTCTGCCAAACGAGGAAAATATAAACAGTTTAAGGTTTATTGTTTGTCAAAAGTGAATTATGAAAAATTCCACTAGCCTAATAAGATTAATATTTGAAAGAGACGCAGACATGACCTTGGTCAAGTCACGACCCAGGACAAGCTCTGCTATAATTATGTACTTAAGCTGTTCTGCTATCACTTTTCTGCATTTCTGAAGATGTAGTATACAAAGGATACCAAATTGCAAGATGGCGCCCATTGCGCGCAGTGCCACTTACGTATGCAGCTTGCGTGGATTAGATTGAAGATATTTTCCGTGGTGCCCTCTTGGATTTAACCAATTATACGGAATGGGCAGCGGATGTGTCTCAAGAGTCAAAGTTTACATGCGTCGGGTTTACTGCTACAGGGCTCTTGCGCCCGTCCACCCTCAAGACGGTTTGTACGAGTATCTGCAGGTGGTGGTGGTGGTGGTGGTGATGGTGGTGGTGTTGGGTGTGGTAGTAAAGGTGTATTCATATTTGTGTGTGTGTGTTTGTATGTGTGTGTGTGTGTGTGTGTATGTGTGTGTGTGTGTTAGTGTGTGAGTGTGTGTGTGATTGTTTGTGAGTGTGTGTGTGTGAGTGTGTTTGTGTGTGTGTGTATGTATGTATGTGTGTGTGAATGTGTTTGTGTGTGTTTGTGTGTGTGTGTGCGTGCGTGCGTGCGTGTGCGTGTGTGTGTGTGTTGTATGCGTGTGTGTGTGTGTGTGTGTGCGTGTGATTGTACGCATTTGTGTGCGTTTGTGTGTGTATGTGTGTGTGTGTGTGTTTGTGTGAGTGTGTTTGTGTGTGTGTGTGTGTGTGTGTGAGGTAGCCAAAAGACAAAAGCATAGAAACCACTCCCACCTATTCCATCCCTTACATACTCCACTGCCCTCTACCCTCTTCCATCACTCTTATCTTAGCACCTCCTGGATAACGGGTCATCCCTGCATCTTGGCCACTGCCCTGGGTCAGAAGCAGTGTTGCAAGACACAGCACATCCACAGCTTTATTAATTCGGCGACCCCCCGTCTCCGTCCCTTCACCCAGAAAAGGAGAAGACGGGGAGAAATCCCTTCCGGCTGCATCGATTTATTTCTCATACATACACTCTCACCCCCATCCCTCACCCACTCCCCTCATGCATCATAGCATCATCCATACACATCCCCTCTTCATTCACCCCTATCTTCTGGCCTCTCCCGTCCTTCCTCCACAGACATTCCTCTCTTTTGTAAAGCCCCTTTCACCCCATCCATCCATCTCATCCTAGGTCACCCCCTCATGTTCACAAAGGATTAGAAAGGCGGAGCATGCCGATAGAAGACCTTTTGGTCCATATCTAGGTCGGATGCGAAAAAAATCATAATAATAATAAGATAATAAATAAAAACTATAGTAATGTAAATAACAAATAAAATACATAAATAAATGCATAGGTATAGTTAAATAATAAACAAACAGGTAAATAGTAAATAATAATGAATTGACATATAACTAATGATAAATGAAAATCAGACAGACAAATGATAACAAAACAAAAACAAATGATATAAAATAAACTATAATCATTACAGCATCTTGCTTAGGTGTTTATCTAAATGATTCTTAAAGCTTCGAAATGAACTATATTGCATTACCTGTGTAGGAAGTTTATTCCATTCATTAACTACACGGTTGGCAAAGTTGTTTCTACTTACTTCCAAATTGAATCTATTTCCGGACAGTTTGAGACCATTGTTTCTTGTCTGATTCTCATTCAATGTGAAAAATTTGTCACTTTTGATGTTATCAATTCCCTTTAAAATCTTAAAGACCTGTATCAAATCACCTCTGAGTCTACGCTTTTTTAGGGAAAACAGATTCATATGATTTAGTCGATTTTCGTATGATTTATTTTTGATATTTGGAATCAGTTTTGTGGCTCGCCGTCGTATTTTTTCCAGTCTGTCAATGTCTTTAATGAGATTCGGTGACCATACGGAAACAGCATATTCCAGATGTGGACGAACTAACGATTTATATAGCTTGTTAATGAGTGATGGACTTTTGAAATCAAAAGTTCGCGCAATCAGTCCTAGAATCTTATTTGTTTTCTCAGAGGCTGAAATACACTGCTTGGATGATTTGAGGTCGTTACTGATAATTACGCCGAGATCTTTTTTACTATCCACTTTTGTTAACGAATTTCCAAATAACTTGTAATCGTACTTTCTGTTATTTTTACCTATGTGCATTGCCTTGCATTTACTTGTGTTAAATTTCATTAGCCACTTTTCAGACCATTGCTGTAATTTATCTAAATTTTCTTGAATATCTAATTGGTTTGAGTGATCATTTGCCACTCCGCACAGTTTTGTATCATCAGCAAATTTGGAAACAGTAGATTTTAGTCCATGGTCTATATCATTTATATATACTATGAATGGAAGTGGTCCAAGAACGGAACCCTGAGGAACTCCACTTGTAACATTTTTCCATCTAGAAGTTTTTCCATTTTAAACAACTCTCTGTTTTCGACCATTCAACCAATTACTAGTCCAACCTAATAGCTTACCACTTATTCTGTGTGAAGCTAATTTAGTAAGTAGTCTTTCGTGTGGGACGGTATCAAAAGCTTTTGCAAAGTCTAGATATATTAAATCGAGATAACTGTGTTGTAGAATTCGAGTAAGTTAGTCACGCAAGAACGTTTCCTTCTGAAACCATGCTGGCTATCATTTATCAAACGGTTAGTTTCTAAATGATGTTCGATAGCATCTCTGATGATAGTTTCCATTATTTTTTCTACGATTAAAGTCAAATTTATAGGCCTATAGTTATTTGGCTTCTTTTTTGTCACCTTTTTGAATATGGGAGTAACGTTAGGTAGCTTCCATTCTCTTGGGACATTTCCGGATGTAATTGATACCTTGAAAATAATTTCACTTCTTCCACCTCTGCCTTCCACACCTCTTTTACTAATCTTTCTTCACTCATTCTTTCCATGTGTCAAAACCATCCCAATACTCTTTCATCAACCCTATCTCCAAAATCCCTTTCCACCCCTGTTCTCCTCCTCGCCTCTTCATTTCTCACTCTATCTAGCCTAGTAACCCCTATCATACTCCTCAGTCATTTCATTTCGAACACATTCAAACACCTTCTCTCTTCCTCTCTTATGTTTCAAGTTTCTGACCCGTACAGTGCTGTCGACACAACCACTCCTTCATATAAAATCTCCTCTTACCATCCATTCCCAAATGTCTATTTATCATTACACTTTTGAATCCACCAATGCATTTACTCGCTTCTCTCAATCTACATTCTACCTCCGCCCCACTCCTCTCATTCCTGCCACATTCGCACCCAAGTATCTAAAACTATCCACTTCCTCCAGTCTCTCTCCCTTGATACTCACTTCCAGTCTGCTGCCACTCTCTCCCCTTGTACATCTCATCACCTTACATTTACCCACATTTATCTTCAACTTCCTTCTTTCGCACACCTTCCCAAACTATGTCACTAACTTTCTCAATCCCTCCTCTGATCCTACTACAAGCGCAGTGTCGTCAGGAAACAACAACTTGCTTATCTCCTACTTTTCTCCATTTTCTTTAACCATCTCCAATCCCTGACCCACTACCCTGGCACTCACTTCTCGCACCATTCCATACTTGTATACATTGAACAGCCAGGGCGACATAACACATCCCTGACGAAGTTCCATCTATACCTCAAGCCACTCACTCTCTTCATTTCTACTCCTTACGCAAGCTCTACTTCTCCCATGAAAACTCTTGACTACTTTTAACAGCTTTCCTCCTATCCCATATATCTGCAAAATCTTCCACGGCGCCTTCCTATCTACCCTGCCATAAGCCTTTTCCAGGTCCATAAAAGACCAAAAAATATCCTCACCTTTTCCTATAGCTTTCTCACATATCTATCTTACCACAAAAATCTGATCTACACAACCCCTACCTGTCCTAAACTCACACTGTTCCTCACGAATTACTCTCTCTGTTCCTCTCCTAATGCTCTCAATCAAGACCCTCCCATAAGTCTTCCCAACTACACTTAACAAGCTGATCCCTCTGTAACTACTACACTCACACTTGTCTCCCTTTCCCTTGTACAGTGGGACTATACAGGCACTCTTCCAGTCCTCCGGCACTCTACCTTTACTTAAACAAACATTAAATAACCTCACCAGCCAGTCCACCATAAATATACCTCCCTTTTTAAGACATTCTGCATGGCATCTATCCACCCCAGGTGCCTTACCTGCTCTCACCATCTTAACAGCTACCTTTACTTCATCTCTCCTTATTTCTCTTCCATTTTCCTTACTCATCACGTCACTCTCTTAGCGCTTCCCACTGCAACTCCCTTTCCCTCCCTATCCTCGCTTACATTTAACAACTCCCTCAAATACTCTGCCCACCTTCCTCTCACTGGCTTCTCTTTCATTATTATCTCTCCATCTGCACCTCTTACCTTAACTTCTGTACCTGATTCACCTCTCTTAATTTCTTTCCAAACAATTTTTTTATTACTTTCAAATTTTTCTGTCATACTCTTATCCCATTTCACATCTGCTCTCCTCTTTGCCTCCTTAATATTATGCTTTACTTCTCCTCTCTTTACTTTGTACCTCTCATATGATTCCCTCGTCCTAATTTGTAACCAATCTCTGAAAGCCTGCTTCTTTTCTCCTAGAACCTTCTTTGCACTCTCATCCCACCACTCACTGCCCTTCATTTTATTTCCTCCTATACTCTTTGTTCCACACACCATCTTTGCACACCTTATGACTCCTTCCTTGAACCATCCCTATTCCTCCTCCACTACTAGTTCTACTCTATCCTTCACTCCCTCCCACTCCTCTCTCAGATTCTTCATATACTCCTTCTCCTTTTCTTTCTCATTTAAGCAGTTAACTCTAAATACCTCCCTCCCTTCTGCCATTTTCCTCTTTCTCCATTTTCAACTTACCTTCCACCAAAAAATTATCTGATTTTGGCCCACTCTCTTCCATTAGAACATGTACATTTCTAAATCTTCCTATTATACTCCTGGTTATCACTATATAGTTCATTAACGCTCTAGCTACCACCCTTCCATCCACCACCCTCTCCCATGTGTACATATGCTTGACTTTCTTCACACACACACACACACACACACACACACACACACACACACACACACACACACACACACACACACACACACACACACACACACACACACACACACACACACACACACACACACACACACACACACACACTCACACACACACACATACACACACACACACACACACACACACACACACACACACACACAGACACACACACACACACACACACACACACACACACACACACACACACACACACACACACACACACACACACACACACACACACACACACACTCTTTGCTACGTGTTGTGCTGTCTTGTCTGGTAGGAGGGAAGAATGCCGAATCATGAAAGATGGTCGACACAGACATTAAGATATTGGTTTCCGCTGTGTGTAAGTGGTAACTCAAGGAGATCAACAGCGACTGTGTCGAAGAGTTTACAAGGGGTTGGGTAAGTTAGAACTGGAACATGACCGCTGATATGACCTTTGTGAGCTGCACAAAGGTGACAAGCATGAATTGGGAGTGTATATCCTTCCTCATGGTTAACCAGAAGTAGTGCAATCTGGCTTGTGAAACGTATTTCTCATTGCCAGGTAAATAGTAAAGGAAAGACTCATCAGGGATTCCCAACACAGGTGCATCAGTAAAGGCATACTTCAATGAATCAAAACTCTCCTGATGAACATCACGGCAATGGAAGGAAGCGTTGTTACCCCTGTTCCCTTCTATGATCCCCTTTCAAAGGATTACAAAGGCAGAGCATGCCGACAGGAGACCTTTTGGTCCATATCTAGGTCGGATGCAAAAGTAATAATAATGATAAATAAATAAATAATTAAATAAATAAATGAACAAATAAAAACTACAATAATGTAAATAACAAACAAAATACATAAATAAATGCATAGGTATGGTTAAATAATAAACAAACAGGTAAATAGCAAATAACAATAAATTTACATATAACTAATAATAAATGAGAATCAAGCAAATAATAATAAACAAACAGACAAATGATAACAAAACAAATAAAAAAACAATATAGAATAAATGATAGTCATTACAGCATCTTGCTTAGGTGTTTATCTAAATGATTCTTAAAGCTTCGAACTTAACTACATTGCACTGCCTCTACAGGAAGTTTATTCCATTCACTTAAAACACAGTTAGCAAGGTTGTTTCTACCCACTTCCAAATAAAATCTATTTCCAGACAGTTTCAGACCATTGTTTCTTGTCAGATTATCATTAAGTGTGAAACTTTTCTCACTTTTGATGTTGTCAATTATATTTAGAATCTTAAAAACCTGTATTAGATAACCTCTGAGTCTACGTTTTTTTAAGGAAAACAGATTTATATGTTCTAGTCGATTTTCGTATGAATTATTTTTGATATATGGAATCAGTTTTGTGGCTCCCCGTCGTACTTTTTCCAATCTGGCAATGTCTTTAATGAGATTCGGTGACCATACAGGAATGGCATATTCCAAATGTGGACGAACTAACGATTTATATAGCTTTCTCAGAGGCTGAAATACACTGCTTGGATGATCTGAGATAGTTACTAATAATTACGCCGAGATCCTTTTCACTATTCACTTTTGTTAACGAATTTCCAAATAACTTGTAATCGTACTTACTGTTATTTTTACCTATGTGCATAACCTTGCATATACTTGTGTTAAATTTCATTAGCCACTTTTCAGACCATTGCTGTAATTTATCTAAATCTTCTTGAATATCTAATTGGTTTAAGTGATCATTTGCCATTTCGAACAGTTTTGTATCATCAGCAAATTTGGAAACAGTAGATTTTAGTCCGTGGTCTATATCATTTATATATACTATGAATAGACGTGACCCAGAACGGAACCCTGAGGAACTCCACTTGTAACATTTTTCCATCTAGAAGTTTTTCCATTTAAAACAAGTCTCTGTTTTCAACCATTCAACCAATTACTAGTCCAACTTAATAGACTACCACTTATTCTGTGTGAAGCTAATTTAGTAAGTAGTTTTTCATGGGGGACGGTATCAAAAGCTTTTGCAAAGTCTAGATATATTAAATCTATATTGTTTCTTTTGTCATAATTCGAGATAACTGTGTTGTAGAATTCGAGTAAGTTAGTCACGCAAGAACGTTTCCTTCTGAAAACATGCTGGCTATCATTTATCAAACAGTTGCTTTCAAAATGATGTTCGATAGTATCTCTGATGATAGTTTCCATAATTTTTCCTACGATTGAAGTCAAACTAATAGGCCTGTAGTTATCTGGCTTCTTTTTGTCACCTTTTTTGAATATGGGAGTAGCGTTAGGTAGCTTCCATTCTCATGGGACATCTCCGTATATGATGGATTTCTTGAAAATAATTTCTAAATGAACAATAATCACATTTTTCATTTCCTTTAAGATTCTTGAATGCCAACCGTCAGGCCCTGGTGTTTTATTAACTTTGAGTTTATCTATACACCTTTTAATTTTTTCTTTTGTTATATCTACCGTAGTGAGGAGGTTCACCCTAGATTTTTCACAGATTTCAGTTTGGTGTTCACCTTGAGGTGTTTCGTTTACGAATACTGAGCTAAAATATTTGTTTAAAACATCACACATTCCTTCATTTGAATATTCAAGTTTACCGTCAGCAGATAATAGTGGAACAATATGATTCCTAACAACGTTTTCTTCTCTAATGTAACTATAGAATTCTTTGGGATTCTCTTTGGATTTATCAGCAATATTCATTTCGTCGTTTCATTTCCGTTTTTTATTGCAAAATACCCCGTCTGGGGTATTGTCTGCTTGTTATTGTGGCAAAGTAGCATGCAGTCGATACTTTAGGGTCTATATGGGGCGCCCCTACGGACCAGAGTCACACATCATTTTGTCTATGATAGAAGAAAACTCTGTTCATAGAGAAATGATGACACTTTTATACTACGACTGTCCCTCCGTTATGCTGTCCCCCAACCCCTTGTTGCTATTCTGTACCATTTCTCTGAGTATTCTCTGTCTGTGATGGGGTAATTCCCTGTGGTGGGGGAAAAGAATACTGCCACCAAGTATTCCCACTTGGATCATAAGAGGCGAGAAGAAAGGGACGGGGATTGGGACTAGGCATCCTTCTCCCTGTAGCCCCACGGGGCATATCTCCTAAAAAATAAAAGTGAAGGCATAAGGGGTGCTGGAGGGCCTCGGACCAGCACCCTAAGGTTTGGGTCTTTTAATGTGCGTGGATGTGGTACAGATGAGAGTAAAAGGGAAGAGATAGGTAGTATGTTTGTGAGAAGAAAGATGGATGTGTTGGCTTTGAGTGAAACTAAGTTGAAAGGAAAGGGTGAGTGTAAGTTTGGGAGTGTAAGTGGGAGGTTATCAGGAGTGAAGAGAGGGCGAGGGAGGGAAGGGGTGGCTATTCTAGTAATTGAGGAGATAGGTAAACAGGTAGTGGAGTGGAAGGAGGTTTCCTCAAGGATAATGTGGATGAAGGTGAAACTGAGAAAGGAGATGTGGGTCTTTGTAAGTGCATATGGGCCTGGCAGTGAGAAGAGCGTAGAAGAAAGGGAGGCATTTTGGATAGATTTAAATGAGTGCATAGAGGGTTTAGGAAGAAATGTCAATGTAATAGTACTGGGAGACCTTAATGCTAGGGTGGGAAATAGTCCAATCGATGGAGTGGTTGGGGAGTGTGGAGTTCCAGGAAAGAATCGTAGGGGAGAGTTGATGGTGGAAATGTGTCTAGAAAGAGAGTTGATGATAGCAAATACAGTGTTTCGGAAGAAAGTCAAGCATAAGTACACATGGGAGAGGGTGGTGGAGGGAAGGGTGGTAGATAGAGCGATAATGGATTATGTAGTGGTAAATAGGATTATGATAGGAAGAGTTAAGGATGTATATGTGCTAAGGGGAGAGGGTGGGGGAATATCAGATCATTTTTGGTGGAAGGTAAGCTGAGAGTGGTGGATAGATGGAGAAAGAGGAAAGGGACAAAAGGTAGGGAGGTTCTTAGGGTGAACTCCTTGAATGAAAAGGAAAAGGAGTTTAGGAGTACGGAAAGAAGCTGAAGGAGGAGTGGGAGGGAGTAAAGGATGGAGTAGAGATGGGTGTGGAGGAGGAATGGGGATGGTTCAAGGAGGGAGTCATAAAGTGTGCAAGGATGGTGTGTGGAACAAGAAGGACAGGGGGAAATAGAAGAAAGGGTAGTGAATGGTGGGATGAGGAAACAAAGAAGGTTGTAGAAGAGAAGAAGCGAGCTTTCACAGATTGGTTACAAAATAGGACGAGGGAGTCATATGAGAGGTACAAAGAAAAGAAAAGAGAAGTAAAGTAAAAGGTAAAGGTTGCAAAGAGGAGAGCAGATGTGAAATGGGGTAAGAGTATGACAGAAAATTTTGAAAGTAATAAAAAGATGTTTTGGAAAAAAATTAAGAGAGGAAGAGGAGGCGAATTAAGTAGGGAAGAAAAGGTAAAAGGTGCAGATGGAGAGATGATAATGGAAGAGAAGGCAGTAAGGGGAAGATGGGCAGAATATTTTAGGGAGTTGCTAAATGTGAAGGAGGATAGGGAAGGAAATATAGCTGCAGTGGGAAATGCGAAGAAAATGAGAGTGATGAGTGAGGAGAATGGAGGAGAAATAAGGAAGGATGAGGTGAAGGCAGTTGTTAAGATGATGAAAGTAGGTAAGGCACCTGGTCTGGATGGATGCCATGCAGAATGTCTGAAAAAGGGAGGTTCAGTGATGGTGGACTGGTTGGTGAGGTTATTTAATGTTTGCTGGAGAGAGGGTAGAGTACCGGAGGACTGGAGGAGTGCCTGTATAGTTCCTCTTTACAAGGGAAAAGGGGACAAGTGTGAATGTAGTAGTTTCAGAGGGATTAGCTTGTTAAGTGTAGTTGGGAAGGCTTATGGGAGGATCTTGATTGAGAGGATTAGGAGAGGAACAGAAGGAGTAATTGGTGAGGAACAGTGTGGATTTAGGACAGGTAGGGGTTGTGTAGATCAGAGCTTTGTGGTAAGACAGATATGTGAGAAAGCTATAGGAAAGGGTAAGGATGTTTTTTGGGCTTTTATGGATCTGGAAAAGGCTTATGATAAGGTAGACAGAAAGGCACTGTGGGAGGTTATGCAGATTTATGGGATAGGAGGAGAGCTTTTGATAGCTGTCAAGAGTTTTTATGAGAGTAGTAGAGCTTGTGTCAGGATTGGAAATGGAGAGAGTGAGTGGTTTGAGGTAAAGGTGGGACTTCTTCAAGGATGCGTTATGTCGCCCTGGCTATTCAACTTATACATGGATGGGGTGGTGCGAGAGGTGAATGCATTTGTAGTGGGTCAGGGATTGGAGATGGTTAAAGAAAATGGAGAAAAGTGGGAGGTGAGCCAGCTGTTGTTTGCTGACGACACTGCGCTTGTGGCAGGATCGGAGGAGGGATTGAGGAAGCTGGTGGCAGAGTTTGGGAGAGTATGTGATAGAAGAAAGCTAAAGATAAATGTGGGTAAAAGTAAGGTGATGAGATGTACAAGGGGTGAAAGTGGCAGTAGACTGGAAGTGAGCATTAAGGGAGAGCGACTGGAGGAAGTGGTAGACAGAAAGGCACTGTGGGAGGTTATGCAGATTTATGGGATAGGAGGAGAGCTTTTGATAGCTGTCAAGAGTTTTTATGAGAGTAGTAGAGCTTGTGTCAGGATTGGAAATGGAGAGAGTGAGTGGTTTGAGGTAAAGGTGGGACTTCGTCAAGGATGCGTTATGTCGCCCTGGCTGTTCAACTCATACATGGATGGGGTGGTGCGAGAGGTGAATGCAAGGGTAGTGGGTCAGGGATTGGAGATGGTTAAAGAAAATGGAGAAAAGTGGGAGGTGAGCCAGCTGTTGTTTGCGGACGACACTGCGCTTGTGGCAGGATCGGAGGAGGGATTGAGGAAGCTGGTGGCAGAGTTTGGGAGAGTATGTGATAGAAGAAAGCTAAAGATAAATGTGGGTAAAAGTAAGGTGATGAGATGTACAAGGGGTGAAAGTGGCAGTAGACTGGAAGTGAGCATTAAGGGAGAGCGACTGGAGGAAGTGGATAGTTTTAGATACTTGGGTGCAAGTGTAGCAGGAAAAGGTGGAGTGAAGGTGGAGGTAGAATGTAGATTGAGAGAAGCGATTAAAGAGTGTAATGAGGAATAGACATTTAGGAATGGATGCGAAGAGGAGACTGTATGAAGGAGTGATTGTGCCAACAGCACTGTATGGGGCAGAAACGTGGAACATAAGAGAAGAAGAGAGAAGGAGTTTGAATGTGTTTGAGATGAGGTGTCTGAGAAGAATGGTGGGGGTTACTAGGCTAGATAATGAGAAATGAGGAGGTGAGGAGGAGAACAGGGGTGAAAAAGGAGCTGGGAGATAGAGTTGATGAAAGAATATTAGGATGGTTTGGACACATGGAAAGAATGAGTGAAGAAAGACTAGTAAAAGAGGTATGGAAGGCAGATGTGGAGGGAGTGAACATGAGGGGACGTCCTAGGATGAGGTGGATAGATGGGGTGAAGGGGGCTTTGAGGAAGAGGGGAATGTCTGTTGAGGAAGGAAGGGAGTGTAATGAGGAATAGACATTTAGGAATGGATGCGAAGAGGAGACTGTATGAAGGAGTGATTGTGCCAACAGCACTGTATGGGGCAGAAACGTGGAACATAAGAGAAGAAGAGAGAAGGAGTTTGAATGTGTTTGAGATCAGGTGTCTGAGAAGTATGGTGGGGGTTACTAGGCTAGATAGAGTGAGAAATGAGGAGGTGAGGAGGAGAACAGGTGTGAAAAAGGAGCTGGGAGATAGGGTTGATAAAATCATATTTTGTCCTCCAGTGACATTATATCCTACCGTGATATTTTGTCCTCTATTATTATTACATCCCATCGTGATATTTTGTCCTCCACTTTTCGTCACTATCTTTATGTAGGTTAGTCACTCACAATATTTTCTGTAGGAAGCCCCTTTGCTTCCGATCATCTTACTTAGTCAAGTTCCATTACTCTCTCCAATTGGAGGAATTAAACTGTTTAATTTCTTCTTTATTTTCTTCAATAGCTCTTCTCTAACGTTATTGTCTTAGGTACAACAGAGGACTCCCCTACGGAATCCTCAATTTGATCATTAGATCTGTTTGCACTGACATCATGATTTCTTTAGTCCAATGCTCTTTACTCTTGCATCTAAGTGCCTCCCCTAAGGGTGTGACTTTACTCCCATTAACCAATTGAAATTTCTCTTCCTCCACCCTTTCTCCAATCAGAAAGACTGTTACAAACGCCTTAAGTAATAGTACTTACTCAAGCAATCTTAAAATCAATGCATCATTGGCTTAATTTATATATTGTTGTTTCAGCATAATACAACAATGAAATCAGGTCCCTAACGGTTGTTTATAAACTTTAGACGAGGAGTGAGATTATGCAACGTCTTCGCCTAGACTGTTGTTTACCAAACATCTAACTCATAAAAATGAAATTCTCGCCACCTACCCTTCTATCTACCTTACTTGTCTACCTTTATCAACCAGCCTCTTACAGGGCTCCGGAGCTACCTTTGGTTGCCAAGACCAACCATTTTCTACTACCCTCCTACAGGGTTCGTTGGAATACACACTTGAAAAATATCTTATACAAGAATCTAATTATTAAAACTATTTCTGCATAAACTGGCTTAATATGTTAAAAGTATTATCTTTCAGTGGATGTTGTCATCAAAATATATGTCATATATAAGTAAGAAATAAGTAACCTTTCCAAAATACATAAATGTCATTAGCATAAAAAACACAAAACAAAATAATTGTAGTACATATATAAATATGATGTCAAATTGAATTGCAAAACTCATTATTATCAAAGTTTTAAGATGCCATGAATTAATTCACCAATAACATTATTCAGGAAAAATGATCAAATAGTGTTCAATGTCTTTCTCCTTTTGAATGTAAAATTTGATTAAGAACAACAACAATTAAAATAAGACAATATTAGAAAAATTGTTCGCGTTAGATCTCAATGGAAATTTATTCAATCTTTTCAATGATGGTGAGTTGTGTATTAATGAGATATGTTACAACAGTTATATACATATATTTTAAAGATGTTAGTAATAGTCTCTGCATAATTTCACATTTGTTTCACACACACTTATTTCACTTTTTGTCTAGGACATATGCTAGTGAAGCTGTATAATTATTTTCAATGCTTCTCAAAAGAAAATATAGTTCAATATTTATTGGCACTGTATTTGGCAAGGTTCCAAGTCTTCATGACTGGCCAAGGCTCTAGATAGTACATCTGTCTAATACATAAGAACATAAGAACATAAGAACATAAGAAATAAAGGAGACTGCAAAAGACCATAAGGCCTACACTAGGCAGCTCCGTATCCATCACCACCTGTCATCCCCATCCATAAAGTTGTCTAATCGTTTTTTAAAACAACTGATAGTTTCAGCGCTTACTACGTGGTTACTAAGTTTATTCCATTCATCGACCACCCTATTTGTAAACCAATTCTTGCCTATTTCCTTCTTAAATCTAAATTTGTCCAGTATATACCCATTACTGCGAGTCCTGCCCTGTTGTTTTATTATGATGACCTTGTTTGCATCACCCTTGTTATAGCCTTTGATCCACTTGAACACTTCTATTAGATCACCCCGCACTCTGCGTCTTTCCAGAGAGTGTAAGTTTAGGTGCTTAAGCCTCTCTTCGTAAGGCAAATTCCTGAGTCCTTGTATAATTTTGGTCATTCTTCTCTGTACTGATTCTAGTGAATTGATGTCCATTTTGTAGGACGGAGACCAAAACTGTACCGCATAGTCAAGGATGCGTCTAACTATCGCTAGATAGAGTTTAATAATTACCTCTGCACTTCTATTCGTTACCGTCCTAGCAATGAAGCCTAATGTCTGTTTGCTTTATTTCTGGCGCTAATGCACTGCTTCCTGGTTTTAAGGTCCGGACTCACCAGAACTCCCAAGTCCCTCTCGCACTCAGATTTTTCTAAAAACGTGTTATCTAAGTTGTATCTATTTTCGGGGTTGTGTAGCCCTACGTTCAACATGCTACACTTAGAGATATTGAAGTTCATTTGCCATTTCACCGACCATGTTAACAGTTTATTAAGATCATCCTGCAGAATCTGGGCGTCTTCTCCTGACCTAATTAGGCGTCCTATTTTAGTGTCGTCCGCAAACTTAGTAACATCACTATTTAACCCATCGTCTAAGTCGTTTATATACATAATGAACAACAAGGGACCCAAAACCGAGCCTACTTATGTCCCAAGTAGTTCAGGTCTCCTATCTCAGGCATGCACCATACATATCAACAATATGAATACTATCAGCTCACATATGATATTATCAACACACTCCCTATACTCTTCTGAATTCAATGTTCTTTATAAATGATACATCATGTATTTTTAATCTCAGTGTCACATGTACCCTCATCCTCAAATCTTATCCTATTTTTTTCTTGATAACATCTTCATGGCTAATTGACACTTCCCTAGTTTCTAAGTGTAAGATCTTGTATTTATTTTCACATGCAAAATCAGTTATCCTATATGGACCTGAGTATCCTGGTGAAAGTTTACTATGAGGTATGTAATTTGACCATGACTAAATCTTCCATTATGAATTCTATTTTATTATGTTGTTGATTTTTCATCTCTTGTGTATAGTCTTGCTTATGTTCCCTAACTCTTTGATGTATATTTTGAAATGTATGTATCCTATTTGAGATATGATCATCTATATTATACACAGGTTTCTGCTCCACAATCAAGATTTTATATGGAAAAAATTTGTCCTCCCTAAAGATAATAAAATTGGATGTTTCTCCTGTAATTGTATAATTTGGTTGTTTAGGGTACATTTAACGCAAGAAATCCAAGTATTCCAAGTTATACTATTTGGACTTGTCATACCTCTAAGACATGTAATAATTTTCTTATCTAACCTCTCTACAACTCCATTGCTCTGAGGATGATTCACTAAAATTATGACTTTGTGAATCTTAAATAACCTACATAATTCTTCCAAGATTTTGTTATTAAATCTAGTTTAATTATCTGAAACTAAGATCAAAGGCGTAGTGAAGTTACAAATTACCTCATCATAGATTACTGAAGCAATTTTTTTCAGCTTTATTATTTGGAATGGGTTATAAAATACAAAATCTTGAAAAATAATCAATAGCAACAAATACATATTTATATCCATTTTCAGTCATAGGTAATTCCAATATATATATGTCAACTCTTTCCCAAGATCTCTGCGGGATGGTATATGATAACATGGAAGCAGGTTTAGGTGTATTTCCTTTCACCTTAGCACATTTCAAAAAAAATTCTATATAATCATATATATCTTCCTTCATACCTGGCCAAAAGTATGTTGCGCTTGTCTATAACTTTGAACTTTTCCTGGATGTAAACTAAAATTACTATCATGAAGTAACTTCAATACCTCTTGTACAAGAGTTTGTGGTATTGCCAACTGATTTACTGTGCCCCAAGAAATATCTTTCCCACTTACAACTGTTTTTCTATACAAAAGTCCGTTGGTCAAATGAAATTCCTCTATCTTATACCCTTTTTGGTAGTTTTGGAGAATTTCCTCTTGGGTTAATCAAATACTGGGCTATTGATTCCCAAAATCTTATAATTTTTCTGTTTCATTATTATCATTTCCTCATCTCAGTTATTAGCTCATTTATACTACAGACAAAATTGATCAACCATGTCGTTGGTTGGCTAGTATTTGTAGATAGTGCATTTGTTGCAAAATTATTTCTACCTTCAATATATTCAAACCTAACCTTATAACATTGAAGTATAGCAAACTACCTGGTTCGTCTCCCTCTAAGGTTCTTATTCTTAAATAAGTTCTGAATAGCTGTTTGATCAGTCCACACTCTGGATGGATATCCCATTACCATATTTCTAAAACTTTCTAATGAATATATCACCGCTAAGGTTTCTCTTTCTGTTATAGAGTAGTTTCTCTCTGCACTATTACAAAGTCTAGATGTATAAGCTATTGGTTTCAAAGTTCTATTTCTCTCTTGCTTCAGTATGCCTCCTAACCATATGTCAGACGCATCAGTACAAAGAAGGAACTCCTTATCATAGTCTGGAAATATGAGAACTGGAGAACTAGTAAGTTTATCTTTCAACTTGTCAAAAGCTTGCTGTTGTGCAGGTCCCCACAAGTTAAGATCTCACGAATGACATTTTCTCAGAGCCAGTAGTTACATTAGTATTGACTGTACTATCTTTGGTCTGGCGAATAAAATCTGCAGTCTTACAGTATACTGGCGATCCTGGTCCGAAAACTTAATTATGGGAGGATGCTGATGCAAAATGGTAAATGTACGAGCCATCGTCTAAGCTGGAGATTGGGAACTAATAAATGTAGTCAAATAGGGCTTGGAGAGCAAGATAATTGTAATCTACTTCTAAATAGCATGAAAAAAACGAGAAATTCTTAATACATATAGTAATTATTGCAACCGCTTAGAAAAACACATAGTCTCATTAAGGAAAACTTGGGCCAGTAATGGAAGTCTCTCTTTCCTGTAAGAACTTACAAAAAAAAAAAAAAAAAAAAAAAAAAAAAAAAAAAAAAAAAAAAAAAAAAAAAAAAAAAAAAAAAAAAATCTACGACTCGCAATAAAGGAAAACTGCATCGCAAGAGGTAACCATACAAAAATAAATTAAAGTAAAATGACCGAACGTGACGTAACAAAGATGGCCGCCAATTGTTTAAACAACATGACGTAAACAAATCACAGCCTGGCCAGAGAAACGAACTATAGTTCAATTATCACAGCACAATCGCAATGACACAATTTGACATCCATGCATAACTAAGAATATATATTTGTATACACAACATTGAACACAAGTGAACTGTGAAAAGGCAGCGTACTAAAACCGACAACACGGAGGCGACCTGTGTAGACGTAATCTGTTCATTAATCATTTCCCATCCAGGCCTCCAGATGAATCACTATACGTACAGTAATATTAGTTGAATGTTTAAGTAATATAGAAGACGCAGATAAAAAAAAAAAATAATTCAGGCAGGAATACACTGTTCATATATAAATCCTAGTCACTGTTATTAATTGTTCATATATAATTTCCAAAGTCAGTTATTAATTACCTAGCTACAAAAAAGGAAAACACACACACACACACACACACACACACACACACACACACACACACACACACACACACACACACACACACACACACACACACACACACACACACACACACACACACACACACACACACACACACACACACACACACACACACACACACACACACACACACACACACACACACACACACATGGTGGCGCAGTTGGTAGAGCGCTGAACTGTCACCATAGTGGCCCGTAGTTCTTGGTTCGAATCCTGCCCAGGGCTGAAATTATTTCGGTACCGCTGCGCTTCGGGTCGTTAGTCTGACTCTCGTGGGTGGGGAGTTGGGTGTGTGTGTGTGTGTAAGGTCATAGCATTACCCATAGATCGGACCTACGAGCTCGGAGCTCTCTTCCAGGAGGGAAATAGCTGTCGATCACGAGTCCAACACGTGATCCAAAGACCAAGTGAATGCACACACGTCAGACTTCACCGGGGTCATACGTGTCGGTTGGCGCCTGTGGCTGCCAAGGGTCAGTGTGTTGACCCTCTCCCCCCCCTGTAGTTACTTTTAAGATCAGTGGGTGATGTTGTTTATACGTTGCTTCAAGTGAACGGATAATTTGGTCTATAGTGACGCTCCTCACTGAGTGGCGATCTTAGTGTACGCCTACTAGTTAAAATGGCTACTCCTACTCATCTACACTACAGTGCAGGCAAACTGTTTCAGTTAAGATCAGGTGTGTGGTTACCCTCCCTCACGTGTGATTAAACACCTCAAAGAACTTAGCCTATTTCGTAATCGTGGACGCAGAGTGGGACGCAACCTGCATAGAAACATTAAGATAGTTAGAACGAGGAGAGTGAAAAAAGTGTTCACGCCGAAGCCTGTCACGGAACGCAGGATCATTGAGGTCCCAAGACTATAGTATGATTTACCTTCCTTTTTATTGTCTAACGTGACCTCTCTGTGTAACAAAGTTGATGAACTCACTACTACTGTTTTGTCACTTAATGTTGGTGTAGTTGCAGTTACAGAAGCATGGCAAATAGTGCCCGAAATTTGCCAAATTGAGAACTGCGTGCTTCATCATAATCCCAGGAAAGAGAGGAGAGGGGGTGGGGTGGCCGTCTACTCCCTGAAAGTTTTAAATGCCTCGGAGTTACCAGTCGACAACCCTGTAGGCCTAGAAACCATATGGTTGCGGTTAACCCCACCCTCACACCCTCGCCACGTAGCCTCTATCATTCTATGTGTAGTGTACTACCCCCCACGAGCCCCATCGGCCGACGCTTTGGTGGAACACATTATTAGTACAGCAGACAGTCTCAGGGCCAAATTCCCCAGTGCTAGGTTGGTCCTATGTGGGGATTTCAATGATTTAGACACCAGTGATATTCAAGGACACCTACATATATCACAACATGTCAACTTCCCTACACATGGCGCCAACACGCTTGACCTTATTCTCTGTGACATGAGTGAACTTTACCTCCCCCCGCAACCCCTCCCCCCTGTTGGTCGGTAAACCCACTTGACCATCCTGTGGTTACCGGTTGGCTCGACATCGTTGGCACCCGGCACCGCCACCCGCCTTCACAGGTCCTTGACCGACTCACACTTGCGTGAATTGGGACAATGGGTCACTCAACACCCATGGACAGAGGTGCTCGCAGTGGAGGGAGCTCAGGAGAAGTGGGACAATTATATCAATATAATTACGCAGGCCTTCCACTGTCACTTCCCTTTGAAACAAATAAAGACGCATTTAGCCGATGCCCCCTGGATTACACCCAGGATTAAGAGGCTGATTAAACAACGTGCTAAAGCTTTTTACGCTGACACAAACCTTTTTAGACAACTCCGGAACAAAGTCACAAGAGAAATAAAAAGAGCCAAAAAGATGTAGTACCCCAACAAGATCAAGCACTTACAGTAGAACAGCAGCATGTGGTTTAGCAGGGTCAAAAGTCTGTGTGGTTTGAGGCAGGCATCGGACATCCCCCTCCTGTCACAACTCCCACTAACCGTTGCGGTTGAGCAAGTAAATACTCATTTTGCCTCTATCTGTCAAACACTGCCCACCATTGTCCTTTCTCTCCTCCCTGCCTTCCTGCCCTCTCCTTCACCACCCACAATTCATGTTTCTCAGGCTTTTAAGAAGCTCGCTAGTCTCAAACCAAATAGGGCATCTACACCCGTAGACTTACATGTAAAACTTTATCGTGAATTTCCTCGTGATCTTGCTATCACGATCTGTTCAATTATCAACGCCTCACTTAAGCAGAACAAATGTCCCAAATATTGGAAGACAGGCTTCATTACTCCCATCCCCAAATCTTCCAATCCCCAATCTCTTAGTGATCTCAGACCCATTACTATCACTCCCATCTCTAGTCTTATTTGTGAGGATTTTGTCTTCGAGTGGGCATACTCCAAAGTAAGCAAATTCATTGATACCTAGCAGTTTGGTAATGTAAAAACATCCTCCACCACTCACTATCTTATCAGCTTCCTTGACTTTATCTATAAAAATCTCGAGCAGCGCAAGACTTCACTTGCTGTAGTGTTCATCGATTTCAAGAAAGCCTTCGATCTTGTAGATCATACCACTATCATCACCAAAGCCATCCGCCTAGGCCTCCCCGCGTTCTTGGTGGCTTGGCTGTCTGACTTCCTGACGGACTGCTGTCAAGCTGTCAGATATCAGGGACACGTCTCTGCAGTCCAGCATCTCTCCTGTGGGGTACCACAGGGAACAAGAATGGGGCCACTTTGTTTCCTGATACTCATCAACGATGCCCTGGCAGATACACCGCACAGGTGGAAATATGTTGATGACTGCACGGTGGGGATCCCTGTGTCCAACAATGACCTGAATTACGACCCACTGTAGGACACACTGGACAAACTACACACATGGACATTGCACAACAAAGTCTCCATCAACCACAAGAAGACTGTGGTAATGCATTTCCACACCTCCAACCATGTTCTCCCCCCTCCCCTGCTGACAATTGATGGCCTCCCCCTGCAAGTGGTCCAGTCTACTAAGCTGCTGGGGATTACCATCGACAACAGGTTGACCTGGAAGGAGAACACCGCCAACACCATTAGGGCAGCCTCCTACAAGCTGCATATGCTGCGTCGACTGAGTTCATTAGGAGCACAGGCTGAAGATCTCAAGACCATCTACACTTCCTTCATTTTGTCCAAGTTGATGTACGCATCCCCCTCTTGGATATCCTCTCTCACTATGACGCAACAGCGTCAGCTGGAGAAAGTGCAGAAAAGAGCCTGTCGCACAATCCTTGGCAAAGATTACACCACCTACCAGCACGCTTTCATCACACTGGGACTACCCACCCTTGCTGACCGCTATCTTCAGAGTTTGAGGTCGTTTGCGGTCACTCTGGTCAAGCATCCTCGGCACCGGAACCTACTACCTCCTCAGGTACCTCGTCCACGGTGCCAGGTGAGGCGCCATAATTCCATCAAGCCGATCAGAACACGTACCGACCGGTATAAGAAGAGCCCCATACCGACATTTGTGGACTTAATCAACAACTAGAATTGACATTGTTGTACCTATTACTAAGACTGCTGTTTTATTTGTCTAGTTTTTGAATGCTTGTAACAACGTCTCCTCACTGTCATAGTATTATAATGTTATTTTCTTGTAGGATGTATATTTTCAGCAGAAATGCTGCTATACCCAATAAACCGTAAATTATTATTGCTATTATTATTACTACACACACACACACACACACACACACACACACACACACACACACACACACACACACACACACACACACACACACACACACACACACACACACACACACACACACACACACACACACACACACACACACACACACACACACACACACACACACACACACACACACACACACACACACACACACACACACACACACACACACACACACACACACACACACACACACACACACACCAACATACACACACACGCACGCACACACACACACACACACACACACACACACACACACACACACACACACACACACACACACACACACACACACACACACACACACACACACACACACACACACACACACACACACACACACACACACACACACACACAACACACACACACACACACACACACACACACACAAACACACACACACACACACACACACACACACACACACACACACACACACACACACACACACACACACACACACACACACACACACACACACACACACACACACACACACACACACGGTGGCGCGGTTAGTAGAGTCCCAGACTGTCAGTATGGCGGTACCGGCGGTACCTGGTTCGAATCCTGCCCAGGGCTGAAAATATTTCAGTATCGCTGCGCTTCGAGTCGTTACTCCAACTCTCGTGGGCGGGGAGTTGGGTGTGTGTGTGCGTGTAAGGTCATAACATTACCCATAGATCGGTCATAGGAGCTCTGAGCTCTCTGCCGGGAGGGAAATAGCTGTCGATCACGAGTCCAACACGTGATTGAAAGACCAAGGTGAATCACATACAAACACAAACACAAGCGAGCTGCGAATCTGGCCAACCAAAGTTCACTAAAGTTATTATCACTCGAAAATCGTCCACTGTATAAAATAATTCAAAATAAACAAACTGACTTTACCGTGTGCCACCACAGTGTAGTGGGGTAGCAAATAAAAGTCTGACTACACGTAAGATAATATTTTAATTTGCAAAATCACCAAAGCACTGCATTCGAGAAATGTGTGCGTACATTTTGAAGGCAAAGTACAAATTGGATGCCAAGCTGTGGCTTCGCGGGAAACATATATAGTTTCTTTGGTTTTCCATACAAGTGTTACACGAATTGTAAAAAATTAATGCAATTTAGTAAAATTAATGTCCAACAAAATCTATGATAATTATGCAATGGGAAAACACAAACACAAATGAACAATTCGCAAGTATACTATACAACAATAACTGCGATGCTGCAACGCAGTGCGTAAATATGATATACACAATAGTATGATACTACCACATTGTTGGATGGAGATATGTCTATTATTTTACCAGATGTTTGGGTGTTGTCCGAAGCGCCTTGTTCCTCTGACCACGGTCAGATCCGATGACAATGGCCGGTCCCTTGATAGATCCGAGCACAATAGGGGCCCCTTGAGAGTTGGCTGGAGACGTCGGAGTTCTCTCTCCCTCTACATGCGAGCGTGCACGCATGTGGACGCTAGACATCTTAAGGATTGACTCTTTCTTTCAATCATCTTGCAACACCTGTAACTTCAAGCGTGAGCAGGAAAGATGGAATTTTCCTTAATGAACTACTATTATATATAAAGAATTTGTTGATAACATATAAATCTATTTTCCCTAAAAAGCGTAGACTCAGGGGTGATTTGATACAGGTGTTAAGAATCTAAAGGGAATTGACATAAAAAATGACAAAATTTTCACACTGAAAGCTAATCAGACAAGAAATAATGATCTCAAACTGTCAGGAAGTAGATTGAATTCGGAAGTCGGTAGAAACAACTTCGCCAACCGTGTATTAGATAAAAGGAATAAACTTCCTTTATAGGCAGTGCAATGTAGTGTAGTTCGAACTTTTAAGATTCATTTAGATAAGCACGTAAGCAATATACTGTAATACCTGCTATTTGTTTTATTCTGTTCTATCTATTCATATCTATTCATTATATGTTTATTGTTTACTACTTATCTATTCATTATTTACTATATATCATTATTGTTTTTCTGTTTATCATTTATCATTATCTTTTTATTCATCTTATTTATTCATTTACTTATCTATTTTTTTCCGCGTCCGACCTAATTAAGGACCAAAAGGTCTCCTGTCGGCATGCTCTTCCTTTTTAATCCTGTGTAACTTAGGAAAGGAAAATTTCTATGGAGTGCGAATCGGTTCTACATGGTTCTCCATGGAAAGGCCCGAGCAACTCATTACTTCCACACATATTTTGTTGCATGCTTATCTCTGGCTGGAAGGCTTTACTCAACACAACTTCTAAGCATTTCTGTGTAGATGTGCTGCTGTATTATGATCATAGGAACTTTTAGGTCCTTCTTCTTCAGATAGGTTTTTATTGCTCATTGTTACACGTGGTTGGATAGTCTTTGAGATAAACTCTTTATAGTGTATCCAATTGACTCATTATTACAATGTTCTCCGCCCTAATGGTATGTGCATGAGTGCATATATACAATATTGCTCTGTTTTCAATTGTCTTTGCTCTCTACTAAGCTGTTTATCATGATTAATGACGGTGAAATATAACGATATTTGATACATCCTCGTGGTTTCTTACTGTGCAATTTTATCAACAATATCCCAAACAACATTCTCACTTTCTGTAAGAAGGTGACACTGTATCTTGATTATATAAATTTATCTTATTCATAGTGGCATTTTGATCAATCTGCCATGAGAAACAAGATTTATTCTCAAATGAGTTGCTAAGAAGCTGTTTGATATACATAGACTCATTCTTAACCCATCCGGACATACACTGAGGCATTCTACACAGTCCAGGCATTGGCTTTTTCTCTTGAGGAAGTGTTTTGAGCTAAAAGGAGACAACAAAATCGACCGAGTTATTATCATTATCGACACTTGAAATTTTAAAAGCTGTAAGTGGTTTATTGTGTTCGGCAGTATTTTCCCTCGAGTTCACGTGGTCTCTACATTTCGAAGGACCAATATCTATTATGCCACCGTTGTTCCGAGGGCTAGGACCCGGGATGATGGAACGGAGAGTACAAGAATAAAGTTGGCGCAAGAGTGGAGGATAGTGACAGGTTTTAGCAAGGTGTCGGAACGAAGGAAGAAGCAGGTAAGAGTGGTGCGAGAGGCGTGATATAGAGGAATTGGGACAATGGGAAGATAGAATAAGAACATATTGGTGCAGGAACAATAGAACGTAGAGCAAACTTGAAGTTGGTGCATAACCATATAAAAGTGATAAAGAAGAATTATAAAAGTGAAACAAAGATTATATAGAAATGTGATGAGGGAGGTGGTAGAAAAATGGCAAGGCAATGGAACAGTAGAATAAGCATATGTTGATGCAAGAATGAAGAAGGGTGGTGAAAGAAAGGTGGTAGTAAGTTGGTTTAAAAATAGATGAGCGTAATTACGGAGGTGAAAAGGGGGAATAAAGAAAGCTGGTGTAAGAAAGGTGATGCAGTGGTGGAAAGGTGAAACATAGGGGAAATGTGTAATAATGAAAAAGTGGAAAAAGAGGGATGTTAGGTATTCGAAGGCTGGAAAGGGGAACTAGTATTATATATATATATATATATATATATATATATATATATATATATATATATATATATATAATATATATATATATATATATTACATATTATATATGATAATTGATGTAATATTAGATATTATATGTATTTCATGTTGTCGCCGATAGCCGCCATTTCTACTTCCGGGACCAATATCGCGGCGGAGATGTGGAGTCGCAGAGATATTAAAAGAGAGATTTCAAGGAGATAGAAAGTAAAGGTGACCAGTATTCTTCTGTGAGTGGTGATTCGCCATCAAAAATAGAATAATGCAACGTAACTCTGATCCGTAGTGGTATCGATTGTCTCTAAAATAATAAATGTAAAGAACTGATACAGTCAGAAACACATGAGATTGTTGTAAGACTCTGTTCACACTAACGATTTCAACCACGGCGGCTCAGTTACAGTGCAAGTCAATGGAAACGTTCACAAACCACCGCGCAGTTTTCCCTTGATTTTGCGGCACCGCCACAGTTTCCGAGTGATTCAAACCGCTAGTGGGAACAAGGCCTAATGACAGAGGAAGGTGGTGTGTAAAGATGATAGAAAGGTGCTGAAACGATAAACAGTGTAACAAAGATATTCATGAACAGAACTAATATTGTTAGTATTTTGTTACCAATAACCAATGTTTCTACCCTGTTCTATTACACAGAAGAGACTGAGTCTTAGAGGTGGCAAATGACTGAGGAGGGTAGCAGAACAGAGGGATAGAAGAGATAAAAAGTGATCAGTATTTTTTTGAGGGGGGGGAATGACAGATGAGTCTTCAATCATAAAGGAATGCTGAGTGGTTTGGTTCGTAGGGATGTTGCGAAAATCACTGCAATAATGATTGCATACAACCAACATCCAGACGGTGAAAAACTGTTTTGAGAGCTGATGATAATGGTGACAGGAAAGTGATAAAACATTTGTGATGGAATAATGGAATAATGAAACTATAAAATTACAGAGCAATGGAATGATGAAAGGATAGATTGATGGAAAAATAGAATGGAGAAAAGATGGAATGGTGGGATAAAGGAGTGGTAAAAAAGAAAAATGGAATAAAGAAACGATAGAATGGTGAGGGGTGGAACTGTCAAAGAATGGAACAGTGGAAGAATAGAGTGGTGGAATGGTCATTAAGTTGGTCCGATACCAGAGTGTAAGTAGAACAGTATGTGGAATTATCAGACAAATATTACGATGGAAAGAGCACCTTAGGAATAGCTACCAGGAAGGAGCTGACATAAAGGATGTTGCATATCGTCTTTAATCGAGAAAATAGACCGAAACCGCAGTGGGAGAAAGGATAAACAAGCGTGTTGAATATGTAAATAATGACCAGAGAAAACATTTAGTAATTAGAGTCTAGCAAGAAAAATAATTGAGTTCAGTGCGTGTGTGTTAGGCATAAAGAGGACCTCGAATATAATACAACAGTGTCATGAGTTCACTGTTCATTACAAATCGCATGATGATTTATAAAATCTTTGGTGATTGTCATATTTCGTTAGAGGCAAAGTTCTTCATGTTCCATGATTCCTTCAATATGAAAAAGTTTGTTGATCGAAGTTTCCAATTATTTATTTGTGCAGCCAGCCAGAACAAGAAATTATAAATTATGTACATATCAAATAATTCCGAATGTCGTCCCCGGATTCGAACTGGGTACATGATTTCTCATTGCCGTCAGTTCGAATCCGGGGACGACAGTCGGAATTATTTGATCGACATCACCGTCACTGGTGATTCTATTCAGTTATGCACATATGTGTAAACAAAAACAGTTGACTGTATGAAAAATTCTAACATGTGAACAAGATCACGAAATGGTATAATGCCTAGATCCTTGAGGAAAGGTGAATAATTATGTGCAAGATTAAGATTAAGATTAAGATTGAGATTAAGATTAAGATTAAGATTAAGATTAAGATTAAGATTAAGATTAAGATTAAGATTAAGATTAAGATTAAGATTAAGATTAAGATTAAGATTAAGATTAAGATTAAGATTAAGATTAAGATTAAGATTATGATTAAGATTAAGATCATGATTATGGTTATGGTTATGATTATGATTATGATCATGATTATGATTATGATTATGATTATGATTATGATTATGATTATGATTATGATTATGATTATGATTATGATTATGATTATGATTATGATTATGATTATGATTATGATTATGATTATGATTATGATTATGATTATGATTATGATTATGGTCATGGTCATGGTCATGGTTATGGTTATGGTTATGGTTTGGTTATGGTTATGGTTATGGTTATGGTTATGGTTATGATTATGATTATGGTTATGGTTATGGTTATGGTTATGTTTATGGTTATGATTATGATTATGATTATGATTATGATTATGATTATGATTATGATTATGATTATGATTATGATTATGATTATGATTATGATTATGATTATGATTATGATTATGATTATGATTATGATTATGATTATGATTATGGTTATGATTATGATTATGATTATGATTATGATTATGATCATGATCATGATCGTGATTGTGATTGTGATCGTGATTGTGATTGTGATTTTTATTTCTATTGTGATTGTGATTGTGATTTTGATTATGATTATGATTATGATTATGATTATGATTATGATTATGATTATGATTATGATTATGATTATGATTATGATTATGATTATGATTATGATTATGATTGTGATTGTGACTGTGATTGTGATTGTGATTATGATTGTGGTTATGATTATGATTATTATTATGATTATGATTATGATTATGGTCATGGTCATGGTTATGGTTATGGTTATGGTTATGAATATGATTATGATTATGATTATGATTATGATTATGATTATGATTATGATTATGATCATGATTATGATTATGATTATGGTTATGGTTATGGTTATGGTTATGATTATGATTATGATTATGATTATGATTATTATTATGATTATGACTATGACTATGACTATAACTATGACTATGACTATGACTATGACTATGACTGACTATAACTATGACTATGATTATGATTATGATTATGATTATGATTATGATTATGATTATGATTATGATTATGATTATGATTATGATTGTGATTATGATTATGATTATGATTTTGATTATGATTATCATTATGATTATGATCATAATTATGATTATGACTGACTATGACTATGACTATGATTATGATTATGATTATGATTATGATCATGATCATGATTATGATTATGATTATGACTGACTATGACTATGACTATGACTATGACTATGACTATGACTATGATTATGATTATGATTATGATTATGATTATGATTATGATTACGATTATGATTACGATTATGATTATAATTAGTATGAATAAGATTAATGAGTAACCACCATAAAAGCTAAAAGTGTGAATTTTTACTAGAATTTGTTTCTAGTACTTATGAATATCAATAATAGCTAAAGAAATTATACAAAAAATATTTTTTCTATTGCAATATGAAATCATGTCGTCTCTGGGGAAAAATTCGTCTAGTAAGGCAATTTTCGCAAAACCTAACCGTGGCGCCATCTGCTTCACACTGACGTCAAAGGTTACGGGTATGTGTATCTTTCATGCATCGTGGTCGTGTCGCGTGATGGAGGCTACCTAATATCAAATTTAGACGAATGTACTCAGAAAATGGTTGATGAAAAGGATCAACCGCAAAAGAAGAAGGTGAGGAAGATGAGAAAAAACTGCATGAAGATTTGTTCTGTGTAGAACTGTAGCAAAAACCGTAGTAAAGACGGAATCGGCGTGTTTAGCTCTCTAAAACCAGATAAGGAAGTAGCCAGAAATAAAAAGTGGGTACACGTTGTAAAACATACTCAGGTCAATTGTATTTACCATGCAACCTCGTCATATATTTGTGTAGACAATTTCCCCGAGGAATCAGTTGCGGATCTAACAAGAATCCACCTACTACTAGAAAAAATCTGTGCGATCGTACGTCATGGAAATTGGTGCCAGACATTTTGCCGATCTCAATAGAAGTAAACCCCTCATTATCCCTTGTATATTATTATATTCTTACCTGTGATTCAGTCTGTATTTCTCAAATTTGTTGATTATTTCATTTGTATTGGTATTGGCTTGAATTGATCGTAAAATTATTTATACTGAAATACATCCCAACTCGTCCCAATTTAGTTTATTTATCCATTACGGAAAAATATCAATAATAAATGTAAATAAATTTGACAGTATGCCTATATCATCTATAGTATCGAATTCTTCATACTTAATGTAAAGTATACATTCAATCATACAGGCACATAGCGACGCCTGCAGGGGTATGTGGAAGGAGTTGCATCTCAAGGGCAGTTGACTCCTACAAAGGGTTTCATCAAAGGAGTTTTGACCAATATTTTTTCTAATAAACACTAACCATATAAATCAATTTTACCATTAACTTAGATAAAATCAGACTGTAATTTAACACAGAGTAAATCATACACGGGACATCATTTAGATTTTATCCTCTTTTATCAACATGTTTTCTGGTAGATCAAAATCTAGATAGATATTCCGATTCAAATTGATAGCCCGTGGAGACTACCCTAAAAAGACGTTGAAAACCTCTCAGTATTGCTGAGGGGATCGTCTGTTTCGCCACTTGACAAAGTTATTTTTATTGACATGGCTTGTGTTGGTTATCCCACATGACGTCACACCAAAATATGGCGCTGTACGCTGTGTTTTTGAATGCAAGCTAACAGACGACAAATATTCAAAAAAGAAAAAAAAAATGCCTGAAAAAAAATCTGAGAAAATATATTGGTTTTAAACATGGTTCACACAAAAATAGATAACATAAAAAAAAAAAAAAAAAATGCAAAGTTGTACCTGGGTATGGTGCTTACCCTTTAAGATTAGGCTTACACTTAAGAGTGAAATAAAGAGTAACAAGTGTAACCGTAAGAGCAGGACTGCGAGTTAGAACAATAAACGCAGAGGTAGGGGTAAAGTAAGAGTAAATTTATGGACAAGGGCAAAGACAAGGACAAGGACAAGGACAAGGACAAGGACAAGGACAAGGACAAGGACAAGGACAAGGACAAGGACAAGGACAAGGACAAGGACAAGGACAAGGACAAGGACAAGGACAAGGACAAGGACAAGGACAAGGATAAGGACAAGGACAAGGACAAGGACAAGGACAAGGACAAGGACAAGGACAAGGACAAGGACAAGGACAAGGACAAGGACAAGGACAAGGTCAGCCAGAGAACTCGTTTGCTGCCGAGACACCACCTAGCGAATACCTCTTATTAAGTTCATTACTTTGTGAAGTTTATATTTTCGAATAGCGACAAGCAATTGTGTTCTGTTTTTGTAACTGAATACGTATAGCGCTATAGAGTTACATCTATAAGATAAAGTGTAGTGCTATAGTAATTTAGAATCGAGAGTGCGCTCCGTGAGAAGAGTGAATCCTCCCCACAACCCAAAGAGCGTTCCACCTCTTCCACGTGTTGTACCTTACACAGAAGTCTATTATCCTATTTCCATCCTCATTTATGTCTCCGATACTGAATTCCCCCACCACTTCACCTATTCCCTCTCTTCTGAGCCCTACATGGCCATTAGGGTCTCCTACGATAAGGCTGTTGTCCCGGTTAGGCATTCCGTCAATTGTGCCTTGTAATTCTTCATAAAATCTTTCTTTTTCTTCTAAATTCAGGCCCTGTTGGGGTGCGTAGACCTGGATCATATCCAAACTATGATGACTGAACTTATACACTCATGACCTGAAAGTTTCATCTCTCTGTTGCATATATTGATGGTGTGACACTCTAAGAAATCAATCCCTGTCATGGACGTGCGTCAGAAGCAGAGATGCGTTATTGAATTCCTCCATGTAGAAAAAATTGAACCAATCAACATTCACCGACGCCTGGTGAACGTTTACAAAGCCGATGCAGTTGATGTCAGCACAGTTAGGGGATGGGCTCGTCGATTTCAGAGTAGCGACAGAGGTGTGAGTGACAAAGTGCGCTCCGGATGCCCATGCACAGCCATCACCTCGGAAAACAAAGTGCGCCTCGATCAACTCATCCGCGCTGATCGGCGGATAACGGTGAATGAAATGCGTGTAGAGTTGGATGTGGGCCAGAGAAAAGGGAAAAATTCCGTTTGCAACTCGACAACGCCAGGCCACACACAAGTTTGAAGACCACGGAATGTGTGACAAAGTTCGGATGGACGGTGCTGTCTCATCCACCGTATAGTCCCGACCTGACACCGTCAGACTTCCACTTGTTAGGACCTCTGAAGGATGCATTACGTGGGCAGCGTTTCCCCGACAACAACGCCGTAATCGCAGCAGTGAAAAAATGGACTGCCTCGGCAGGCGCTGACTTTTACGACCGAGGCATCAAGGCTCTCATTCATTGCTGCCAAAAGTGCATTGAGAATGGTGATGACTACGTAGAAAAATAAATTATGAAGCACAAAAGGTTGCTTGTTTTAATGGTGCCACTACCGTCTTCGTAGCTCTTCAACTTTTTGGGTTAAAAAATAGGAGGCATTACTTTTTGAACGATCCTCGTATATATATAAATATTAGAAGCTCTGGTAATGGATTCGAACTCTGGCCTGTGCATGCATAATCACGAAGTCAAGACGCTAGCAACTGAACCAGTTGCGATAGTACAAAAGGACTCTACAAGTCCCCGACCACACTCGACATGACTACAGCAGACGTAGTCTCATTATCATCCAATCCCCATTTAGGTAAGCCTTCCGACAAGTTGTGTATGTTTAAGAAAGATTGGACATTTTAGAAGCGTTGCCAAGGGATTCAAACCCTGACCTGTGCGTGCATAATCACGAAGTCAAGACGCTAGCAACTGAGATATGTGCGATGGTACAAAAGGACTTTACAAGTCCCCGACCACACTCGACATAGCTACAGCAGACGTAGTCTCATTTTCATCCAATGTACCATTGCGCATAGCTCAGTTGACTGTTGCCAATAAACTAAACAATAACACATTATTTTCTCCTATATCTACAATGTACAATGCATGGGTTGAGTCTGAACATTCAATATTCATGCATGGAATATTTACATTAGATTTACATAAGATAGAGAACATAATAGAAATATGTATTGGCTGTATGCTGATAAAGAAATAAAGTGTTGATATATGTTGATCTGTAGGTTAGAAATGTTGGACGGAAATGTGTCTAATATTTTGCCAGATGTTTTGATGTGGTCCAAAGCGTCTGGCTCCTCTGGCCACGGCCAGGTCCGATGATAATGGCCGGTCCATTGATAGATCCGAGCACAATAGTGGGTTCCTTGAGAGTTGTTTGAAGACCTTGGAGTTATCTCTCACTCTACATGCGAGCGTGCGCGCGTGTGGACGCTAGACATCTTAAGGATTGGGTCTTCCTTTCAATTATCTTGCAACACTTGTAACTTCAAGCGTGAACAGGAAAGATGGAATTTTCCTCAATGAACTACTATTATATATAAAGAATTGATTGATAACATAGAAATCTATTTTTCCTAAAAAAGTGTAGACTCAGGGATGATTTGATACAGATGTTTAAGATTCTAAAGTGAAATGAATCAAAAGTGACGAAATTTTCACATTGAAAGCGAATCAGACAAGAAATAATGGTCTCAAACTATCAGGAAGTAGATTGAATTTGGAAGTGGGTAGAAATAACTTCGACAACCGTGTATTAAATGAGAGGAATAGACCTCCTGTAGAGGCAGTGTAATGTAGTACAGTTCGAACTTTTAAGATTCTGTAATGACAGCTATTTATTTTATCTTATTCTATTTATTCATATTTATTCATTATCTGTTTATAGTTTACTATTTATTTATTCATTATTCATTATAGATTATTATTGTTTTTCTGTTTATCATTTATCATTATCTTTCTATTTGTTTTATTCATTCCTTTATTTATTTATCTATTTTTCCCGCATCCAACCTAATTAAGGATCAAAAGATATCCTGTCGGCATGCTCTTCCCTTTTAATCCTTTGTAACTTAGGAAAGGAACAGTCCTATGGAGTGCACATCTGTTCTACATGACTCTCCATGGAAAGACCCGAGCAACTCATTACTTCCACACATATTTTGTTGTATGCTTATCTCTGGCTGGAAGGCTTTACTCAACACAACTTCTAAGCATTTCTGTGTAGTTGTGCTGCTGTATTATGATCATAGGAACTTTTAGGTCCTTCTTTTATTCAGATGTGTTTTTATTGCTCGTTGTTGCGCGTGGTTGGTTAGTCTTTGATATAAACTTTTTAGTGTATCCAATAGACTTGTTATTGCAATGTTCTCCGCCCTAATGGTATGTGCATGAGTGCATATATACAATATTGCTCTGTTTTCGATTGTCTTTGCTCTCTGCTAAGCTGTTTATCATGATTAATGACGGTGTTCTTTTAGTCTGGTGAAATATAACGATATTTGATACATCCTCGTGGTTTCTTACTTTGCAATTTTATCAACAATATCCCGAACAACATTCTCACTTCCTGTAAGGTAATACTGTATTCTGATAATATAATTTCATCTTATTCATAGTGGCATTTTGGTCAATCTGCCATGAGAAACAAGATATATTCCCAAATGAGTTGCTGAGAAGCTGTTTGATATACATAGACGTATTCTTAACCCATCCAGACATACACTGAGGCATTCTAGACACGTTCAGGCATTGGCCTTTTTTCTTGAGAAAATGTTTTAAGCTAAAAGGAAACAACAAAATCTGCCGAGTTATTATCATCATCGACACTTGAACTTTTAAAAGCTGTAAGTGGTTTTTCGTGTACGGCAGTACATTCCATCAAGTTCATGTAGTCTCTGCATTTCGAAGGACCAATATCTCTCATGCCACCGTTGTTCCGAGGGCTAGGACCCGGGATGATGGACCGAAGGTTACAAGCATAAAGTTGGCGCAAGAGTGAAGGGTGGTGACAGAGGTTTTAGAAAGGTGTCGGAACGAAGGAAGAAGCATGAGTTTTGTGCAAAAAGAGATGAGTGGTGCGAGAGGCGTGAGAGAAAAAGGACTTGAGACGATAGGAAGATAAAATAAGAATATATTGGTGTAGGAACAATGGAACGTAGAACAAACTTGAAATTGGCGCATAACCATATCAATGTGAAGAAGAGCTAGAAAAATGAAACAAAGATTAAATAGAAATGTGGTGAGGGAGGTGGTAGAACAATGGCAAGGCAATGGAACAGTAAAATAAGCATATGTTGATGCAAGAATGAAGAAGGGTGGTGAAAAAGCGTAATGAGGTGGTGAAAAAGGGGAACAAAGAAAGCTGGTGATGCATTGGTGTAAAGGTAAGGGAAAGGGTAAGGGTAAGGGTAAGGGTAAGGGTAAGGGTAAGGGTAAGGGTAAGGGTAAGGGTAAGGGTAAGGGTAAGGGTAAGGGTAAGGGTAAGGGTAAGGGTAAGGGTAAGGGTAAGGGTAAGGGTAAGGGTAATGGCAAGGGTAAATGTGAAGGGCAACGGTAAATGTAATGATAAATGTAAGGGTATGGGTAAAGGTAAGGGTAAGGGTAAGACAAGGGCATGGGTAAGAATAAAAATAAGGGTAAGGGTAAGGGTAAGGGTAAGGGTAAGGGTAAGGGTAAGGGTAAGGGTAAGGGTAAGGGTAAGGGTAAGGGTAAGGGTAAGGGTAAGGGTAAGGGTAAGAGTAAGAGTAAGGGTAAGGGTAAGGGTAAGGGTAAGGGTAAGGGTAAGGGTAAGAGTAAGGGTAAGGGTAAGGGTAAGGGTCAGGGTAAGGGTAAAGGTATGGGTAAAGATTAGTCTTTGTTTCTAGATAAGATAGAAGAATTATGGTAGATAATGACGATTGATTGACAGTCTACATGCAAAGCATACGAGTATATAACCTTTAGTATAGGAAAATTATATTGTAGAACTATTTGTGTATCTTTTTGAATCGAATTAGTTATGGACCATGCAAACTTCTACTGGACTACTTCCCCATCGCCTAATCCTTTTGTTTATTCCAAACGGATGTGAGTGAGTACGAAGGACGTAAGAAACCAAAACGTGGATGAACGGGGGACGGAGACGAAGGAGACAGTGGGTAGAGGAATGGAACGAAGAAAATTTTCGAAGATTTTGGTCGGGGTGAAGCTGGGGGAGGAAGAAGTGAATCAACTCCCTAGATAATCAATATTTTCACACCAGAAGAACTCACAGAAAGGTCCTTAATGATCATCCTCTCAGTTTTACCTTCTAAATCAATGCAGCAACATAGTATTTGGCTTAGATGCGGTGTGTGTACGTGCAACATTACTTTATAGGGACGATAAATAAATAAACAAATAAATAGATAGTGTCACTAAATAAATTATTGAAGTGTATGTACCAATACAGACATGATTGTACTTTGGAAGACATCAAATCTAATAACAATATACAGTGACATTTCACGTACCTCTGCAATAGCAACCTCAGATGACACAATTGTTATTCATTCAATTAAAACCTCTTTAAAAATTCTAATAACATTGAACAAACTTTTCATGTTATAATCTGAAGTTTCACAAAACTGACAGTCCTCGGGCACTACGCAAAACAATTAACTGTGTATTGTTGTCTTAGCCACCTGCAAAGTAAGGATTATATTTATTCTATTCAAGGTAATGCCAAACACATTTTTGGGTGTATTTTACTGGGGACGTAACGAAAAGTAAAAAATATTTCTGGTTGGAGACAGTAAAGATTAAAGGGCATCAATGAGGGTATGGAAGTTAATACTGGAGAATTAATCAGAGACAAAATGGAGGTAACAAGTTGGAGTCTTATTTCACAAGAAGGTAACGGACTGGCACAAAGAGTCTGAGGGACTGAGAGTTAGGGGTCTCGAGATCTCGGGGTCTAAGGGGTCTCGGGGTCTCGGGGTCTCGGGGTCTCGGGGTCTCGGGGTCTCGGGGTCTCGGGATCTTTGGGAACTTCGGGATCTTGGGATCTTGTCTTTGGGATCTCAGAGTCTTTGGTGCCTGGAAGTCTCGCGGTATCGAAGTCTTAGAGTCACAAGGTCTTGGAGTAATCGGGGTCTCGAGATCTTTGGGTTCTCGGGGGTCATTATGTCTCTGAGTCTCTGAGTCTCGGAGTCTAGGACTCTCGAAGTCTTGAAGTATAGGACTTTTGGAGTCTTGGGGTCTTCGGGGTCTTTGAGGTCTTCGTGGTCTCTGGAGTCTCGAATTCTAAGAGATATAAAGGGATCTTCGGGATGAGAGAATCTATGAGGTACAAGGGATCCATCCTTTCAGAATCTGAGGAACTCGAGTTTTGAGATTCTTTCATCTATTTGTTTGGGTATTTCCGTTTTTTTATTAGTTTCAGAATTTTTACATTTAAAGAACTATAAACCCTGGCGTTCAGAAACGCTGTTAATTGGCACGTGTAATTTTTAGGAAAATATGAAAGGCTAGGAAGTTCTATACTCATGATAGGAGAAAAGGGAAAATATCGACCTTATTCCTTCCAGGTATAAGGTCATTAGTTGCTACAATGTTTTCTCAGGCTCAAGAATATTTTGTTTATCAGGATTGGAGAGTCCCTCCCAAGCTATATATATATATATATTTATATATATATATATATATATTTATATATATATATATATATATAGCATATATGTATATACATATATATATATAGTATATATGTATATACATATATATATACATATATATATATATGCATATATATATATATATATATATATATATATATATATATATAAATGAAAAATAAAATAAAAAAGGCTAAAGAAAGAAAAGGTATACTTTGAGTATGGAAGTGATTTACGTAGATATAATAAAATTGACTATTATTAGTTAGAATAAACAGAGGCGTTTCTCTTTGTATTCAATAATGGTAAGGATACGTCTGTTAAACCAGTCTTGTCTGAATGGACATATCTTACATTTTAAGGGTTTTCTCCATATTAATATTGGTTATTTTTGTTCAACTTACAAGAACCTGTAAAACCTTTATCCAATCATTTATAATGTTTATCTGCATCTTCTCCTGTCTCCTTGCCTTTCATTTTTGCTATTTTATTTATATTTGTTCTTATTTCTTTTCTCCTTTTCTCTTTGTTCTCTACCTTCCTCTGGTCGATTGGGAACTCCGTGATGTCTGAGGATACACACACACACACACACACACACACACACACACACACACACACACACACACACACACACACACACACACACACACACACACACACACACACACACACACACACACACACACACACACACACACACACACACACACACACACACACACACACACGCACGCACACGCACACGCACACACACACACACACACACACACACACACACACACACACACACACACACACACACACACACACACACACACACACACACACACACACGCACAGAACACAAATAACCTAAACAAACATACATACATACAAACACGCACACGAACAACTACACGAGTTCCAGGGTGTGGTTCTTTCGGGTGAAGCCGACTGAAAACATTTTTGTTTGGGAAGAAGTTATCTCCACCAATCACGTCAAAGTGATTATCTGCGGGGGTGGAGGTGGAGGTTGAGGGAGAGGGGGATGTTTCACTACCAGACCGCCGTCAATGGGCTTCAATCCTCTCCCGGTTTTGGTTGGCAATCAATGAGTGCGCGCTGATGTTGAGCAATTTTATTTCTACGATCCGTTCTAATTGGGGCAGGCTGGATTTTTCCACACTGAGCAAGGGAAAAGATGCAGCTTCCCTTTCATCTCAGCGATCATTTCACGATAGAAGGAGTATTTAACCCCTACACAATGGCGTGAACCGTGTGGACTCTACTTCTGCCATTTCAATCCAGTGAAATATTTATGGAGCCAAATTATTCTTTAGACGAAAAAATGTTGGGGCAGGAAAAGAGTGAGCCACGAAAACCCTGGCTCTAGAATTTCCATTCTGGAAACCGAACTCGATTAATTCTTGAAGCTGTGTTGCTCTGTATATTTTTTCTGATTACGATAATGTCATCTTGCTTGCTCTGTCCTCGGTAGACTCCCGTTATGTAAAATCTAATGTTATATACAATATTTTCTTACGCACTTGGTTTATCATCTAATTGTCGTTAACTGCAGAGAATATCTTAGCAAAAACAGGGAAACTAGCAGACAGTGATCAATATAAACAGGTATGGATAAAAAGAGAAATGAATAAAGAGGAAAGAGAGGATGAGAAAACAAAAAGACTAGAAGCTAAGGAAAAAAAAACGAGAAAAGAACAGAGTCAGAAAAAGAGAATCTATTGGAGAGCAGTGAATATGAAATTGAGGAAATGGTTCATAGCAGAGAAAAACAGAAGGGAAACAGAAAACACAATGGAAGTAGCAGAAAATTAAAAGTGTCTTACACAGATATAGATGGCTTAATAACAGGCTTGAACGAACTGAATGATTACCTGAAGGAAAAAGAACCGGACATAGTGGAAATTGTAGAGGCAAAATTGAAAGGTCCACTACCACCCAACAGTGTACTGTAGGATATGGTGCATATAATTATTGCATTAGAAACAGAGAGGTGAAACAATGGGGTAGAGTTATGTTCCTGACTAAGAAGGATATAAATGTGAGGAATGTCACACATGGAAAGAATAGAGTAGAGATGATTATGATGGAAGTGGAGGACAAGGATGGGAAGAGCAGGAAGTTTGTAGTAAATTATGTGCCTCCTAAAACGGCTTCGTGGGAAAGAAAGAACACAAAAATATGTTAGAAGACACAAAGATAACACTAAATAAGATAATGGAAGATGGAGGAAGAATAGTTATAATGGGTGACTTTAATTGTAAAGAAATCTGCTGGGAAGAGATGACAGTGAAGGGTGGAGACGACCTATGGGGAAATGTATTACTTGATATGATTATGGAACATACAATGACGCAATGGATACAAGAGAATACTAGGTATAGAAATGAGGAAGAACCATCGAGACTGGACCTAATAATCACACCAGAACCCGAAATAGTGGACAAGATTAAATATAAGACATCAATAAGTAAAAGTGACCATATATTGGTTGAATTGGAACTAAATTAGAAAAATACATGCAAAAAAAAAAAAAAAAAAAAAACGAACAATATAGAAAGGGAAGATTGATGTATCAAAAAACAAATTTTGATTAAATAAGAAAATTCTTTCAGAAAGCAGACTGGGAAAGAATACACAAGGAGGAAACAACAGTAGAAGAGAAATGGAATATTTTGACAAAAATTTGTAAAGAAGGAATGGAAAAGTATGTTCCAAGACAAAAGCAAGAAAAAGAATATGTAAAGTGTTGGTGCAAAAAAGATGTAGGGAGTTAAAAGACAAAAGGGATAAAGCTTGGATAAAATAGAAAAAAAAAGACCTGAAAATGGAGAATATATACTAGTTATAGAAATGAATATGTACAAATGAGCAGAGAAGAAAAGAGAAAATACGAAAAAGATGTCATAGAAAGATGTAAAGATCAACCAAAACTATTTTATAGATTTGTAAACAACAAACAAGAATTAGAGAAACTACGACAAGAAGGAGTTGAGTGCACAGAGGAAATAGAAATGGCAGAAATTATGAACAAGCATTTCAAATCGGTGTTTACAAGGAAGAACATACAACCTAGAGATATTGAGTGGGAGGAGAAAGTCCCCCCTATGAAAGAGATCGAAGTATCAAGGAATGAAATAATGAATCACCTGAGTAATCTCGATGTCAGAAGATCGCATGGACTAGATGAACTGGCAAACTGGATTTTGACAGAATGCAGGAATGAACTAACAGACAAATTACGTAGTCTAATAAACAGTTCATTGAAAGAAGGAAAAGTTCCAGAATATTGGAAAAGAACAAATATAGTACCAATATATAAAGGGGGAAACAAAGAAGACCCTACTAACTATAGACCGGTCTTTCTTACAAGTACGATAGCTAAAATTTGTGAAAGAATGATCAAAAGTAGATAGGTAAGGCATTTGGAAAAAATAACATACTAAATCCAAGGCAATTTGGATTTAGATAAGGACGATCATGCGTCACAAACTTAATGTGTTTCTATTTAAGACTAATAGATGTCCTTTTAAGGATAGACGTCCCCCAAATCAGGCTCGCCCAAAGTGGCTCGACAAAGAAACTGAAAAAAAGTATTGCTAAAAAGAGATAGGCTTATAAGAAATATAAGTGCTCGGGTGCATCTAATGACTATGAAAATTATGTATCAATACAGAGAGATTTAAAAAGGACAATAAAAAAAGAAAAGAAAACGACAATACGAAATGAACATCGCTGATAAATCCAAAGAGAATCCCAAAGAATTCTATAGTTACATTAGAGATAAAAAGGTTGTTAGGAATCACATTGGTCCACTATTATCTGCTGAAGGCCAACTTGAATATTTAAATGAAGGAATGTGTAATATCTTAAACAATTATTTTAGTTCGGTATTCGTAAATGAAACACCTCAAAGTGAACTCCAAACTGAAACCTGTGAAAAGTCTGGGGTAAACTTACTCACTACGGTAAATATAACAAAAGAAAAAATTAAAAGATGTATAGATAAACTCAAAGTTAATAAAACACCAGGGCCTGACGGTTGGCATCCAAGAATCTTAAAGGAAATGAAAAATGAGATTGCTGTTCCATTAGAAATTATTTTCAAGAAATCCATCATATCCGAAGATGTCCCAAGAGAATGGAAGCTACCTAACGCTACTCCCATATTCAAAAAAGGTGACAAAAAGAAACCAAATAACTATAGGCCTATAAGTTTGACTTCAATCGTAGGAAAAACAATGAAAACTATCATCAGAGATGCTATCGAACATCATTTAGAAAGTAACCGTTTGATAAATGATAGCTGGCATGGTTTTAGACGGAAACGTTCTTGCGTGACTAACTTACTCGAATTCTACAACACAGTTATCTCGAATTATGACAAAAGAAACAACATAGATTTAATATATCTAGACTTTGCAAAAGCTTTTGATACCGTCCCACACGAAAGACTACTTACTAAATTAGCTTTACACGGAATAAGTGGTAGCCTATTAAGTTGGACTAGTAATTGGTTGAATGATCGAAAACAGAGAGTTGTTTTAAATGGAAAACTTCTAGATGGAAAAATGTTACAAGTGGAGTTCCTCAGGGTTTCGTTCTTGGGCCAGTTCTATTCACAGTATATATAAATGATATAGACCATGGACTAAAATCTACTGTTTCCAAATTTGCTGATGAAACAAAACTGTGCGGAATGGCAAATGATCAGTTTAACCAATTAGATATTCAAGAAGATTTAGATAAATTACAGCAATTGTCTAAAAAGTGGCTAATGAAATTTAACACAAGTAAATGCAAGGTAATGCACATAGGTAAAAATAACAGTAAGTACGATTACAAGTTATTTGGAAATTCGTTAACAAAAGTGGACAGTGAAAAAGATCTCGACGTAATTATCAGTAACGACCTCAAATCATCCAAGCAGTGTATTTCAGCCTCTGAGAAAGCAAATAAGATTCTAGGACTGATTGCGCAATCTTTTGATTTCAAAAGTCCATCACTCATTAACAAGCTATATAAATCGTTAGTTCGTCCACATTTGGAATATGCTGTTTCCGTATGGTCACCGAATCTCATTAAAGACATTGACAGACTGGAAAAAGTACAACGGCGAGCCACAAAACTTATTCCAAATATCAAAAATAAATCATACGCAAATCGACTAAAACATATGAATCTGTTTTCCCTAAAAAAGCGTAGACTCAGAAGTGACTTGATACAGGTCTTTAAAATTCTAAAGGGAATTGACAACATCAAAAGTGACAAAATTTTCACATTGAATGAGAATCAGACAAGAAACAATGGTCTCAAACTGTCCGGAAATAGATTCAATTTGGAAGTAGGTAGAAACAACTTTGCCAACCGTGTAGTTAATGAATGGTTTTGTTTTGTTATCATTTGTCTGTTTGATTTTCACTTATTATTATATGTCAATTTATTATTATTTACTATTTACCTGTTTGTTAATTATTTAACTATACCTATGCATTCATTTATATATTTTATTTGTTATTTACATTATTATAGTTTTTATTTATTGGTTTATTATTATTATGATTTTTTTCGCATCCGACCTAGATATGGACCAAAAGGTCCGCCTTTGTAATCCTTTGTAAAGAGATGGATGGGCTGATTGTGCATTTCTAGACCTGAAAAAAGTTTTTGATAAGGTGCCACATAAGAAGTTGCTAAAGAAATTAGAAACTGCAGGAGGAATACAGGGTAAATTGCTGAATTGGATGAAAAACTTCTTGCATGAAATAAAATAGAGAGTGGTGATAAGAGACAAACACTCCAATTGGGATGAAGTGATAAGCGGAGTTCCAGAAGGAACAGTTTTGGGCCCTATAATGTTTGCTATATATATCAATGATATGGATAAAGGAATTGAAAGTTATACGAGCTTCTTTGCGGATGATGCAAAATTGTTGAAAAAAGTGAACACTGAAGAAGATTGTGAGT
>NC_134816.1:10380093-10385093 GCF_046742065.1 Oratosquilla oratoria
TTTTCTCCAATCAGAAAGGCTGTTATACTGTCTGAAGCAATACTGCTTACGCAAGCACTTCCGTCACGAAGCGAAAGTGGCTTAGCGTATACATTTCGCACCATCACCACCTATATCGATACCCTAGCCTGTGTTTACAAATATTGGACGGTGAGCGAGAATGTGCAACTCAGCAACTTCCTCTCGGCCATTGTTTCAAAACATCCAAGTCGTAAAATGAATTCCTCGCCACCTACCCCTCTATCTACCTACTTTTCTACCTCAATCTATCGGCCTCCTACAGGGCTCGGAAGCTACCCTTGGTCATCCCGACCAAGTATTTCTACTACCCTTTTACAGGGCTCGCTAATATATACTTAGAAATTATCATATATAAGAAGCTAAATTACCCTTGTTAAATGGTATTAGCAAAACATGTCAAACATATATATATATCAAAGAAAAAAGGAGCCCCTCCAAACTGCAAAATTGTCAATAATAATTCAAATAGAATAACGGTGAATAACATACATGTCAGAAACAACAAGTATAACCCAAAATAATTTGCAACACAGTTATAATATAACGTAAAATAGATTTGCAAAACTCACTACTTTGATTAAGAACATTAGATATCAATAGAGAATGTTTTCATCTTTTCAACGATGTTGAGATAGGTAATATGTTATGAAAGTTATAGTATTGTAAGGTGTCTCTTCTTGAATTTCAATTTGTGTTAACACACTTAATTCATTTTTCTTCTTCTAAGACACACTCTTAATGCTTCGCAAAATAATTTTTTTCAATACTTATGTGAATTGTCCTTAAGTATTGGCAAGATTCCAAGTCTGACCACAGCAAATCCAAGGTCTTCATGTCTCTGCTTGACACCAAGTTCCAGTAGTTTAAGTCTCCCATCACAAGTACATACATTTGGTCAAACAATATTATCTGTAAAATACATCAATATTAATATTCAACTCACATATTATATTATCAAAATATTCCCTATACTCTTCTGGTTCATGAAAATTAATACATAGGGTATCACAGCATCCATCTTCATAGAACTGCAACCTAACCTTCTTTATATCATCTAAATGGTCTATCAATTCTTCCCTAGTTTCTAAGTGTAAGAGCTTATATTAATTTTCACCTGCAGAATCAATTACACTATATGAACCCGAGTACCTTGGTGAAAGTTTATTATAGGGTGAATGGAATGTGACCATTACTAAATCTCCTATCTTTAATTCTAGTTTATGTGCTATTTTGTGTTGTTGCTTTTTCATCTCTTGTGAATACTCCTACATATGTTTCCTAAGTCTTTGGTGAATACTTTGAAAAGTATTTATCCTATTTGAGATATAATCATTTATATCATACACATGTTTCTACTCTGTAATCAAGATTTCATATGGAAGAGTTTTGTTTTCCCCCAAAAATATTGAAATGAGGTGTTGCTATGTTGCTATGTTAATTTGGTTGTTCAGAGTACATTTAACACAAGGAATCAAAGTATCTCAAGTTATACTATGAGAACTTATCATACTTCTAAGACATGTAATAATGTTCTTATTTAACCTCTCTACAACTCCATTACTTTGTGGATGATTCACTAAAATATTTATTTTCTTTATCTTAAATAAACAACATAAATTTCCAAGATTTTGTTATTAAATTCAGTTCCATTATCTGAAACTAAGATCTTAGGTGTAGTGAAATTACAGATTATCTGATCATAGATTACTAAAGCAATAGTTTCAGCTTTCTTATTTGGAATGGGTTTTAAAATACAAAATCTTGAAAAATAATCAATAGCAACAAATACATATTTATATCCATTCTGAGACATAGGTAACTCCAATGTATCTATGTGAGCTCTTTCCCAAATTTTCTGTGGAATGGGATAAGTAAACCAAGGAGCAGGTTTTGATGTATTTCCTTTCACCTTGCCCACATTTCAAACAATTTTCTATATAATCATATATATCTTTCTTCATACCTGACCAAAAATATTTAAATTGTGCTTGTCTATAAGTTTTATCCTTTCTTGGATGTGAACTACTATCATTATCATGAAGGAACTTCAATATCTCGTTTACAAAAGTTTGTAGTATTACCAGCTGATTTACTTACAACTGTTTTTCTATACAAAAGCTCATTAGTCAAATTAAATTCCTCTATCTTACACCCTTTTGGTAGTTTTGGAGGATTTCCTCATGGGTTCATCAAATACTTAGCAAATGATTCACATGTCTTATCATCCCTCTGTTCTCTTATTAACATTTCCTCATCTAAGGTTATTAACTCATCTATACTACACACAAAATTAACCAACCCTGTCGTTGGTTGGCTAATGTTTCTAGAAAGTGCATCTGCTGCAACTTTCTTTCTACCGGAATATATTCAAATTTATCTTCAAAGCACTGAAGTACTGCAAACCATCTAGTGAGTCTGCCTCTAAGATTTTTATGCTTAAATAAGTTCTGAATAGCTGTATGATCAGTCCAAACTCTGATTGGATATCCCAGTATGATATGTCTAAAACTTTCTAATGAATATATCATTGCTAACGTTTCTCTTTCTGTTGTAGAGTAGTTTCTCTCTGCGCTATTACAAAGTCTTGATGTGTAAGTTATTGGTTTCAAAGTTCCATTTCTCTTTTACATAAGTATTCCTTCTAATCCTATGTCAGATGCATCAGTGCAAAGAATGAATTCTTTATCATAGTCTGGAAATATTAGAATGGGGGAACTCGTGAGTTTATCTTTCAACTTGTCAAAAGCTTGCTGTTGTGCAGGTCCTCACATGAACTTTGAGTCCTTTTTCAACAAAGAACTTAATGGATTAGCAATGTCAGCATATCCTTGGATAAATTTTCTATAATATCCCGTCAATCCCAAGAAACCTCTAAATTTTTTTACGTTGGTTGGAACGGGAGAATTCTTTACTGCTTCAACCTTTGAATTCACTGTACTAAGTACATGCCTGTCTATCTTATGTCCCAAATAAATAACACTGTCCTGCAAGAACTTACATTTTTCAAGTTTCACTTTCAATCCTGCTTCAACTAGTCTTGAGAATATCAAATCTAATTTCTTAAAGTGCTCAACCGCTGTCTGAGAAACTATTGAAACATCATCTAGAAATACACAGGCAGTGTTTCCTAACAACCCATCTAGAACTGTATTCATTAACCTCATGTAAGTTAATGAACTATTACATAACCCAAATCGCATTCGTTTGAACTCATAATGTTCCGTTTGAGTAGAAAATGCTGTGAACTCTCGTGAGTCTTCACGCAATTCTATTTGCCAAAAAGCAGATTTGATATCTATAGTGCTAAAATATCTATTCTCAATTCCCAAACTTCTAAGAAATGTCCCCTATCACTGGTAATGGTAACCTGTCACGTATAGTGTGATTATTCAATTCCCTATAATCAACAACTGGGCGCATCGTACTATCTGATTTTGGCACCAGAATAAAATGGAAAGTGCCACTCACTTTTACTATGTTCAATAATATCCTGTGATAACATTTCATTGATCAGTTTATCTACTATGGTAAGTCTGGGGTGAGGAACTCGGTAGGCAGGAAAATAAATAGGCTAAGTTCCTGGTTTTAATTTAATCTGATGTTTTAAAACAAAGCTATTGCTTTATTGTGGTTCACGAGCAAAGCAACTAAACTTTCATCCAACTCAAAGCAATTAGTAGGCTCTAGTTGATTCTTGTATTTCTTTTCTAACTCTATTTCTTCCTAAACTGAACTGATTGATGAAATTGGTAATTCCACCTCCTCAGTACTCTTATTTAAGATCTTAAAACATCCTATTTGTGGACCTTTCCTTAAGGCTATATCTTTATTCAAAGTATTAATAATTAATATTTCTACCATGTTCTTATTTGACTTATAAATCCCTGAGTCCAATTTGAAACATTTTTAATCTAATTGATTCTGGGATGGTTAAAATTTCAGAGTCTACAGTGCCTCCTTACAACTGCACTTTGATCTTGTTAATTGCTCTGAAGTGTAATAATGTCGAATTTATTACGCCACCATCCACAATTTGCAAGGATTCATTTGTAGTTGATGAATTAGTAATTTCTGAGATTTCTTGAACATCTGAATTGGGTTCACTATATGTGGCTTTACTTTTTGATGGTCTGGACCGCTCGGCCTCGTTATCTAAAGTAAAAATGTTATCTTTCCTATCATATTTCTAGGGATTCTTTGATTCCTGTCACTGGTCTTAAGTCTGGTTGGTTTAAAAATGGGATTAACTGTGATTTCACTAAGATCCCTAAGTCAGCAGGACATATGACCATGTTCTCTTTTCTCATAGTTGCAAGTCCTATCAATAAATGTCCTAGAAAAACATATTTTTCTACAACTATCACTGGAATGTGCAAATGTTCATTTGTATATAAGATGACTTCTAGTTCAACCTTACCTAATGGTTTTAACCGATTTCCAGTTACTCCTTGCAACGAGTAATGGATTGGTTCCAAGATTTTCCCTCCTGGATTCAACTGGTTTAAAACTTAACTAGTTATAACATTAACTACAGATCCTATATCAATAAATATTTGAATAGGTTTATTGAACACTCTACCAGCAATGAGAGGTCCTACAAAAGTCCTTCCAATTGTATTTGTCAGTTTATAACTATCTTTGATGTTGGAAATTTTCTTTCACCCTTCTAACACTCTTATCCTTAACACAATACTGTCTGTTTGTATATATATATAGGGGATCTGTAATATTGGTGTATTCTCTGTGTATTCTCTTGTTTCGTAGTGCATACGAAAATTTCTACATTCATGTGTTTCGTGTACTACCTTGAAATGATACATACAGAAAGGTGGGTTTTTACACTGATACTCATCATGACCCTCATATTTACAATTTCTACAAATAGTTTCATAATAACAGTCTTGTGCTTTATACCCCCAAGTATCACAATTGTAACACACAATTCTAGTATCCCTGGATGGGCTTCTAAGTCTATGTCC
>NC_134816.1:10390093-10412593 GCF_046742065.1 Oratosquilla oratoria
TTTTGTAAAATTCTTATAACCCGCAAAGTAATGCTTTTCGAACTCACACATACTCTCTCGCGAAATTTCTCCGTCAAACAACTCGAGTTTTTCAAAAGTTTCGTCACTGTACTTGTAATCCTTGTCCTCTTTCAATCTCCTGTTGAATAACAGCAACTTTCGGTGAAACACCTTTATAGATTCCTTTACCGAATACGCTTTAGTGTTACTTTACACACTTGGAAACCCCGAGGCGTGTTCCCTTCGCAGTTCGTCCATCAACTGTTTATTCCTGGTTAGAGATGCTTTCGTCATTTTTTTCTTTTCCGCCACCCATTTCCAAAAGTGACGGTTCCTTTGCAATTTTAACTTTGAAGATTCCGGCATTTTCTTCCGAGAACAAACAATAGCACAAAGACAATCGGGTGAAACCCTAAATATACCCTTACACCTGCCAAGCGATGATGTAACCAATTTACCACCGGCCCTCCCCATCTCGGGAAATGACAGATTTTATTTTTATTAAGTATAAGATACGTATAGCGCTATACAGTTACAGGTATAAGATAAATTGTAGGGTTCTAGTAATTTAGAATCAAAACAGTACTCCAAAGGTAAGAGTAATAGTATAAGGCAAGAGTAATAGTATAGGGGAAGCTCCGTGTATTCAGTTTATTTAGTGACCGTTTTTGTTTTCTTTTGTTGTTTTATATTTTCTCTTTGCCGTTTGTATTGCCGAAGGAGGAGCGATATGGCTTGTGATGGTTGTATGAACCTGGAGGATCGTCTCAGGAAGTGTGAGGAGGAAATTCGTCTCCTCAAGATTGCGCTCTGTGAGAAGAATAGCCCAAAGAGCTTTCCACCTCTTCTACTTCAGACATTGCTGTGAGCGAGTGGCACTCCGTGGGGTCCCGTTTGTCGAGTCCGCGTTCGGTAAGCGGGTCCCCTGTGGAGCAACCGCTGGCTCTAGCCAATCGTTTTGCTCTGCTGGAGGATGAGGTGGCTGAAAATCAGTTCTTGGTGGTGAGGAAGTCCATGGTGCGAGGCTATGACAACATCCTGCAGCGGAAGACTAAGCGACGTTGCAAGCTTGTATGTCAACCGGGCCATGGGATCTCTTATTATACCCAGATCATCAGGGAGCAAAGGCGGACGAACACGGTTACGGTTGTTCTTACGGGAAGTAACGACCTGGGTAGTGTGAGATCAGAGGAACTTGTTCTGAATTACAAGGTCCTTCTTTAGGAGATGAAAGAGGGTGGGAACCGTCACGTAGTCTGAGGGATCCTTCCGAGGATCTACGCTGGCTCATGTTGGAACAGCAGAGTCATAGGGATCAATGAGAGGCTATCACGATCGTGCCTGCAGCTAGGATACCATTATCTTGATCCTTGGCATCTCTTTTCCAGGCGTCATGACCTTTATGCTTCTGATGGGATCCACCTTACTCGCAGAGGCAAATATGTTCATACAAACCTTATTGTGGGAGTTTGTAATGAACTAGTTCCTTTTTTTTTTGGGTAGGAACTCAAAGGGAAGGGGAAATAGAGTGTATTGGGGAAAACAGAATAGGTTATAGTAATAATGTAGAGCAGTATGTCAGTGTAGGACAAAATATCATTTTAGGATATAATGTCGGTAGAGGACGAAATATTACATCCCTACGAAGGGAGAGAATGCTCTGGACATACTTTGAACTAATAATGAACACCTAACGAGTATCGTAAAAGTGGGAGATAGTCCAGGCTCTAGCGATCATGAATAAATAAGCTTTAATATATTTTTGGAAAAATTAGTACGAATAACGTTCTAGTACCGGACCTCATGAGAACATTTTGATAAAATGAGAGAGTATATAAGACCTTTGATCACTTACGAGGCCGACCAGGGGGCTGTGACGGGTTAAGATACATGGACAGTCCGGACGTCATTAACGCGATCAGAGGTCGTGTCACGGAGGGTAATATGCATACCTTGGGTCAGGTCACTTACAACCGCGAGGTCATCAGACCGGCCAGCGATTTGGATGAAATGTAAAGTAACCTAACAGCATTAATTCTAAATGCACAAAATAAATTTATTCCCCTGAAATCAATACGGAAGAATAGTAATACTCCCAAATGGATGACGGACAGGCTGAAATATAAGATCGGAAGGAAAAGCGGACTTTACGTAGGAATAAAAAACGGGGAAAAACACCTTAGATCCAAATATAACGATATGGCAGGACTGGTTAAAAAGAATACGCACACAGAGGAACGTAACTATGAAATTAAGGTTGCCAGACAAGCGAGATCTAACCGCAAGGACTTCTTTCATCTCTACAGAACGAAAAATAAGGAAAGGGTAGTCCCAATTAAAACCTATGCAAATGTCATTACAGAATCGGAGGAAAAATGAGGGGTTTAAGAATATTTTATCTCGGTGTTTACTAAGATGAGGTTAGATAAGGTACCTAACTGCGATCCAAAGAGATTGAAAGACTTAAAGCTACAAAATTCCCGGTTTCAGACATTTTTTCCGAAAGTGCTTAAAGAGTGTAAATTTGAATTCTGTGACCAGTTGACAGAAATATATAGTAAGTCCGTAGACACTGGTTCTGTGCCTATTGATTGGGGGCAGGCAAACGTTGTTCCTGTTTTCAAAAAAGGGAGATAAATCGTCTATATGGAATTACAGGTCAATCAGTTTGACATCAGTTATAGGTGAAATGCAATAGTAAATAGGCTGAGAGATCACGTCGAGAGACATAATTTCATTCGTGATTCACATTATGTTTTTTATCCTTTTACACTTATGTATATAAGACATCAGATGACAGCAACAGTTACGAATTTTTTACCTTGACTTTAGCAAAGCGTTCGACATGGTGCCCTACCAGAGACTACTAAACAAAACCAAAGCCCATGGAATTGGAGGAAAAGTGTTTGAATGGATTAGAGCTTGGACCAGTGACAGAAAACAGCGGGTCACCATAAATGGTGTAGAATCCAAATGGGGGAGTGTATCTAGTGGAATTCTCCAGGGCTCAGTTTTAGTTTCCTTAGTGTTCATTATGTACATAAACGATTTGGAGAATGGGAAAATAGTTATGTTAGTAAATTTGCGGACGACACTAAAATAGGATGCCCAATTAGGCCAGGAGACGACGCCGAGATTCTGGAGGATGATCTTAAACTGTTCACATGGTCGGTGAAATAGCAAATAGACTTCAATATCTCAAAGTGCAGCATGTTAAATGCAGGGGTACACAACCCCGCAAAAATATATAGTTTAGATAACACGTTTTTAGAGATAACTGAGTGCGAGAGAGACTGGGGAGTTCTAGTGAGTCCTGACCTTATATCCAGGAAATAGTGCATTAGCGCCAGGAATAAAGCTAATAGAACACTAGGTTTTATTGCTAGGACGGTTATAAATAGAAGGTAATTATCAAACTCTATCCAGCGTTAGTTTGACCCATTCTTGACTATCCGGAACAGTTTTGGTCTCCGTCTTATAGAATGAACATCGATTCAACAGAATCAGCAGAGAGGAGAATTACCAAAATGATACATGGTGAAGAGAAGTTGTCTGCTGTGGCAGTAGAAAAGCGAGTTCGCAGAAAAGAAACGAGTCATCAGACCAGAATATCACACAGATACAATCTATGCTATCGTGACTGTCACTCTCGTATTGGTCTATAGTCATATGAGGCGCTAATCAAGCAGCGCAGACAGTCTGGAAAACTAACGGACGAATATATTTACCCGTGGTCAGTCACGAACGACGGAGGCCGATGTTATATATGTATATATATATATATACATATATATATATATATATATATATATATATATATATATGTTGGTGTTGGTACATTGTGACAAGTTGATGAAGAAGCATAGAGCGAAACCGGTCAGGAATAAACTCAGGAACTCGGAACTAGACCCGTGTCTTCTTTTTCCACCTTCATATATATATATATATATATATATATATATATATATGTATATATATATATACATATGTGTGTGTATTTATATATATATACATATATATATATATATATATATATATATATATATATTGTTGCTTGGGGTTTCAAGCCAATACATTGAAGTTATGGTAGCTGGCTTGATACGAGCGGCTTTTGGAGGCGAGACAATGATTGGTTCTTCTGTTGTTTATTGTATAAAAATCCCGCTCTCCGAAGAGAGCATTTCCTTATATACATGGATCGTGGCAAGGTTGCTAACGAGGAAATTATTTACATAAACACTGTCTCCAGCGAGACTAGATATTCAGTTGGTGTTTTACATGATATACATAATTAAGATGATACATTGTTGTGTGATATATGTACAATGTGTCCGAGTTTGGCCAGGAGAAAATAACCATACATACATAAATACATACATATACCAAAGGATTTTTCCTCCTTACGCGGGGGGTAGCCAAAAAGAAAAAGGCATAGAAATCACTCACACCCATTTCATTTCCCATATATTCCACTCCCCTCCACCCTCCTCCCTCTCTCCTATCTTGGCACCTCCTGAATGACGGGTCATCCCTACATCCTGTCCCCTGCCCTGGGTCAGAAGCAGTGTCGCAAGACACAGCACATCCACAGCAGGGCCGCTTCATAAATTCGGCGACCCCCTCTCCGTCCCCTCATGCAGGAAAGGAGAAGACGGGGAGAAATCTCTTCGGGCTGCGTCAAATTTTTTCTCATACATACTTCCTCACCCCCCATCCCCCACCCACTCTCCCTCATGCATCATAGCCTCATCTATACATAACCCTTCTCCATTCACCCCTATCTTCTGTCCTCTCCCGTCCTTCCTCCACAGACATTCCCCTCTTTTGTAAAGCCCCTTTCACCCCATCCATCCATCTCATCCTAGGACGCCCCCTTATATTCACTCCTTCCATCTCCGCCTTCCACACTTCTTTTACTAATCTTTCTTCACTCATTCTTTCCATGTGTCCAAACCATCCTAATACTCTTTCATCAACCCTATCTCCCAACTCCCTTTCCACCCCTGTTCTCCTCCTCACCTCCTCATTTCTCACTCTATCTAGCCTAGTAACCCCTATCATACTTCTCAGACATTTAATCTCAAACATAAGGAATATCTATTCTGGAATGGAAATAGCATTGGTTAGCCGATTGGTGAACAGCTGTGCGTATGGGGTCATGACCTTGATGATGGACAATAGAACTTGACCGCGACGTCTTGAACCTTGTGGTCTCGTGAGGTCAGACTACCACCTCGCTCTGCTTCCTGGTGCTGCGATATGCATGTGCATCTGTGTACACGTCCTGGTGTAGAGAGCCGATAGATGACGTGTAGATAGGTAGATAGGTAGATTACGCTGTCTAGAAGCTCTAGGAGTTGTCCAACATGATCGGCGCAACCGGACAAAATCTCACATCGAAGGACGCCGTCAAGTTCCTAGGCCAATCATTCTCTAACGGAAGTATCGCTCCCCACGTCTGCATTTCGGTTCGACACATTTGAACTACTCCCCTATACTTATTCCTTCTATATAATTACAGAAAATCTGCACCATTGCACCAGTCCCATTGGTCTATTCACCCACCTCTACGAGACCACTTCACCATCGTATCATATCCATCGGTCTGTAAGTAGATGTCTCAATTCTTAGGGCTAAGCTTAGGTCTGTCAGTAGTGTGAGTGAGTTTCAAAATGAAGTCATTTATGTGCTTTTTTTTTAGCCTTATTTTTTCAAGTGATTTTTTTTCATTTCAAAGTAGGAAAGTTGCATGAAACATTCACAACCAAAAATCTCACATTCTTATAAAACACGTTCCAAGATGGCAACCCCTAACGAAAATAACACAGAGTCCACACTCAACCATAACACAGATTCCACAATCAACCAATCAGAAATAAAACACTCTGCTACAAATTTACTCACACTCTTTAAGCACGACCATACTCTTCCAAAGTTTGATGGTCACAACGTAGCCACTCACACTCTGTTAGATGACGTAAATTCAGAAATACAGCGTACACAAGTCAAGGACGACAAGACAAAGATCGCGGTTCTCAAATCACGAATTGACTTTAATGACACCTTAGCCAGTGACATTGTACAATCAGACGCATTCAATCAAACACAAACATACGACCAGTTCGTAGAACAGTTCAGGAAATCATTCGCAGCATATGAACAATTATGCTCTCTCTCTCCCCTATACACACTCGGTAAGACATTTAACACAGGCCCTTACACCACCAATGAACAAGCAGTCAAGTTCGCAAGTGATTTCAAACAGGAGCTCAAAGCCGCACTCACATCCTCTCACTGGGTTCAAAATGACACAGTTAGCTTACATAACGTAATCTCACTTTTGGTTACCTAAGACTGATATTGCAACTTCACCCAGAAATACTGCACAAAACGGCCACCACATCCTTCGCTCCAGACACAACACTCGTAGATTTTTCTAGGAAGTTCTCAGACACGACAACGGCAAAGACACAGATCCAACAACGAGTCATCCCCATCCCACAGACATCCACAGTAGCACAAATCTCACAAGTAAACCACACCCGAGGTAGACAAATATCACGCATACGGTCACGACAGCGATCCCTCTCAAGAACACCTTTCTATTACACTATCTGCAACAAACCGGGACATAGCACAAGGAGGTGTTAATACACAAAACCGACAAACTACTGCCAATACCACGGCCCATCCTTCCATGACACAAACCAATGTCGCGTTCTAAAATCTCAGAACTAGACTTCATATGCGTCTCCCCAACATTCGACTAGCGGCAACACAAACAAACAGAACACGATATGTCTATTGTCTCACGGTGACACACACACACGATCTTACGAGACCATGTCAATCCCCCCACTACCGGTACTCACGATGACAGCCTCTCGACAATCCCCATCTTCTATGACACTCCAAGCCACTGTCAACAACATCCCGCACGTACTCTTTCTGGACACAGGCTCTCCCGTAAACGTCATGTCAAAACTTGCCTTCGACCAGTTTAGGTTCAGACACCGTAGGGTAACGATTCTAGAACCCACAGATATCACGTTAGCAAACGTAGACGGAGTCCCCTTCCCCATCATTGGCAAGATCGACTTAGACATCTCCCTGCATGGAAACTGCCCTTCCATTACCATGACAACATACGTAGCTGAAGTTGTATTTCCTACAGACATTCTTATAGGATTGACATGGATGCAAGACAATCACATAACCATCTACCCTGATAAAAACGGTATTGTTTACAATAACCACTTCATACCTGCTCTGAAAACAACCGACACGCATACCCAAACACCAAACTCGTATGTCACAAGCATTTACTTGGCCGAGCAACAGCATACAACAACAGATGAAACAAACATTGAAGAAAACGCACAAGTGACACTCACAGTAGACACGCCCACTCATGCCACTCACATAGGTCAAAATCGGCTCGCAGACAAAAGAAACACGACGTCTCCACAGACATCCCTGTGCTCACAGTAGAATACACAACCATCTCGCAAATCACTCTCACGAAATCCCACCGCTGCCGCCAGAATATGTTGCTTGGGGTTTCAAAACAACACATTGAAGTTATGGTAGCTGGCTTGGTGCGAGCGGCTTTTGGGGGCAAGACAAAGTTTGGTTCTTCTGTCGTTTATTGTATAAAAAAATCCCGCTCTCCGAAGAGAGCATTTCCTTATATACATGGATCGTGGCCAGTTACCAACGAGGAAATTACTTACATAGATATAACCTTAAAGATCATTGGACTAAAGAAACCGTGACGTCATTGCAGAACTGACCTAGTACCAAAATTGACGATTCCAAACGGGAGTCCCTTGGTATAACTTAAAGAACCAAGTGTAAAAATATTCGGGAAGAAAAGAAAGAAAATTTAAGTTCCGTTTATATACTCTCTCCTATACATGCACTATTTGGAACTTCACTAAATCGGATGATCTGAGGCATGGTGCCAAAGAAAAAAATAGTGAGTGATTAAACATACGTAACAAAGACAGTGGTGGAAGGAGAGTGTAAAGTAAAAGCACAAAAGAAAGACGGCCCATAAAGACGACAACAGAGTGGTAAAAGGGGACCATGGAGGTCACAGTGATGGCAACGGTGGGATGAAACGGATGAAACGTAACGCTATTAACGAAGAGACTGGTGATATAGAATTAGTGCAAAATACTTGATCTACAGGGCTTAGTGCAAATACGGCTACGAATGTACGGGTCATCAATCTACTCTCCGTGTACGCAACCACAGCCACACAGTGCACGCAAAACCACGCAGTGTACGCAACCACAACCACGCAGTGCACGCAGCCAGTGAACGAAGAGGACTACTACTAGGAGTGAACGATGAACGACGATGTAGAGAACGAAGGAAGAACATAGGAGGCAGTCGATTCAAATCGACTATAAAAACACTGAATTTAAACACCTCGAATTTAAACAGTACCAGATTTTCAGGGGAAGAAAATACAGTGGGAGTTAAAAGGATTCTCAGACTGATCGACGCTTTAATTTCAACTAAAAATAGAAATTTTAAAAGAAAATGTAGATCCTAAGAAAGGTAGGGCTAGGCTTATAATAAGTTTCCAGCAAATGGAAGATATCAACCAATATGAATATTATAAGAAGGCGTTCATCAAACAGTTTAAGTCAAAGTGTGATCAGGATTCTATCAGGTCTTTGGTTAGAAGTCCATTCTTCTCGAATTGTCTCCTTATAAGGAACGGAGACAAGAGTTAAGGGGAGTTTTTGAATCTCAAATAGGTGAAAAACTAAACAAGTCCACTGATAATTCTGTAAAACTTCCTCTTCCTCCTATTGTTCTTTAACATTTCGAGAACAATTCCATCAATCCTTTTGCTTATTTAAACTTTAAAAAGGATTTTCTGAATGCCTTAGCTGATATCCCCAATCTGAAGTTAATTTATTTGAAGGGATACCTCAGAGGGGAGGCTTTCCATTTAGTAGAGAATTTACCAGTGGATGATTAATGTTTTGACTCTGCTTTCCTTCTTGATGAGTTGTATTTCGACAAGGAAGAAATTCTTGATAAGGTGTTGATTTCCGTTATTAAATGCACCGGAGGTTTCACTCTTGAGAGACCTTGAAAGTTGTATTAGGTCTGTAGATTCCAAGCTACAAGACCTTAAGGGAATTGGGGTAGATTTCACTAGGCTAGGAAGCGAGGGCCTCCTCTTGATAAGTAAATTAATCTTAATGAAATTGCCTAAATTTTTTCTAATTGAATTGTCTCGGGTGATTAATTCTAATTATTCCAATTTTAATCAACCCAAGGAAGTTTACCAGTCAGTTTTGGTTAGACTTAAAATGGGATCAGATGATCTTGCTGTCAAACCTAAACGAAGCCTTACTACCAGCTCCCTTGCTTTCAAGGAAATTTCCTTGAAAAAACCAGTTGATTCCAGTAAGGGAGTTGATGGCTCCTTTAAGGCTTATTCTAATTCCATTAAGAAGTCTATTAGTAGATGTAAATTTTGCCCTGCTTCCGACCATGCTAGTTCGAAGTGTACTTCATATAAATCCCTTGAGCACAGGAAAGCTAGAGCAGTTCAGTTAGGACTGTGCAATAGATGCCTAAATCATGGACATGGTTCTTTGGAATGCCCTGGGTTAAAGGCTGCTCTGCTTTACAAATGTTTTGTTTGCAACAAACCCGAGCACCATGGAGCCATGTGTCCTATGGCTTATAAGATACCACTTTCTGAAGGAAAAGTGTTTAATTTTCATAATTCAACAGATTCCATTGTTCCTTTGGTCTCCCTTCCTATTAGCAGAGGAAAGAGAACTGCCCAATGTCTCTTTTTGTTGGACACTGGAGCCCAATTTTCTATCATTAACAAGGAATTTGTAGAGGACAAAGTTGGACCTTGTTTAAGCCCTCCTATGGACAAGTTAGTTTCTTCCTTTGGTTTACCTCTAATGAATAAAAGAGGTTTTAACTACACTGCTAACTTAAAACTCCCTTCAGGGATGAATTTGTTTAGTTTGTTCTTTGCCATTGAAGGATTCAACTTGTCCTTACAAATTCCTTCCTTATCTTCTGTACTACTTAGTATGAATAATCATCAATTTTTTGTCTCGCCAAGTTTTCCAAAAGTGAAGGGAGACCAACTGAACGTTTTAGGGATCATTGGTAATGATATTCTTCAAAACTTCTCAAACTTATCAATTGAAAGTGCCCCCTTGTATGGTAGCCCGTCATGCAAGGTTATCAAACTTGCTGATGGTTACATTCCATACGGGACTGGGGCTCAATATATCCCTCCTGGTGAGAAGCCTTTCTACTTAAAGAGAATGATAAGGGGGATTCCTGAAATGCCCTCTAATGAAATCCAAGACGTTGATAGTTTCAAATGTAAGGAGAGGCCTTTGAGGATATAACCAGACTCTGACCTTGGAGTGGATTCTTTTAATTGCTTAGAGGAATATCATGGAGATTTACTTGTTTTCTATAATTCTTCTTTCAAGACCAATGGAGTTTCTCTAAAGAAAACTGAGAAAGGCACTTCCCTTACTCAGTCTTATAAGACTGTTAAATATTTTCCTCCCAAAAGGTTAGGCAAAGAAAAGTTTCTTCTCAACTTCTGTTTAGAACCTGTAAGTTCTCAATTTGATCTTTTGCAGGAAGTATTTATTAATTCTAATGTTGAGTATGGTCTTGACAATTTCTATTCTTTAGAGTCCATTAGTATTAAAGAGGAACAGACCCCGGATATTAATAATTTACACATTGATGAATTTAAACAGATCATTTCCTTCAAGAATGGACATTACTATGTGAAGATCCCGTGGAAAAAGGATTTGGTGGATCTTGTTCCCTCTAACCTTAAGATATCTCTAGCTGTAGCTCAAAGGGTTTATGACAAACTTGAGCAAAAGGGGCTTCGAGAGGATTATGAATGGTTTGATTAGGTCCAAGGGCAGAATTGACAAGAACATTAACCTCAAATATGAGGTTGTCAATCCCCTTCTCTTGTCCAAATCTCATAATTTAACTAAGATCCTAATTTTCTTTGCTCATTGTCAAGTTATGCACATGGGACTACAAGCCACACTTAATTTCCTTCGTATGCACGGATTCTGGATACTTAAGGCCAGACAAGCTGTTTTAAGCATTTTGAAGGATTGTATAGTTTGTAGGAAATACAATTCCCGTGCAGTTAATTATCCTTCTCTTTCCTCTTTACCTGCCTCTAGGGTGAATCTAAGTGTGCCCTTTGTCCACACTGGTGTAGATTACACAGGGCATTTATGGGTTAGAGACAGGAATGGAAAGAAGGTTAAGGCATACATTCTTATCTTTACATGTTTCAATACTAGAGCAGTCCATTTAGAAGTTGTGGATACTATGTCCACTCCTGAGTTCATTTTGGCTTTCGTTAGGTTTGCTAACAGGTATGGAATTCCTTCTGATGTTTATTCTGACAACGCTAAACCTTTTGTACAAGCGGGAAATGTTATTGAACAACTTTTGTCTTCTTCTGAATTTGAAGAGAAATTTAAAACTTCCTCTGTTCAGCATAGAACCATTCCTGTCTATGCTGCTTGATATGGTGCCACTTGGGAAAGGTTAATACAGACAGTGAAACAATATTTGTATAAGGTTTTGGGTAGGTCTGTTCCTTCCCTGGCAGAGATTACCACTCTTTTGTCCGATGTTCAAATTGTTTTTAACAATAGACCTCTAACTTATCGTTCTTGTGAAAATGAGGTAGATGTTATTACCCCAAATCATTTCCTTATTGGAAGGACCATTCCTTCCTTGATGTTTGGAGACTTAGAACAAGTCCCTGAATGGGAATCAGGAGAAGACTACCCTTCTCTTCTCAACTTGGTTACGGACTGTAGGGATTATTTCTATGAAGAGTACAAGAAACGATGGTTGACAGAGTACTTGGTCAGCTTAAGGGAAAGGGATAGAGCTGCATATCACAGTTCTAGAAGCTGGGAAAAGGGTAATATTACCTTTTTGAAACTCCCCTTCAAGACGAGACCCTTCTGGCCCTTAGTTCGTATTGTGGAAACTTTTCCTGACCAAGACAAGGTGATACGTACAGTCTCTGTCGTTAAGCCTGATGGAAACTCTATTAAAGTGAACATTAAACTTTTAATCCCTCTAGAGCTCCATGCTGAGTTGAGTTCCAGTCTTGAGAATGAATCCCCTGGGGATCCTAATGTTCAGGCTAGAGAGTCTGAACCCTTTGAAGAGGTCTCAGACTCAGAGGAGGTTAACTCTTTACAAGACGATTGTGTGTTTCTGGAAACTACCTCTCTGAGGCCAACTCGTAAGACTGCACTGGCCTCTAGAGACCTAGTAAGGTCTCTAGCAAACAAAAACTTGTCATAAATTTTGTTCGAAAGTGTTATATTTCTTAAACACTTTCTTTTTGTTGTCGGGGAGGCTGTGGTAATTGTTGTTACGGGAATTGCATTGTTTACTTGAGCTACGGCAATTTCCCAAAAGCTTGTTTAATTTTCGAATCGGGAACCTTTCCTGTAACTTTACATAAGAACATAAGAATAAAGGAGACTGCAAGAGACCATAAGGCCTACACTAGGCAGCTCCAAATCCATCACCACCTGTCATCCCCATCCATAAAGTTGTCTAATCGTTTTTTAAAACAACTGATAGTTTCAGCGCTTACTACATGGTTACTAAGTTTATTCCATTCATCGACCACCCTATTAGTAAAAAATTCTTGCCTATTTCCTTCTTAAATCTAAATTTGTCCAGTTTATACCCATTACTGCGAGTCCTGCCCTGTTGTTTTATTATGATAACCTTGTTTGCTTCACCCTTGTTATAGCCTTTGATCCACTTCAACACTTCTATTAGATCACCCCGCACTCTACGTCTTTCCAGAGAGTGTAAGTTTAAGTGCCTAAGCCTCTCTTCGTAAGGCAAATTTCCGAGTCCATGTATCATTTTGGTCATTCTTCTCTGTACTGATTCTAGTGAATTGATGTCCATTTTGTAGGACGGAGACCAAAACTGTACCGCATAGTCAAGGATGGGTCTAACTATCGCTAGATAGAGTTTAATAATTACCTCTGCACTTCTATTGGTTACCTTCCTAGCAATGAAGCCTAATGCCCTGTTTGCTTTATTTCTGTCGTTAATGCACTGCTTCCTGATTTTGAGGTCCGGACTCACCAGAACTCGCAAGTCCCTCTCGCACTCAGATTTTTCTAAAAACGTGTTATCTAAATTGTATCTATTTTCGGGGTTGTGTAGCCCTACGTTTAACACGCTACACTTAGAGATATTGAAGTTCATTTGCCATTTCACCGACCATGTTAACAATTCATTAAGATCATCCTGCAGAATCTCTGCGTCGTCTCCTGACCTAATTAGGCGTCCTATTTTAGTGTCGTCCGCAAACTTACTAACATCACTATTCATCCCATCGTCTAAGTCGTTTATGTACATAATGAACAATAAGGTACCCAAAACCGAGCCCTGGGGGACCCCGCTAGTAACATTGCCCCACCTAGATTTTATTCCATTTATGGTGACCCGCTGTTTTCTGTTACTAATCCAAGCTCTAATCCATTCTAACACTTTTCCTCCTATGCCATGGGCTTTGATATTATTTAGTAGTCTCCGGTGTGGTACCTTGTCGAACGCTTTGCTAAAGTCAAGGTAAATAACATCGTAAATTTCATTGTTATCTGACGCCTTATATGCTTTAGTATAAAAGGATAGAAGATTAGTAACACATGACTTACCCTTGGAGAAACCATGCTGTGAATCACGAATTAAATTATGCCCTTCGATGTGTTCTCTGAGTCTATTTACTATTATTGATTCAAGCATTTTTCCTATAACCGATGTCAAACTGATTGGCCTGTAGTTGCATATAGACGATCTATCTCCCTTCTTAAAAACAAGAACAACGTTTGCTTGCCTCCAAGCAGTTGGAACAAAACCAGTGTCTACCGATTTATTGAATATTTCAGTTAACTGGTCGCAGATTTCAAATTTACACTCCTTAAGCATTCTTGGAAAAATTTCATCTGGACCCGGAGATTTTGTACCACACTATCGTAATTTTAATTAATATATTATTAAACTTCCCTCCCTCCTTATTATTTTTTTAAGCCTATGTTGTAATTTTGATTAACAAATCGGGAACTTTGAGAACTTACTTAAAGTATTAGTTGTCCCGTGGCTTCGAAGCCGTTTTACGAGCTCGTAAGAATTCCAGCCGAACGAGACTATGTTTAGTGAACTGAACGTCAGACAAGCTTCAGCTCTGGGATCAGAAGCAACAAATAAACCTCGGCAAGGGATTTCTACAATTACATCGAATCCTCAAGAATATTTTCAGTTCCGACGATTAGTTAGAACTCAACCAGGTAAGTTCTCTAACCTTCGCAGTTTGAAGTCAATTAATTACAACATACTAAAAGTATGTATGTATGTATATATGTATGTATGTATGTATGTATGTATGTATGTACGTATGTATGTATGTATGTATGTATGTATGCATGTATGTATGTATGTATGTATGAATGCATGTATATATGTATGTATGTATGTATGTATGTATATATGTATGTATGTGTGTATGTACGTACGTACGTATGTATGTATGTATGTATGTATGTATGTATGTGTGTATGTATGTATGCATGTATGTATATATGTATGTATGTATGTGTGTGTGTGTATGTGTGTGTGTGTGTGTGTGTGGTGTGTACATGTGTATGTATGTGTGTGTGTATATGTGTGTATGTGTGTGTATGTATATATCTATGTATGTGTTTGCGTGAGCGGGCGTGTGTATGTGTGTGTGTGTATGTGTGTGTGTGTGTGTGTGTGTGTATGTATGTGTGTGTGTGTATGTGTGTGTGTGTATGTGTGTGTGTGTATGTGTGTATTTAGCTAGTTGTATTACACGGGAATGAAGCTATGCTCGTAGTGACCCGTCTTTGTATCTTTCAGCATCAAGTTTTTTCATAAAATCTTGAATAGTATTTGCACACACTGTTTCTTTATCTAAGTTATTCCATACATCCATCACTCTGTGTGGGAAGCTATTCTTTTTCCGATCTCTTATATAGTTATCCTTTTAGAGTTTCTTTTCATGACCTCTTCTTTTTCCATTGTCATTTTTTATTACATCATTCCTGTCAAGGATTTCCATTCCTTTCATGATTCTAAATATAGTCAGTAGATCACCTCTTTCACTTCTCTGCTCTAGTGTTGGTAGTTCCAATTTCGATAATGTTTGTTCGTATGTTAAATTGGAAAGAGCTGGTACCAACTTTGTTGTTCCTCTCTGTATTCTTTCTAGTTTTCTTATATTTGTAGTATTCTGTAGCCAACACGTGTAGTTACCCCTTTAGGTCTCGTGACCGCCAAGCACAGGATAAACTATGATCACCCCTTAAAACATGCGTTCGACTAATTTTAATTAATATAAATAACAATGTTCATTATAGCAACTTCAAATTGATGAGGCCGGCTTCCTCACCTTGGTAAAGGGTCTAGATACTCCTCCTGAAAGAAGCTAGGATATTTAAAGTCAATCCCATGACTGGTTTCTGTTTATTGAAAATGATGATGATACTATTTACAAAAATGGTGACGAAATTCTGGATTCTTTGTGTTACGTATGCAATAATTCAAAACCTTTTTACAATACATAATTATCCTCTTTACAGGATGCAGAGGGATATGCTTTATTCTATTTAAAAAAATAAATGAAGTTGCTATAATGAACATTGCTATTTATATTAATTAAAATTAGTCGAACGCATGTTTTAAGGGGTGCCCATAGTTTATCCTGTGCTTGGCGGTCACGAGTCCTAAAGGGGTAACTACACGCGTTGGCTACAGAACACTACAGAACTCGTCCCCTAGTGACGAGGTAGGAGGAACGATATCTGTTTCTTCTTTGTAGTGCGCTTGTGGTTTGTAGCCCGTGTGTCCGGAGGTGTCGGAAGACCAACGGGATCTTGTGCGTTGTCCGAGAGCAGGTATACAGGCTTGGCGCGGTCCATGGAGATGACGTCAGTGGTTACACGGCGATCGATGGTCAAGTTCTTCCTTGTCCTCTTGACGAACTCTGTACGGTCCATCGTATGGTTGTTGAAGAGGCTTCTTTACTCCCTCCACCCGAACGAAAACATGTGAGCCGTCTTCGAGGTCCTGGCTCACAAACGTTCTTGTGGGTGAGGTATGCGGTGGCACTGGCTGGAGTTTCTGCATTGTATCTGTAAGATTAGTGGCATAATCTCGAACGCTGCAGGGCTGCGTTATAGGGGCAGATGCAAGAAACTCACCGGGCAGGCGGAGTGGAGTGCCATAAAGAAGTTCTGCAGAGGAGTGGCCAAGGTCTTCCTTGAGGAACGTGCGTATTCCGAGGAGGACCATTGGAAGCACCGTAGACCAATGTGCTGTTGCTGCAAGTGAATCCTTGAGTTGTCGGTGGAAGCGTTCAACGAGTCCGTTGGATTGAGGATGGTAGCTTGCTGTTCTGAAACGCCGGATACCTAGCAAATACATAATCTTGTTCCATAGATTGGATTCAAATTGGCTACCACGGTCGGATGTGAGGCTGAGTGGTGTACCGAATCTTGAAATCCAGGTGGTTATGAAAGCTTTGGCTACTGTGTCTGTGCTTATGTCTGTAAGCGGGATTGCTTCGGGCCAGCGTGTAAAACGGTCTACACAAGTAAGAATATACCTGAAGCTGTCGGAGAAGGGAAGTGGTCCGACGATGTCGATGTGGACGTGCTCGAGTCTAGTAGAGACTGGGCGGAAGGTACCTGGAGGGGAGATGGTGTGGCGTGTGACCTTAGAAGCTTGGCACTTGACGCAGGTGCGGGTCCAGTGTCGAACGTCTTTGGCGATTCCACTCCAGATGAAGCGTGATGACATCATATGCTGCGAAGCTCGAATACCTGGGTGGGAGAGGTCATGTAAATGGCGGAACAAGGGATACCTGTGGTTCTCGGGCAAGTAGGGACGGATGGTATCCGTGGATACATCGGCGTAGAGCTGAGTGTTGGTTCCCGGGAGCTGTACCTTCTTCATCTGGAACGCGGGGTTTTCCATCAATCGCTGCAGCTCGGTATCACCAGCTTGGTCTGCGGCGATGGCGGCGTACTCGATGAGAGAGGTAGAGACTGCAGATATGTTGCGCGAAAGTGCGTCGGCAGGGCAGTTATCTTCACCTCGAACATAACGAATATCTGTGGTGAATTGGGAGATGAAATCTATGTGTCGTAGTTGTCTAGGGGAGTATGTTGTTTTGTTATGGATGAATGTTGTTGTGATTGGTTTGTGGTCGGTGTATATGTGGAATTGTCGACCTTCGATCAAATACCTGAACCAGTTGACAGCCTTGTAGATGGCTAGGAGTTCCTTGTCGAAGGCGCTGTATTTCTTCTCGGCATTGTTGAGCTTCTTTTAGAAGACGGCGATGGGTTTCCAGGCGTCGTTGATGTATTGTTGCAGAACTGCGCCGACACCTGTGTCTGAAGCATCTGTCGAGATGGAAGTGATGGCATCAGGGATAGGGAAACTAAGGGCGGCAGCATTCCCGAGTGCTTCTTTAGCTGCCATGAAAGCTGCATCAGTTTCGGCGTCACAGTTGAGTACGATGGAACGTCCCCTCTTGCATGGCTTGATCATGGAGTAGAGCGGTTGGAGCAGTTGAGCGCAGCCTGGAATGAAACGATTATAAAAATTTAACATACCAAGGAATTGTTTGAGTTGGCGCTGTGTTGTAGGTTTCGGGAAACTCTGGATGGCGTCGCAGCGGGATGAGACAGGGGTGACGCCTGAAGGTGTGACGGTGTGTCCTAGAAAGTTGATGGATGAAACACCGAACTCAGATTTCTCGAGATTGATGTGGATGCCGTAGTCTTGTAGTCGGGTAAAGACTTGCTTCAGATGGTCTTGGTGCGTGGCTTCGTCCGGAATGGCGAAGAGCACATCGTCGATGTAGGTGAAGCAAAAAGGCAGACCTCGTAGGACTTCGTCCATGAATCTCTGGAAAGTTTGGGCAGAGTTCTTGAGGCCGAAGGGCATTCGAACGTATTTGAACAAGCCAAAAGGTGTTGTGACAGCTGTTTTGGGGATGTCCGGCGGGCTGACTGGAATATGATGGAAGGCTTTTACAAGATCGATCCGGGAGTATATGCGAGTTCCTGCAAGGTGTGAGGAAAACTCCTGTATGTTGGGAACTGGGTACCTATCCATCACAGTTCGCGAGTTGAGGGCGCGGTAGTCACCGCACGGTCTGATGTCGCCGTTGCTTTTGGGGACGATGTGGAGAGCTGACGACCAGTTGCTTGAGCTTGGACGAATGATACCTTGACGCATGAGGGCTTCCAGTTCTGCCTTGGCTAGTTTGAGGCGTTCCGGAGCCAGACGACGGGCTTTGGCGTAGACTGGAGGTCCCGTAGTCTCTATGTGGTGCACTACGTGGTGTTTCACAGTCGTGGTCGTGGAGTAAGGTTGTGTCAAGGCAGGAAAGTTCCTGAGGAGAGAAGCAAACTTGTTATCGGCACTGATGGTTGAAAGCTGGCTACTTACTCCGGTTGTTGGCCTGGCGTTGGATGACATCGATGTAAGGGGGTCGTGGAGCTTGCGATTTTTAATATCGATCAGGAGATCGAAGTGGGTAAAAAAATCGGCGCCAAGGATTAGTTGGGAAACTGCTGCATCGTAGAAGGTCCACTCAAAGGATCGGCGGAGGTTGAGTTCTAGCTGAAGTGTCTTCCTCTTGAAAACGGGTATCTTGGTGCCGTTGGCTTCGTAAAGGTAAGACATCGGCGGCAGTGAACGCTGGGTTGCTGTGGCAGGCAGGACACTGACTTCAGCTCCGGTATCTATGAGGTATGTGGTGTTTGAGAGTGGATCAAAAACGAAGAAAAGTTTTGATGTATGTTGGCGAACGCTGTGCGCCGTTAGCGTTCGCCCATCTTGTTTAACGGTGCCGGTGAGAAGGTGCACGTCTGTGCACATTTCTTTGCATCTTGTCCAAAGCGACGATGGTAGAAGCAGACGCCTGATGTTTGCTTGGGTCTCCCTCTGGATGTAGACCTGGAGCGGTTGCGGTAGTATCTTGGTGACGGGGGTCGTTGTTGAAGATTGGCAACCTGCTCTTGGAGGGCGCTAACCTGGAGGGTGAGTTTGGAGACTAGCTCGGTTAACGCCTGAGTTGAGGACTGGTCGGCGAGGTTAGCGATGGTAGGGCGCGCAACTGGTACCGAAGCCATGAAGTCATCAGCGAGTGTGGCTAGCTCGTCGAGCGAGAGCTTGTTCTTGGCGCTGAAGAGGTTGCCTTGGATGGTTGGTGGCAGGCGCTGGTAGAATAGGTGGAGCAAGATGGAATTATCGAATGCTGCGTATTTGTCTCCGAGCAATCGCTTCATGCGTCGCAGCAAGTCGGACGGTTTCTCATTTCCAAGTTCTTCTTTCGAGAGGAGCTCCTGCAGGCGTGTAGCTTCGGAAGACTCAAGGCGGTCCAGAACGGCTTTCTTCAGATCCTCGTATGGGGTACCGGATGTAGGTGCCTTGGAGATGGTGTCTGAAACCTGGAGGAGTACGTCAGATGGTAAGAGGCCACAAGCATGTGAAAACTTCGTTATGTTGGTGGTAATGCGGTTTGCCTTAAAGTTACACTCGAGGATTGTGAACCATATTGTTGGGTCGCGGTTGGAAAAAGGGGGTGCGTGGAATGCACTTACTTCGTGTTGTTGATTGTCCGTCATGCTTACGTGATTAGTATGCAGCGATGTTCATGGGCAGTTGGGTTGGCCAGAGCAGTCCAGGTTGGCGGGGTTGGGCAGGCTGGGTCAACGGGCAGGACAACCCGGGACGGCGGGGCTGGGCTTGCCGGGGCGGCGCTGGTGCGGCGGGCGGGGCTGGGCACGCTGGTACGGCGGGCAGGCCGGGGCGGTGGGACTGGGCTGCGGCGTCGGCGGCTGGGCAAGGGCGGTCCTCGACGGCGGCGGCGGCGGCTGGGCAGGAGCGGTCCCCGACGGCGTCGGCGGCGGCGGCTGGGCAGGGGCGGTCCTCGACGGCGTCGGCGGCGGCTGGGCAGGGGCGGTCCTCGACGGCGTCGGCGGCGGCTGGGCAGGGGCGGTCCTCGACGGCGTCGGCGGCTGGGCAGGGGCGGTCCTCGACGGCGTCGGCGGCTGGGCAGGGGCGGCCCTCGACGGCGTCGGCGGTGGCGGTGGCGGCGGCTGGCAGGGGCGGTCCTCGACGGCGTCGGCGGCAGTGGCGGCAGCATTAGGAGACCAGCACTCCAGGGTCACCAATTGATGAGGTCGGTTTCCTCACCTTGGTAGAGGGTCTAGGTACTCCTCCTGAAAGAAGCTAGGATATTTAAAGTCAATCCCATGACTGGTTTCTGTTTATTGAAAATGACGATGATACTATTTACAAAAATGGTGACGAAATTCTGGATTCTTTGTGTTACGTATGCAATCATTCAAAATCTTTTTACAATACATAAATATCCTCTCTACAGGATGCAGAGGGATATGTTTTATTCTATTTACAAAGTAAATGAAGTTGCTATAATGAACATTGTTATCTATATTAATTAAAATTAGTCGAACGCATGTTTTAAGGGGTGCCCATAGTTTATACTGTGCTTGGCGGTCACGAGTCCTAAAGGGGTAACTACACGCGTTGGCTACAGAACACTACATATTCTTTTTAGTACTGGGTGTCCATAGCGTCGCTGCATATTCCAGCTTTGGTCTAATCAATGTAACTAATATTTCTTTAATCATTTCTTCATCCAAGTAGTCAAATACCACTTTCGTTGACCTTAATAGGTTGTAGGTGTGTGTGTGTGTGTGTAAGTGTGTGTGTGTGTGTGTGTGTGTGTGTTTGTGTGTGTGTTTGTGTTTGTGTATGTGTTTGTGTTCGTGTGTGTGTTTGTGTTTGTATTTGTGTTTGTGTTTGTGTGTGTGTGTGTGTGTGTGCATGAGTGTGTGTGTGTGTTTGTGTTTGTGTGTGTGTGTATGTTTGTGTGTGTGCGTGTGTGTGCGTGTGTGTGCGTGCAAGTGTGTGTGTGTGCTTGTGTGTGTGTGTGTGTGTGTGTGTTTGTGTGTGTATGAATGTATGTATGTGTTTGCGTGCACGCGCCTGCGCGCGCGCGCGTTTGTGGGTGTGTGCATGTGTGTGTATGTATGTGTGTGTGTGTGTGTGTGTGCGCGTGCGTGTGTGTGTATTTAACTAGTTGTATTTTACGGGACGAGAGCTATGCTCGTTGTGACCCGTTTTTGTATCTCTCCGCATCCAGTTTGTTCTTAAAATCCTGTATAGTTTTGGCACTCACTGATCCCCCGTTTAGTTTGTTCCAGACATTAATCACTCTGTGTAGCAAGCTATTCTTTTTTCAGATCTCTTCTGTAACTGTCCTTCTTTAGCTTCTTCTCGTGTCCTCTTGTTTTTCTTTTTTCCCATTTCAATAAATCACCTCTACCAAGAACTTCCATCCCTTTCATAATTCTGCAAATAGTCAGCAAATCACCTTTTTTTCTTCTCTGTTCCAGCGTTGATAGATGTAACTTATCCAATCTTTGTTCGTATGTCAAACTTGAGAGTGTAGGTACCATTTTTCTCGCTGCTCTTTGTATTCTTTCTAATTTCTTTATGTTTTTTTTTGTACTAGGTGCCCAGTGTCGCAACATACCCCAATTTAGGTCTTATCAATGTAATTAATATTTTCTTTACCATTTATTCATCCATGTAGTCGAAGGCCACTTCCATTGATCTTAATAAGTTAAAAGCCTCTCCAACTAGTTTATTGACATGTTTATCTGGTGTCAAGTCACTTGAGATAATTACTCCTTGTTCCCTTTCTGAGTCGACTTTTTTGACTTTCTTGGTACCAATTTGATATTGACCCGATATTTTTTTTTGCTTTTTCCAAATTCCATTATACTGCATTTCTTAATGTTAAAGTTCACTTCACACTTCTGACTCTATTTTCATATTTTATCTAGGTCTTCTTGTAGCGATCTGCAGTCTTCTGTGCTTACTCTCTTAAATAATTTGGCATCATCAGCAAAGAAGTTCATGTAACACTCCACTCCATCATCCATATCATTCATATATACGGCAAACATTAAAAGAGCCAATACAGAGCCCTGTGGGACGCCACTTATCATATCTAACCGTTCGAGTTCTTGTCTCTAAGTACCACTCTCATTTTTCTCCCACTCAAGAAATCTCTCATCCACTCCAGTAGCTTACCTTGTATTCTTCCTATTATTTCAATTTTTCTTATTAACTTTTTATGTGGTACTTTATCAAAAGCCTTCTGCAAGTCTGAGAAAGCACAATCTGCCCAGTCATCTCTTTCTTGTATTATTTCTATTAATCTTGAGTAAGAATATATCAAGTTTGTGGTACACGATCTTCCACTTCTAAAGCCAAAATTTTTAGGGTTTAGTATTTAATTCTCTTCCAAGTGTTTGATCCATTTGTTCC
>NC_134816.1:10427593-10437593 GCF_046742065.1 Oratosquilla oratoria
TTTCAGAGGGATTAGCTTGTTAAGTGTAGTTGGGAAGGCTTATGGGAGGATCTTGATTGAGAGGATTAGGAGAAGAACAGAGGGAGTAATTGGTGAGGAACAGTGTGGATTTAGGACGGGTAGAGGTTGTGTAGATCAGATTTTTGTGGTAAGACAGATATGTGAGAAAGCTATAGGAAAGGTGAAGGATGTTTTTTGGGCCTTTATGGATATGGAAAAGGCTTACGATAGGGTAGACAGAAAGGCACTGTGAGAGGTTATGCAGATATACGGGATAGTAGGAAAGCTTCTAGGAGCTGTCAAGAGTTTTTACGAGAGTAGTAGAGCTTGTGTCAGGATTAGAAATGGAGAGAGTGAGTGGTTCGAGGTAAAGGTGGGACTTCGTCAAGGATGGGTTATGTCGCCCTGGCTGTTCAACTTATACATGGATGGGGTAGTGCGAGAGGTAAATGCAAGGGTAGTGGGTCAGGGATTGGAGATGGTTAAAGAAAATGGAGAAAAGTGGGAGGTGAGCCAGCTGTTGTTTGCGGACGACACTGCGCTTGTGGCAAGATCGGAGGAGGGATTGAGGAAGTTGGTGACAGAGTTTGGGAGAGTATGTGATAGAAGAAAGCTAAAGATAAATGTGGGTAAAAGTAAGGTAATGAGATGTAAAAGGGGTGAAAGTGGCAGTAGACTGGAAATGAGCATTAAGGGAGAGCGACTGGAGGAAGTGGATAGTTTTAGATACTTGGGTGCAAATGTGGCAGGAAAAGGTGGAGTGAAGGTGGAGATAGAATGTAGATTGAGAGAAGCGAGTAAATGCCTTGGTGGATTAAAGAGTGTGATGAGGAATAGACATTTGGGAATGGATGCTAAGAGGAGACTGTATGAAGGAGTGATGTTGCCAACAGCACTGTATGGGGCAGAAACATGGAACATAAGAGAGGAAGAGAGAAGGAGTTTGAATGTGTTTGACAAGAGGTGTCTGAGAAGTATGATGGGGGTTACTAGGCTAGATAGAGTGAGAAATGAGGCGGTGAGGAAGAGAACAGGGGTGGAAAGGGAGTTGGGAGATAGGGTTGATGAAAGAGTATTAGGATGGTTTGGACATATGGAAAGAATGAGTGAAGAAAGACTAGTAAAAGTGGTATGGAAGGCAGATGTGGAGGGAGTGAACATGAGGGGACGTCCTAGGATGAGGTGGATGGATGGTGTGAAGGGGGCTTTGGGGAAGAGGGGAAAGTCTGTTGAGGAAGGACGGGAGAGGACAGAAGACAGGGGTGAATGGAGAATTGTTGTATATGGATGATATTGTGATGCATGAGGTGGAATGGGTGGGGGGATGGGGGGTGAGGTAGTATGTGTGAGCAAAATTTGACGCAGCCCGAAAGGATTTCTCCCTGTCTTCTCCTTTTATGCATGGGGGGACGGAGAGGAGGGGGTCGCCGATTTAATGAAGCGGCCTTGCTGTGGATGTGCTGTGTCTTGCGACACTGCCTCTGACCCAGGGCAGTGGACAAGATGCAGGAATGACCCGTCATCCAGGAGGTGCTAAGATAAGTGGGAGGGTGGAGGGGTTGGAATGTATTCAGGGATGGAATGGGTGAGAATGATTTTATGCCTTTTCCTTTTTTGGCTACCTCCCTTGTAAGGGGGAAAAATCCTTGGTATGTGTATGTATATATATATATATATATATATATGTATATATATATGTATATATATATGTATATATATATATATATATATATACTGTTTATATTCTTTATATGTACTCTATATACTCCTGCTGGGGTATTGGCTACATGTTATTGTGGTGTTAAAAGCTGCCAAGTAGCATGAAATTGATACTTCAGGGTCTATATGGGGTGCCCCTATGGACCAGAGTCACACATAATTTTGTTTGTAGTAGAAGAAATATCTTGTAGTGGGAAGAGTATAAAAAAAGAGAATATTTGCATAGATTTAAATGAGACCATATGGGGTTTAGGGAGAGATGTCAATGTATTGGTATTGGGAGATCTTAATGCTAGTGTAGAAAATGAACCAATAGACGGAGTGGTTTGGGAAGTGTAGAATTCCAGGAAAGAATCGTAGTGGAGAGTTGATGGTGGAGATGTGTCTAGAAAGAGAGTTGATGATAGCAAATACAGTGTTTCGGAAGAAAGTCAACCATAAATACACATGGAGAGGGTGGTGGATGGAAGGGTGGTAGATAGAGTGTTAATGGACTATATACTGGTAATCAGGAGTTAATGATGTACATGTTCTAAGGTGAGTGGGAGAATATCTGATCACTTTTTGTTGGAAGGTAAGTTGAGAGTGGAGGATAGATGGAGAAAGAGAAAAAGGACAGAAGGTAGAGGGGTGCTTAAAGTGAACTGCTAAAATGAGAAATAAAAAGAGAAGGAGTACAAGAAGAAGCCGTAAGAGGAGTTAGATGGAGTGAAGGATAAAGTAGAACTAGTAACGGAGGAATGGGGATGATCAAAATAGGGAGTCACAAGGTGTACAAAGATGGTGTGTGGAACAAGCAGGACGGAAGAAAATAAAAGAAAGGGCAGTGAGTGGTGGGATGAGGATGCAAAGAAGGTTTTAGAAGAGAAGAAACAAACATTCACAGAATGGTCACAAAATAGGACGAGAGGATCATATGAGAGGTACAAAGAAAAGAGAAGAGAAATAAAGCATAAGATAAAGGAGGCAAAGAGGAGATCAGATGTAAAATGAGGTAAGAGTATGAGAGAAAATTTTGAAAGTAATAAAAAGATGTTTTGAAAAAAAAAAGAGAGGAAGAGGAGGCGAATGAAATAAAGAAGAAAAGGTAAAAGGTGCAGATGGAGAGAAGATAATGGAATAGAAGGCAGTAAGAGAAAGATGGGCAGAGTATTTTAGGGAGTTGCAATATGTGAACGAGGATAGTTGCAGTGAGAAACGTTAAGAAAATGACAATGATGTGCAAGGAAAATGGAGGAGAAATAAGGAAAGATGAGGTTAAGGCAGTTGTTAAGATGGTGAGAGCACGTAAGGCACCTGGGTTGGATAGGTGCCATACAGAATGGCTATAAAAGGAGATACAGTAATGATAGACTGGCTGGTGAGGTTATTTAATGTTTGTTTATGAGAGGGTAGATTGCCAGAGTACTGGGAAATGGGACAAGTGTACAAAAACGTTGTGACCATGGGAGATTTTAATTATAGAAACATTGACTGGGAAACTTTAATAGGAGATCATGAAGCGAAGAAATTCCTAGATGTGGTACAGGATAATTTCCTAAAACAAGTGATAACCGATCCTACGAGGGGACAAAATACCCTGGACTTAATTTTAACCAATAATGAGTACCAAATTAGCAGCGTAATAGTGGGAGATAGTCATCAAGAAATAAGATTTAATGTTATTTGGGAAAAATGAATTAGTACGAATAACGTTCAAGTACCAGACTTCAGGAAAGCAAACTTTGACAATGTAAAAACCTATTTGAAATTGAATACGAGATGCCATGACATTGTCGATTATCATTGCGGGGCTGGGAGTCAGGTCTGGGTCACGGAGGGTAATGTGCATACCTTAGGTCAGGTCACTTGGGGGCGAGGGCCCAACAGTCAGGTCAGCAATTTAGAAGAAATGTATAGCAATCTAACGGATCTAATTATCAATGCACAAAACACATTTATCCCCCTAAAGTCAATACGGAAAAATAGTAATACTCCCAAATGGATGACAGACAGATTGAAACATGAGATCGGAATGAAAAGAGGACTTTACGTAAAAAAAAAACAACGGGGAATCACACCTTAGATCAAGATATAACGAAATGGCAAAGCTGGTTAAAAGGAATACACGTACAGCAAAACGTAATTATGAAATCAAGATTGCCAGGCAAGCAAAATCCAACCCGAAGGGTTTCTTTCACCTCTATAGAACAAAAAATAAAGAAAGAATAGGATCAATTAAAACGACGAAAATGTCATGATAGAATCGGAGGAAAAAAGGAGTGAGGAGTTTAACAATTATTTTCTATCGGTGTTTACTAATGAGAGGTTAGATAAAGTACCTGACTGCGATCCGATTTACAGAGGGGATGAAGAAAGTAGTCTATCTAATATCAGCATTAGTAAAGAAGAAGTAGTCAAGCAGATTGAAAGACTTAAAGCTACAAAATCTCCGAGTCCAGACAAAATTTTTCCAAGAATGCTTAAGGAATGTAAATTTGAAATCTGCGACCAGTTAACTGAAATATTCAATAAATCGGTAGACACTGGTTTTGTGCCAACCGCTTGGAGGCAGGCAAACGTTGTTCCTGTTTTTAAGAAGGGAGATAGATCGTCTATATGCAACTACAGGCCAATCAGTTTGACATCGGTTATAGGTAAAATGCTTGAATCAATAATAGTAAATAGACTCAGAGAACACATCGAAGGGCATAATTTAATTCGTGATTCACAGCATGGTTTCTCCAAGGGTAAGTCATGTGTGACTAATCTTCTATTCTTTTACACTAAAGTATATAAGGCGTCAGATAACAATGAAAATTACGACGTTATTTACCTTGACTTTAGCAAAGCGTTCGGCATGGTGCCACACCAGAGACTACTAAATAAAATCAAAGCCAATGGCATAGGAGGAAAAGTGTTAGAATGGATTAGAGCTTGGATTAGTAACAGAAAACAGCGGGTCACCATAAATGGAATAAAATCTAGATGGGGCAATGTTACTAGCGGGGTCCCCCAGGGCTCGGTTTTGGGTCCCTTATTGTTCATTATGTACATAAACGACTTAGACGATGGGATGAATAGTGATGTTAGTAAGTTTGCGGACGACACTAAAATAGGACGCCTAATTAGGTCAGGAGACGACGCCCAGATTCTGCAGGATGATCTCAATAAATTGTTAACATGGTCGGTGAAATGGAAAATGAACTTCAATATCTCTAAGTGTAGCGTGTTAAACGTGGGGCTACACAGCCCCGAAAATAGATACATCTTAGATAACACGTTTTTAGAAAAATATGAGTGTGAGAGGGACTTGGGAGTTCTGGTGAGTCCGGACCTTAAAACCAAGAAGCAGTGCATTAGCGCCAGAAATAAAGCAAACAGGGCATTAGGTTTCATTGCTAGGACGGTAACGAATAGAAGTGCAGAGGTAATTATTAACCTCTATCTAGCGATAGTTAGACCCATCCTTGACTATGCGGTACAGTTTTGGTCTCCGTCCTACAAAATGGACATCAATTCACTAGAATCAGTACAGAGAAGAATGACCAAAATGATACATGGACTCGGAAATTTGCCTTACGAAGAGAGGCTTAGGCACCTAAACTTACACTCTCTGGAAAGACGCAGAGTGCGGGGTGAACTAATAGAAGTGTTCAAGTGGACCAAAGGCTATAACAAGCGTGATGCAAACAAGGTCATCATAATAAAACAACAGGGCAGGACTCGCAGTAATGGGTATAAACTGGACAAATTTAGATTTAAGAAGGAAATAGGCAAGAATTGGTTTACTAATAGGGTGGTCGATGAATGGAATAAACTCAGTAACCATGTAGTAAGCGTTGAAACTATCAGTTGTTTTAAAAAACGATTAGACAATTTTATGGATGAGGACGACAGTTGGTGATGGATTTGGAGCTGCCTAGTGTAGGCCTTATGGTCTCTTGCAGTCTCCTTTATTCTTATGTTCTTATGTAATATTTTCAGAAAGATCGGTTTGTTAAGCGTAGTTGGGAAGGTTTATGGGAAATTCTTGATTGTGAAGATTAGGAGAAGGAGTAATTGGTGATGAACAATGTGGTTTTAGGACAGGTAGGGGTTGCATGGATCAGAGTTTTGTGATAAGACAGATATGTGAGAAGGCTTTAGGAAAAGGTAAGGATGTTGTTTAGGCCTTTATGGATTTGGAAAAGGCTTATGGCAGTGTAGACAGGAGGGCACTATGGAAGGTATTGCAGATATATAGGATAGGAGAAAAAACTTAGGAGCAGTCAATAGTTTTTACGAGAGTAGAAGAGCTTGTGTTAGAATCAGAAACAGAGCGAGTGAGTGGTTTGAGGTAAAGGTGGGACTTCACCAGGGATATGTTATGTCGTCATGGCTGTTCAATTTATATATGGATGGAGAGGTGCGAGAGGTAAATGTAAGGGTAATGGATCGGGGATTGAAGATGGTTAAAGAAAATTTAGAAAACTGGGAGATAAGTCAGTTGTTGTTTGATGACGACACTGCGCTTGTAGCAGGATCAGAGGAGGGATTGAGGAAGTTAGTGATAGAGTTTAGGAAGGTGTGCAAAAGAAGGAAGTTGAAGATAAATGTAGGTAAAAGTAAGGTGATGAGATGAACGGGGGCAAAGTGGCAGCAGACTGGAAGTGAGTATTAAGGGAGAGTGGAGGAAATGAATAGTTCTAGATACTTGGGTGTGAATGATGCACACTATATGTGGCAGAAACATGGAACATAAGAGAAGAAGAGAGGAGGAGTTTGAATGTGTTTGAGATGAGGTGCCTAAGAAGCATGATAGGGGTTACTAGGCTAGATAGAGTGAGAAATGGGGAGGTGAGGAGGAAAATGGGTGGTGGAAAGGGAGTTGGAATATAGGGTTGATGAAATAGTATTGTTTGGAAACATAGAAAGAATGAGTGAAGAAGTATCAGTAAAACAGGTATGGAAGGCAGAGGTAGAATGAGTGAACATGAGGTGGCGACCGAGGATGAGATGGATGGATGGGGTAAAAGGGGCATTGGGAAAGAAGGAATGTTGTTTAGGACGGACGGGAGAAGACAGAATATAGAGGTGAATGGAGAATAAAGATGTATGGATGATGTTGTCATATATGAAAGGAAGTGGCTGGGGAATGTGGGTGAGGGAGTATGCGTGAAAAATAAATAGACAAAGCTCGAAGGGATTTCTCCCCATCTCCATTTCTGCCTGAGGGGACGGTGAGGAGAGGCTCACCGATTTAAGGAAGCGGCTTTGCTGTAGATGTGCTGTGTCTTGCGACACTACTTTTGACCCAGGGAAGTGGGAGAGATGTAGGGATGACCGGTCATCCAGGAGGAGTTAAGATAAGAAGGAGGGAGGTAAGGATGGGGTGGGAATGTATGGGGATGGAATGGGCGTGAGTAGATTTTGTTTTTTTTTCCTACCTCCCTTGTAAGGGGGAAGAGCCCTTGGTATATATATATATACATATATATATATGTATATATATATATATATATGTATATATATATGTATGTATATATATACATATATATATATGTGTGTGTGTGTATTCACTTGGTCTTTGGATCACGTGTTGGACTCGTGATCGACAGCTATTTCCCTCCTGGAAGAGAGCAGAGCTCGTAGGTCCGATCTATGGGTAATGCTATGACCTTGCACACACACACCCCCAACTCCCCGCCCACGAGAGTTGGAGTAACACCCCTCAGCGCTGCGATACTGATATTATTTCAGCCCCGGGCGAGAGTCGAACCCGGACCTCCGTAGTGGCAGGCCAGAGCTCTAACCACAGCGCCATGAGAGGTGTGTGTGTGTGTGTGTGTGTGTGTGTGTCTGTATGTATGCACACACACACACACACACACACACACACACACACACACACACACACACACACACACACACAACACACACACACAAACACACACATAAACACACACACACACGCACACACACACACACACATACACACACACACACACACACACACACACACACACACACACACACACACACACACACACACACACACACACACACACACACACACACACACACACACACACACACACACACACACACACACATGTATATTATATATATATATATATATGCATGTATATATATATATATATATATATATATATGTATATATACATATACATACATATATATATGTATGTATATATATATATATATGTATATATTCATATATATATATATATATATATATATATATATATATATATATACATACACATATACCAACGGCTTTTCCCTCTCACAAGGGAGGTAGTCAAAAATCAAAGGCATAGAAACCACTCCCAACCATTCCACCCACTACGCACTCTCCCTCCCCTCTACCCTCTTCCCTCCCTCTTATCTTGGCACCTCCTGGATGACGGGTCATCCCTGCATCGTGTCCACTGCCCTAGGTCAGAGGCAGTGTCGCACGACACGGCACACCGACAGCAAAGTGGCTTCATTAAATCGGTGACCTCCCCCCCCCTCTCCGTCCCCTCATGCAGGAAAGGAATAGATGGGAAGAAATCCCTTCGGGCTGCTTCAACTTATTTCTCATATATACTTCCTCACCCCCTGTCCCCCCACGCACCCCCCCTCATACATCACAGCATCATCCATACACAACCATTCTCCATTCGCCCTTATCTTCTGTCCTCTCCAGTCCTTCCTCAACCGACCTTCCCCTCTTTCCCAATGTCCCTTTTACCAGTCCATCCACATCATCCTAGGTCTACCCCCTCACGCCTTCCACACATTTTTTTTTTTTTTTTTTTTTTACAAGACTTTCTGCAGTCATTCTTTCCATGTGTCCAAACCATCCTAATACTCTTTCATCAACCCTATCTCCCAACCCCCTTCCCACCTGTGTTTTCCTCCTCACCTCCTCATTTCTAAATCTATTCAGCCTAGTAACCCCTATCATACTTCCAGGGACCTCATCTCAAACACATTCAAATTCCTCCTCTCTTCCTTTCATATGTTCCATGTTTCTGCTCCATACAGTGCTGTAGGCACAATCGCTACTTCATATAATCTCCTCTTAGTATCCATTCCAAAATGTCTATTATATCATTACACTTTTTAATCCACCAAAGTATTTACTAGCTTCTCTCAATCTACATTCTACCTCCACCTCCACTCCTTTGTTTACTGCCACATTCACACCCAAGTATCTATAACTATCCACTTCCTCCAGTCTCTCTCCCTTAATACTCACTTCCAGTCTGCTGCTACTTTCTCCCCTTATACATCTCATCTCTTTACATTCACCCAAATTTATATTTAACTTCCTTCTTTCGCACACCTTCCCAAATTCTGTCACTAGCTTCCTCAGTCCCTCCTCTGATCCTGCCACAATGGCAGTATCGTCAGCAAACAACAACTGGCTTATTTCCTACTTTTATCCATTTTCTTTAACCATCTCCTATTCCTGACCCACTACCTTTGCATTTACCTCTCGCACCACCCCATCCATGTATGAACTGAACAGCCAGGGTGACATAATGCATTCCTGGCGAAGTCTCATCTTTACCTCAAACTACTCACTCTCCATTTCTAATCCTAACACAAGCTTTACTGCTCTCGTAAAAACTCTTATCTACTCTTAACAGCTTTCCTCTTATCCCATATATCTGCAATACTTCCCACAGTGCCTTCCTGTCTACCTTGTCATAAACCTTTTCTAGACCAAAATACATCCTTACCCTTTCCTATAGCTTTCTCACATATCTGTCTTAATACAAAAATCTGATCTACGTAACCCCTACTGTCCTAAACTCACACTGTTCCTCACCAATTACTCCCTCTGTTCCTCTCATAATCCTCTCAATCAAGACTCTCCCATAAGCCTTCCGAACTACACTTAACAAACTGATTCCTCTGAAACTACTACATTCAGACTTGTTCCATTTTTCCTTGTAGAGTGGAAATGTACAGGCAGTCTTCCAGTCCTCCGGCACTCTATTCTCTCTTAAACAAACATTAAATAACTTCACCAGCCAGTCTATCATAACTATACCTCCCTTTTTCAGACTTTCTGCATGGCATCCACCCAACCTAGGTGGCTTACCTGCTCTCATCATCTTTACAGCTGCCTTCACTTCATCTTTCCTTTTTTCTCCTCTATTTCCTCACTCATCACGGTCACTCTCTTTGCGCTTCCCACTACAACTACCTTTCCCTTCCTATCCTCCTTCACATCTATCAACTCCCTAAAATACTCTGCCCACCTTCATCTCTCTGCCTTCTCTTCCATTATCATCTCTCTATC
>NC_134816.1:10442593-10460093 GCF_046742065.1 Oratosquilla oratoria
AATCCCATTGGTCCTCTGCAATATTGGAATCTACCATGTGGAGTTATAAAGGTGGTAAGGTGTCTGTCCTCTTCGGCGAGTTCGATCTGCCAGTAGCCGCAGAGAGCGTCCATGGTCGTGAAGTAACGAGCTGAGGTCGGTACGCTACGTACAGCATCAAAGGGTGTGGGCGACGGATGGGGTGGGCGAGCCACCTGTGCGTTAAGTTTGGACAGATCCGTCGTGATCCTCACACCTCCATTTGGTTTAGCTACGGCGACAAGTGGGTGGCACCATTCTGAAGGTTCGTCGCCAGCCGGTCGAATAATCCCTTGAGAGACCATGGACTCGAGCTCGTCCTTGACGTGGTCTCTGAAAGCCAGGGGAATTTGCCGGGGTGTATGGATTGCAAAAGGCACAGCATTATCCTTCAGGTGGATTCGCATTGGTGATCCCACCATGGGCTTAAGTGGTGTGGACTGAAGAGCTGCTTTAGCCACCAGAACGTCCTTAAACTCCTTTAAGAAGTACTCCTTCACGTCTGAGGGTGGTGTGGAGGCAGAGAATGGGAGTTCCACACACTTCTTAACGTGCTTCACCTCCAATATTGGCTTAGGGAATTCCTTGGGAATAATGGCCAATGCCTTGCAGTGGCTGAAGGAGAGGAGTGGGGTCTGGATGTCCTTGTGTACTCGGATCTGAGCAGAGCACGACCGCTTACCTAAAGTAAGGGTAGCCGTGAGCGTGCCAAGGGCAGGAGTCATTTCAGATCCGTCGGCTGTGAGTGTGGTGGTCTGCGGGGAAGCGTGTAGTGTCCTTGTTGAAATGGAAAGGTTTCTCAAGTGCTGTGGTCCTATCACAGTGATATCCGCACCGGTGTCTGGGATCATCTGCAAGTATGACGATTTACCACCGTGTGTGATAAGGACGCTGACGTGTTGAGGCACCGCAGGGCTGGGGCTAGGAGACATCACTCGACGGCAGGACGGCTGTGGGGTTGGCGAGTGTTCCGAAACATGTCCACCGCCAGAGACTGAAACACCTCGCTTGTGTTTCTGACGAGTCTCCTGCTTGCAATAAGTGTCGAAGTGACCGATACGGGAACAGAGGCGGCACTGGGTCTTGCTAGCGGGACATTTGATCGTGGAAGGAAAGTGTCCCTGCCGACCACAGTTGCGGCAGGTAGCCTGAGCCGCAGGGCATGCTCCTGGCTCATGGTGCCTAGCACAGCACTGGCATGGGTCGGTTGCCTTCGATGTCGGTTGCTTAGGGGTTTGCCTGAGGAAACTTTTCTGCTTCTTCCTTCTTTGGTGGTGGGTCAATGCTCTTACTTGTGCAGGCTGGGCACGAATATCAGACGTAGCACACCTGGCTGCTTCATAGGAGCGGCATGTATTGACCATGTCCTGCAGTGAGCACTTGTCGTCCAGGGATATGAGTCGCTGAATCAACTCATCATCCCGAACGCCCATAATAATCACCGACTTCAACTGAGTCTCTTCGCAAATTGGCGATTTACCAGGGCATATGTCGATCTCCTCGGCACTGCGACGCAACCTTACGTAGAAATCTGCAAATGTTTCGCCTTCCATCTGCCTGCAGCTAAGCAATCCCCTCCTCCGTATTGCCTCGTTCCGCAAGCCCTTGATGTGTACTTCCAGAGCAGAGACCACCTCATCGACGGTCTTGTCTGTAGAGGGAGGTATTTGCAGGGTATGCTCTAGGACACGTTGTGTTTCAAGGGTGAGACACATACGTAATTGTATGAGCTGCTTCTCATGGGGTAAGCTATACAGGTCGACCATGGTAGCGTAATCTTGCCAACGTCGCTTCCATTCGCGGAACAATTGGTAGGTGGCATCTGGTTTAAGCGGAGGTGGCGTCTGAGCATTGGCCTTTTGAGTGGGTGGAGGGAGCGGGGGCTGACGATGACGGCTGTCATCGGAGGCCGCATGGTGCTCTGGGGGAGAGTGAGCGGGTTGCCGTTCCGGGTTTATCAATTTGAGCAGGGCTTCAAATCTAGCCTGGTCTTCTCGTCGTCTGCGTTCGTCTTCTGCTAACCTCGTCTCTTCAATCCATTTGACGAGGGAAAGCATGTCGGTTGGTGGGAAGGATGCGGCCTGTTGCTCATTGGAAACATCTGGCTGCAATTCTTCCTCCTCTTGCTCGAGTGCTCCTGAACGAGTATTTGGCATTTCGCTAGAATAAAGCTAATAGTGTGGGCCCGTAATGCGCGGATGAGTACCCGTAATGAGCGGGTGAGTACGTAAGCTGGCGGGTACCTGGGGCCCAGTAGGCCTGCGGGCGTGTAAGCGAGGGAAAGTATCGCGCACACGTCCTGCCAATGTTCAATACAAGCGTCTCCTACCGACAAGGAGGCAGCAAGATTTTCACAAATACCACTCACAATGCACTGCGACACTATACGGGGAGGCACTATAAACCACACGTGTAAGCACTAGACACTATACGAGAAGGCTCCACGCATATACGCAGCATGCATGAAGTAGATGAGCGCAATATGGCGGCGGAGCACTGCCAGTCACTAACGAACACGTGCATACGTACGAGCGTGTAACTCTGTCACTGGGACTGCACACGTTCGTGAGCCCTTGTCGCACACAATTACGATATGTGGGTCACGGTACACCAAAATAATGCAGGACACGGTACACCAGAATAATGCATGTATAGGCTGAGTTCATTGCGTTGCACTGCCCTGTATGCACTAACAATGTTATATATCTCACTGCGCCATGTGTGTGTTGGTCGAGGGCTAATAATACACACTGTAGGTTCTTAAGTACATTCAGCCTTAAACACTAACACAGTTACAAGAAGATACAATATAATAACAGAGTCAAAGCTAGCGCCCATGCGTGACTCCGCGTCCCCTCTAGTCTCTCACTCAAGCACTGTTGCTAAGCACCTATGCATGCCTACCCCGGGCATGCGAGTTGCCACATGTCGCCAGACGGGGATATCAATAACCCACAATCATCATCACTTGACCAAGCTTCCAAGAATAACCTGGTGCTTTTTCCACTACCTCCGTATTTCACTTCCGCGTTTTGCCAGTCCATTTCGTGTCCCGTTTCCTCGCAGTGTCTTGAGACGGCCGAACTCATGTCCTTTCTACTGACAGCCCTCTGGTGTTCTATCAGTCTTGTCGCCAATTTCTTGCTCGTTTCCCCAACATAATGTGTCTCGCAGTCCTTGCACCTAATATCGGCTCCAAAACAGCTAAGAAGTGATGAACACCCATTCACAGACAGCGCCAGGACATACTTAGAGGAATCCTGTGAAACGTTACAGGACAAGTTGGACGAAATCAGCGATGGTAAGAGAAAGGTAACCTTACCCTTCTGGCTGGTAAGTAGATTAAATAAGGATTATGTTGTACTAGAACAAAAACTTAAACGTAGGCTACTTTGGTTATGTAATAACAGTGATTGGAACAAATTGGAAAGGAATGACTTTGTGACCAACCTTTCAGACAGACAGCTATCTAAAGACGAGAAATTGGTACTGTCTTTGGGACTTAAATTTGATATAGGAGGAAAAGGTAAGGACTACAAGAGAAATGTGAACAATAATTATAAATAGTCTGAGAACGAAGTCGATAAAGGTTTCACCCAAGGGGTAATAACATGTTACCAAGCCTTGGCCGATTGTAATCGTTTTGTTATTCCCAAGAGAAGCCCTTCAGACTTTGAGCAATGATAATGACACTATAATCACCCACGCCGACAAAGGCGGCGGAGTAATTATTTTAAATAAAATTGACTATCTGGACAAAATGTCCGATCTTTTGAATGATGAATCAACATACGAAAGACAACCGGCCGGCAACGCTGATATAGAATCAGCAAGATTCAACACAGAAGCGAGAAAAATCTTACGCAAATCAACCAGGGGAAAAAAGTTGTTAGGATTACTAGAAGAAGCTCCAAAAACCCCGTTAATGCACGGTCTACCTAAAGTACATAAAGTAAATATCCCCATGAGGCACATAACTTCAGGAATTGGTAGCGCTCCGCACAGACTAGCAAAATGTCTGGCAAAACCCCTTTCCAATGTCATCGGTTCCATCAGCGTGGCCCATTTAAGAAATTCTTCCGACCTGATCCAGAGACTTAAAGATCTAAATGTAAGTGATAAAAAGTTGGCAAGCTTCGATATAACAGCGTTATTCACAAATGTTTCTATTTTTGATGCCCTAGAAGCAGTGAAGAAAGTAACAACAGATATCGATGATGATATCCTTCCAGTTCCAAGATCTGATTATATAAAACTTATTTCCATGTGTGCCAAATTTGGATATTTTATGTTTAACAACATTGAATTTAAACAGACTAGAGGTCTCGCAATGGGGAGTCCATTATCTGCTGTCATGGCATGTTTATTCATGGAAGTATTAGAAATGGACAAATACATCGACATCATGGGAAGAGGTACCACTTGGCTAAGGTACGTGGATGACATAATCGTGGTGATGCCAAAAGGAACTAATATAGAAAATAAGTTGAGAAGACTCAACGCTGTGAATAAAGACATTCAATTCACAGTTGAACTAGAAAAAGAGTGTAAATTACCATTTTTAGACACGTTGATACACAGAGGTTCTCAACAGGTAAGTTTCTTGGTGTACAGGAAACCCACCAATAGGGACGACTTTGTCCATTATTTTTCAGCACACAGCAGACGTGTTATAACGGGTGTTCTAATAGGTTTCTTTCTCAGAGCTTTTCGTATCTGCAGTGAAGAACTCCTAGAGGATGAACTTATTTACATCAAGAATACCTTTAGGAAACTGAAATACCCCGGAGGTTTGATCACCAGGACAATGAGGAAAGCCAAGAAGATCTACGATGGCTCAAACGTCCGGACCCCGGGAAAGGATAAGTCTCATTTTATTTTTGTCCCTAATTCTATAAACACCATAGCTATTGATGATTATTTGTTAAAAGGTGGAATAAATGTAGCAAAAATATCTTCCAATAAAATAGGAAAAATATTTAAGAAACATAATAATATTCGTAATAATCTCAGTGTCGTTTACCGTATTCCATGCAACGGTTGTCCATCATCTTACTTCGGTGAGTCAGGTCGAGGGATCAATAAACGCTTGAGTGAGCACAAAAACGATCTCAGGGCTCATAGAACATCTAACTCCCTGGTTCGTCACCTGGACAAATGTGGACATCTACCTGATTGGAACAACACAGAAATTCTACACGAGGGATTTGAGAAGAAAATGAGAAAAACTGTGGAAGCTGCACATATCGCCACCAACAAGAACAACAACGACAGAGACGGATTTAAATGCCTATCGAAAGCAGCAAGTGTCCTAATAATTAAATCGTTAGCCAAAGGGAAAACATGACGCTCATACCTTGGCGGGTTCCCTCTCACTACGAATATAAGAATTGTGATCCGTCTGTAATGCTGTAGTCTTCTGAAGAAGACCAAGTTGGTCGCAACGTTAGGACAATAAACTCTATTCCCAACACATCTTCGTTTGCCCTTCCCCACCCATATATATAGATATATATATATATATATATATATATATATGTATATATATATATATATATATATATATATATATATATATATATATATATATATATGTTGAGACATTCTGACAGGTTGACGTAAGCGGAGTAGTAAACACCGAAGTCTTAGTCTTGAGTTTATTCCTGACTAGTTTCGCAGGGGTGCTTTTTCAAAAAAGCACACCTGCGAAACTAGTCAGGAATAAACTCAAGACTAAGACTCCTGTTTCCTACTCCGCTTACGTCATATATATATGTATATATATATATATATATATATATATATACATATATATACAGTATATACATATATATTATATATACATATATATATATATATATACATATATACATATATACGGTATATATATACAAATATATATATATATATAAATATATATACAGTATACATACATATATATATATATATATACATATATATATATACATATATATATATATACATATATATATATATGTATATATATATATATATATATATATGTGTGTGTGTGTGTGTGTGTGTGGGTGTGTGTGTGTGTGTGTGTGTGTGTGTGTGTGTGTGTGTGTGTGTGTGTGTGTGTGCGTGTGTGTGTGTGCGTGTGTGGATGCGAAGGCCAATGAGGTGCGTGTAGCACAGGAGCAGGGGCAGTGGCATCATCAGTCATTGAGGGTTTCCGGAAGAGTAGAGATTTCTCCACGCCGACTGGATGACCCTGAATTCTTCAAAGGTGATCTCTCCCGAATAAGGAGAGCTTCAAGGATCTGTAGTCTTGTGTCTTGTGCTTGTCCTAAGATTATAGTGTTTTCAACCATGTTGGTCCTAGTAAGTGTGGTGTTGTGGCAAGATTCAGTGTGTGTCTTAATTGTACCGTTCTGTAAATGTAGGCTGATTCTTCTAGTGAGCTTAGTGGTGTAGTATCCTATGCATGAAGACGGAAGGGAGTTACAGCTCCCTTTTTACAAATAAATTCATATAGGGGATGATTGCGTTGGACCACAGGATTGTTCTTAGAAGGGGATTCGAAGTCTTTTTGTTCTTGTAATAGATGATATGATCTACGCGTTCAAGAGGGTTGACTGGTTTGACATGACATTTAATAATTTGTTTAATGATTTTCTCCTCGACTTTATAATATGAAATCATGTGGGATTTGTAATATAATTTAATTTTGTCTCCTTTCAAATTGGGCCTGTCTGAGTTTGTTGATGATTGTTTTAATAACTTAAAAAAAAAAAAAAAAAATCGTGTTGACCAGAACCTGTGTGGCTCTTTCAATTTCTAGATTAGCACCTTTCTGGCTGCTGCAGAGCGTAAGAGCCCTTCCGATGTAGGCACCGATGGTGGTAATTCTAAAACTTTTGGGGCATTTACTTTTCCCATTTAAACATAGACACGGGTTGGTGGGTTTAGTGTACATGGAAGTAGTAAAAGCTGTAAAGTTCTGCTCCACCAATACCTCAAGGAAAGGAAGTTTAACATCACCACTAGACTCTAATGTAAGAATAAGTCCGGATATTTCTTGCAGTCTTTCTCTAAGGGGAGTGAGGTCTGCTTTATATGTAAGTTTCACGAACATATCATCTTTGTATCTAGCGTAAATATGTGGTTTGTTGATGGCACAGAAAACCTCTCTTTCCACCATTCCCGTAAAGTAGTCAGCGAAAAGGACTCCGAAAGGGAACTCATTGCTACTCTATATATCTCCCGGGACTTCCTTCTACGGGAACAACACATTTACTAGGAACAACATGGTTGAAAACACTATAATCTTAGAACAAGTGTTAGCGCCACAGCTACTAACACTCAGTCACTTATATTATTCATCTGTAGGCTCCATGCCTCTTCCGTCTCTTAAGTATGTTTCCACCAAAGCTCCGGTCACCAGTTATTAAAGTTTCTTGATGGGGGTGAATTAAAACGGAGATATAGTTTTCTGTATATCTTCTGAGTAATTACACTTGGTTATTCAAGCTATAACAAGGGACTCCCGCTTGGGATCCTTGTACATCCACCAAACCAAGTCTGCTCCGACGTCACTATTCAATTCATCCAATAATTTTGAACGTTACAAATAAGTGCCACTCATTAAGGGCGTGACTTTACATCCGTGCACCAATAATTTCTCTCCTCCGCCACCCTTTTCTCCAATCAGAAAGACTGTTATACTGTCTCAAGCAATACTGTTTACGCAAGTACTAATGTCGTAAGCGGAACTTGGCTTAAATGTTTACATTTCGTCATATCAGCATTCTATCGATACCCTAGCCTATGTTTACAAAACACCAAACGGCAAGCGAGAATATGCAACTCTGCACTTTCTATCGGCCATTGTTTCAAAACATCCAGGTAATAAAATGAATACTTTTTCCACCTACCCATCTTTCTACCTAAATGTCTACCTCAGACTACCGGCCTCTTACAACAAGCACGAGACATAAGAATATTAAAGATCCTTGAAGTTCTCCTTATTCGAGAGAGATCACTTTCTTCGAACCTACAGGAACAAGAATTCATGGTCATCCCGTCCGTGCGGAGAGATCTCTGCTCTCCCAGGAACCCTCAGTGACTGATGACGTCACTGCCCTCAGCTCCTGTGTCCGATGTACCTGATTGGCCATCGTATCCACGACAGCGAGGCTCCTGATTGATTGACCTCTCTCTACCTCGTTCTTTTCTTCTATTTGTTGTTCCTTTGTTACGTGTTCCTTAATTTTTTTATATTCAAGATCCTGTTCCCTGACCTCTTGCCATTGCTTTTGAATATGTACATAGTGTACAAAACACCAAGCGCAATTGAATTTCAATTTAATCTTCTGAGTTTGACTCATGACCTTTGAACGAACAATAGCTATCTTAAGCAATGAATTCAAGTCTACAGTTAGACGATTGGAAAATCTCCATAATATCAATGCACAGAACTGTTTTCTTCAATTGTACACACACACACACACACACACACACACACACACACACACACACACACACACACACACACACACACACACACACACACACACACACACACACACACACACACACACACACACACACACACACACACACACACACACACACACACACACACACACACACACACACACACACACACACACACACACACACACACACACACACACACACACACACACACACACACATATATATATATATACATATATATATTGTCGTGTTCCCATCTATCTCTTTTACTTAAGGAGTGAAATCTACCTCAAATTAATAAACAAGGGACGAAAAGGGAAAACGCGACAATAATTGCCTCTATAACTCCATTCAACTGGATATGTGGTTAGCAATTCATGAAGATAATTAGCAGTTTCGTTAAGCTTCAAAGTCTTGAAGATCTCTCGTGATAGATGTTAAAAGAATGACTAAGGATGGCTTCATACTTCAGGTTAATAGGATATAAGAAATACATTTTGCTTAACATTAACTATATTAACAAGAAGGCACATAGCAGATAAAGTTATAATTTAGAATAAGATATCCTATATTAATAGGAATTACCACTAACAACTGGGTTCCTTCTTAGCTCTAACTAATCTAAACAATTTTACAATACCGTATGCCCCCAAAGGTATTGGAAAGGGACTAGGTAATTTGTATGCCATTACACGGTGAGTGAGAGAGGGTGAGAGGGTGAGAGACTGGACGAGCGGGGGGCACTAGCCTGCCCGAGCTTGACACATTTACCAATTAACGTTAATTTGAGGAATTTTACATTAACTTTATTATACAACTTATCATGGTAACACTGATAAAAAATAGTGTGAATACGAAGAGATAACTAACCTAAAGTAACTACAAAGAAACAGAACATACAATCTAAACCAATAGCCTATAGGCGCATGCGCAGACGAAGCTATCCAGATTTAGGGACGACCTATCTTATCTCCCACGATATGCGGGGTTGGTGAGAATATAGCCGTAGAGTTACATCACGGGTAAGTGAAACCTTCCCCAAAAATTGTGAGCTTACAATAACTGGAAGCGAAATAATAGACAGCTATTGAATGCAAATTAATGTTAGCAAGATACATATAATATAGGAACATCTAATAAAAAGACAATTTAGAAGGACAAGGTGAAACTTGTGATAGTTAACTACTTACTTAAGAAATTAAGAAGGTATATACTATTATTTCAAGGACATATATAATGCAATAAAACAAATACAAAACACGAAATTAAATATATCATATAAGAAGGAACATAACAATAACAATAAAAGCAAAGTCATGCATAAGACACAAGAAAATAGTTAATTAATTTCTATAAGAATTAGCCACGGGACAGAGCATGAGCAAGCACTTTGTCCTTCCTATGAATATGCGAGGTCTTTAAATTGAAAGGATGTACAGCTAAAGACCAACTTAAAAGTCTTTGGTTAGTGTTTTTCATTTTCTCTATGAAAACCAAAGGATTATGGTTCGTCCACACTTGTACCGGGTGGATAGTACTACCCATGTAGACTCTGAAGTGGTTAAGGGCCATCAGTAGGGGCAATGCCTCCTTTTCAACGGTGGCATAGTTTCTCTGGTACCTGTTAAATTTTCTTGAGAAATAACACACCGGATGTAACACGTGACCCCCCTTCTTTTAACAGCACGGCTCCCCCGGCGACATCTCTTGCATCGAAATGAAAGGTGAACGGTTTCTGTAGGTCAAGGGCACGTCAATAGGTATTTTAAACTCTCGAAGAACTCCTGACAAACCTGAAATCACCTGAAGGCCTTCTTGTCGCTTAGGAGGTTAGTCATTGGGGCCAACAACAGCATCACAGATTTCTTGTCCTCCGGCTTGGGGTACCGTTGAATGTATGAATTTTTGGCTCCAACAGGTCGGACCTCGTTTTGTCCGACCACGTGATCCAGGAAGGTGACCTGGGTATGGCCGAATTCACTTTTGGCGAAGTTTTCCGTCAGGTGGTTGGCAGCCAACACAGCGAAGAGGGACCTTATGGGACTCAGATACGACTCCCAAGAGTTTCCGAAGACGCAAGACGACGTGGTCGTCGAGATAACATTAGACGCCGTCCAATTCAGCCGTGATGAAGTTCCTGAGTCACTGGAAAGTATCCGGAGCGTTTCACAATTCGAAGGGAAGAACAGTGAACTGGCAGAGTACTTCCGGTATGACGGAGGGTTTAATTTCGCCACCCACAGCGCCTGGACCACATCGTCGATCACGTTGTCGATACGAGGCAAGGGGTACCCATCCGCTTCCGTTACCACGTTGACCCATCGGTAGTCGACGCAGAGCTGCATGGAACCATTTGACTTCGGTACGAGAACATCTGGGGATGCCGCAGGACTATTGCTGGACTCTACAATACCGAGTTCCTGGAGACGCTGTACCTCGGCTCGGACGTATTCCCTCTTGAAAGCGTTAAACGGTAAGGACGTTAGCAGATGGGGAGGGCTCCATTGTTTTCCAATTCGTGTTTCAGTACTGAGCATGGGTGAGGGTGATCACCGAAGAGGCACACGAACTCAGTCAAAAGGGATTTTATATCTTGGGCACCAGAGAGAAGGCTCAGTTTTGCACTGGGGTCACATAAAAACTCCCGAGCAACACTCGTCCCTTTCGTCATTACACTCGGGTACAACTAAACACGCGGGTGACGGAGGATCAGCCTCCGTACTCTCTTCCACCACAACATCGGAACGGACATTATAAGGCTTTAACAAGTTAACATGCAAGAAAAGCTTTTTCTTTCGCCTCTCGGGAGTGTGGGGAACATAGTTAGCCTGATCTTTACGCTCTAAGACTACATAGGGTCCACTGCATTTGGATTGTAATGGATGATTGGTCAAGAGCATGAAGGCCAACACTCTCACCAACTTTAAATTTCCTACTTTTAGCATGATGGGACTTATAAAATTGGTGCTTCACATTAGACTGGGCACAGCTTAGATTAGAATGTGCAACATTTATAGCTAGGCATATTTTCCCCTTTAATTTACCAACATATAAGGCCAACGGGGTTACCTTCGGTACCTCAAAGGGATCCCGTGCCTCATGCCCATAGACTAATTGAAAGGGAGAAAATCCTAATGACTCCTGGATACTATCCCTCATCGCAAAGAAGAGGAGATCCAGTCCCTCGACCCAAACCTTTTCAATCTCCAGACCAAAGGTCCGTAGGACTCTTTTGAGGTTCTGATGGAACCTCTCTACCACACCTAGACTGCCGGGCACCCAGGCATTCCATCACCTGGTTAAACAAACGGGAAGTAAAGCTGGATTCCTGATCCGACTGTATCATTTTTGGAAGGCCTACTTGTGTAGAAAAAAAAGGGCTTTTACGACATTCCTTGCCGTAATGCAGCTCGAAGGGATGGCTTCCGGATAGCGTGTCGCACAATCTATGATCATGAGCAGGAAGTGATGACCACGGGGGATCTTGGGCAAAGGTCCTAAGCAATTAATGATGATTTTACTAAAGGGTTCCTATATACTGGGATAATTTGTAGAGTGAACGGTTTAACGCCGGGGTTAGGTTTATACGGCGATATATACTAACGTCCCTCTTTAACTTATGCCAATAGAAATGTTACAGAATCTTAGCATAATTTTTTTTTTACTCCTAAATGTCCTCCTATCCCATCATGAGTATTGCTAAGAATGTCCTAGCGTAAGGGCTTGGGAATCACTATTTGATGATGCCTTGACCAAGGGTGAATGACGGGCGAGACAGCGGGATGGAATTTCTGCAAAAATACACAAGAGCTAGTGCAGTAGCAATTTGCCTCTTGTTGGGCTTCTAGCTCACTAACTGCCTTATTGAGGAAGCTGACTGGTTCAGGATCCTCTGCCTGGAGTTCAACGAGCTTACTCCTAGTGACTAATGGCTGGAGAGGAACCAAAACTAATCAGGGCCGTGACATCATCCTCATGAGAACTACTCTTAGGGTTGTCTGTCGCTGAAGAGTCTTCGAAAAAATCACTTAGACCAAAGTCAGAGGGGTATAATTGAATAGAAGCTTCTTCCAACTCATCATAAGACGGGGAAGGGGCTATATCGTCAACATTTTCATTAACAGATTAATTAATTTGGACATCTGCCCGGTGGTTCATGCTGCGAATGCCTGGACAAACACAGGGAATAGCCCAGGGAGGTCTTTTTATAATTTAGTAGTATTATTCTGTGAGGTGGGACGTGACGAGACTATAACATTTGATATCACCACGTCTCCAGCAAGGTCATTTCCTACTAAGAGAGAGACGCCTTCTACAGGTAACCTGATTACTACCCCTAACGTGATATAACCTGAGGTGATAGGAGACTGTAAATATAACTTGCACAGTGGGATACGCGATCTCTCGGTTAAACAGCGTCTTTGGTAGCCAGAGATAAGGCAGAGCCTATGTCTCTCAAAATTTCAATGAGAATGGGTACACTTGATTGAGTAAAAGCTACGAAATCAGAAGAACAAAATTGTTTGAGAACCAATTGTAGCAACAGGTCGATTACTGGCAAGAGAAAGGGGATACAACTGAACGTCCAAGTGCTCAGCCACATTCATCGAGAGGGGGATTCTGGGTGAGAGGGGCTCTTTTTCTTAAATTTCAGAAAATCACTAATATTATGACATGTCTTTCGGCAGTATTTACAAAAAACATTCCTCTCACTCGTAAGGGTGGGTCCCTCTGTCTCACGAACAACGGGCTTACCTGAGGTAAATGATGCAAGTCCTGAGGGCATCCGCGGTCCAGGCGGTGTGGTAGGAGCTGACGTAAGTGGAGGGGGGGGGTTTGTCCGGACTGACTGGCTGGGTTGGGGCGTGGGAGCAGAATATATGTACGTAAGCTACACGTGGATTAGTTAAACAATAATGGTCGGCCACTGGGCCGGCGTCAGCCAGGGTACGAATATCTCTCTGGTCGAGGTAGACTCATATCTCTGGTTGTAAATTAGCGCGGGTGTCTTCGAACAGAATCAGCTCAACGAGCCTGTTATAGTCTACATGCGCTGATTCGTTCTCAATCCACCTTTGACAAAGGACCTGTTTTTGTCGAAAATTTTCAACGTAGGTCTCGTTGTTTGATTTCCAAAGGTATCGAAACTGCTGGCGATAGGCCTCTGGGACGAGTTGGTAACTCGTAAGGACAGTGGGCTTAACCAGATTATAGTCTTTCATCTACTCTTCTGAAAGAGCGGTAAAGACGTCCAACCCGGTGAACGACCGATAGACGAGCTGAGTCCACTTATCAAATGACCAACCATTGAGCCTCTTCAATTTCTCGAAAAGAGAAAAGAACTTGTCCGGTTCTTCCTAACTGAACTTAAGAATACTACCTAAATGTTGGTCTACTCTAAACATGCGAGAGTTATTAACTTGAGCTTGCCCTTGTTTGAGGGTCTGTAGTTGTACCTCAAATTTCCTGAGTAAATTTAATATGTGCATTCAATTCCTTGAAATTTCCCGGTGAAATAACCCTGTAATTGGAAATACTGTACGATGGCGAGCCCTTTTATTTTTATTTCCACCAGTACTTCGGCTGAAAGAGCATCTAAAAACTGTTCTACACTGAACATGTTGAACTCAGTTTTGTGCACGCACACAAAGGTGAACTAACTAGCTAATAAATTAAAGCCATATTTTTATATGAGAAACATAACAAGAGATCAACCACATAAGCACTCTATGTGGAAAACTGTTTTTCTTCAGATCTCTTCTGTAGCTATGTATTTAAATTTTCTTTCTATGTCCTCTTGGCTTCTCTTGTCCCGGTTTAACAAGTCCTCTCTATCGAGTATCTCTGTGCCCTTCATGATTCTGTAGATGTTCAGTAGGTCACCTCTCTCTCTTCTTTTGCTCCAGAGTCGGTAACTCCAGTTTAGCCAATCTCTCCTCATGTGACAACTAGGCCTTATCAGTGTGACCAATATTTTTTCAATCATTTCTTCGTCCAAATATGTAAATGCCACTTTTATTGATCTTAGTAAGTTGTAGGATTCTTCGACAATTTTGTTTATCTGTTTATCATAGGACAAGTCGTTTGAGATAATTACACCCAAATATTTTTCGGATCTCTCCTTCTTTACCTCCTCGGTTCCAATTTTATATTAACCTAATATTCTATTTTTGCTTTTTCCAAACTCCATTATGCTACACTTGTTAATAATGAAGTCCACTTCCCATTTCTTGCTCCAGTTCCATGCCTTATTCAGGTCTTCCTGCAGTGATTCAGAATCCTTTTCAGTTTTTACTTTCCTTAACAGTTTGGCGTCGTCTGCAAAGAAGCTCATGTAACATTTCACATCATCATCCATGTCATTCACATAAATAGCAAACATTATTGGAGCCAATACAAATCCTTGCGGTACTCCACTGATCACCTCTTTCCAATCTGAACATTTTTCTCTGAGCACTACTCTCATCTTTCTACCAATCAGGAAGTCCTCCATCCATTTTAGTAGGTTCCCTTGTATCCCTCCTATATGTTCCAGTTTTTTGATAATTTTTGTGTGGTACTTTGTCAAAAGCTTTTTGTAAGTCCAGGAAGGCACAATCAGCCCATCCATTCCTTTCTTGCACTATGTCTATTAATCTTGAGTAGAAACACATTAAGTTTGTTGTACATGATCTTCCTTGTCTGAACCCAAATTGTCTTGGGTTTATTATATTGTTATCTTCCACGTGTTTTACCCATCTATTTTTGATGATTTTCTCACAGATTTTGGCTATAGTGCTTGTTAGTGAGACTGGCCTGTAGTTAGTTGGTTCCTCCTTGTTTCCACCTTTATATATTGGTACAATGTTAGCATTTTTATAAGTCTTTTGGTATTTTTCTTTCTTTAGGTGAGCAACTTATTATGTTATATATTTTGTCCATTAGTTCTTCTTTGCATTCTTTTAGAATCCAATTTGCAATTCCATCCAGACTGTGTGATTTCCAGACGTCAAGGTTTGATAGATGTTCCATTATTATTTTTTTTGTGTTTTTGTTATCTCGCTCATGTGGGGAGATCGCCTTTCATTTCCTTGGTCCCAATATTATGCTTTCTCTGTAGTGAAGACAGATTTGAAGTGATTATTCATGACTTAGGCTATTTCTAATTCTTCTGTGTATTCTATATTCCCTTGGCGTAGTTTCACCATTTCCTGTTTGGTTTTAAGTGTACCATTCACGTATCGATCAAATAATTTGGGTTGCTCTTTGCATTTATCTATAATATCCTTTTCATGGTTCCTTTTTTTCTTTCTTCTCACTTTAACATACTCATGAGGTATTAATGGGCGGGGGTAATCTGGTGTGTGTGTGTGTGTGTGTATGTGTGCATGTGTGTATGTGTTTGTGTGTGATTGTGTGTGTGTGTGTGTGTGTGTGTGTGTGTGTGTGTGTTTCACCATGTTCTTTCGATCACGAGTTGGACTCGTGATCGACAGCAATTTCCCTCCCGTGAGAGAGCTCAGACCTCGTATGACCGATCTATAGGTAATGCTGTGATCTTACACGCACCCCCCCTAACTCCCCGCCCACAAAAATTGGAGTAACGACTCGAAGCCCAGCGATACTGAAATTATTTCAGCCCAGGGCAGGATTCGGGCCCGGACCGCCGCAGTGACAGTCGGGGACTACCAACCGTGCCACCGAGTCGTGTGTGTTTGTGTGCTTGTGTGTGTGTGTGTGTGTGTGTGTGTGTGTGTGTGTGTGTGTGTGTGTGTGTGTGTGTGTGTGTGTGTGTGTGTGTGTGTGTGATTTCAGTAACAATAAAATATTAACAATTCTTCTCGGTGCAAAAATAATTACTTTCAATCTTGTCACATCTTCACGCAATAAATGTTTATTCTACACCACGTATTTTAACGGGGGGAAAAGGGTAAGGCGCAACTGTGTCACGACTACTATCTGTACAGGAACATCGATTCTGTTGTTTCACTCGTCTCCAACGAACACCTAAAACTACCAACCGATACTTTCTTGAGTAATTGTACGTCCTCATACCTCGTGTTAAGGTCCAGACAGTGGGGTTTGGCATACAATTGCAAAAGAGATATGATAATGTGCCACGTCGCTAGTGGGAGACATTGACTTGTAAAAATCATTATTGGCTTGAATGAGTACTAGTAAAAGGAGGGGGTTTACGTATATTATCATATCCTGGAATGTATTCAGTAAACTATGGTAAAATGTATTTCTTTGCACTAAATTGTTTCACTTTGTCAGTATCTATTCTCTTTCCAATGAGAATATATGAGAATAGGTCTGGCACAGTAGTTCGGGATCTTTTTTCAATGAGATGTGTGGTTCAAATGAGAATGAGGAAGCAATTGCAATGGGTACCATAACTTAATGAATGTAAAACATCCTAAAAATTCAGTTTTTATTAGTTTGTGTGTGAAGTTATTTTAAGACTATGTTTGTTGTTACATATCTAAGATATAATAACATATATTTACGTAATTAACATCGTTCCGTAAAGGGAGGACTATTCTCTTGTTTCACTGAGAACTTTACACTTCACTGGTAGTCTCTTTTCTGTGAGATTTTACACTTTCATGTATCAAACACCTAGATATCAGTGTGTGTGAGTGTATGTGTGATATAATTTTTTTCATCTTGTATAATGTTCAGATAGGACTATAGTGTAGTAGCTTTGGATTATTTCCAATGGATTGACCTATTTGTTTATGTAAGAGTAATTTTTGTTGTCTCTGTGATAAATTGTACAGGGTGGGGCGTGGAAACTTCCCGATTTGAGGATTAAATAATAAACTGTTTACACTTCACAATTCTTTATTCTAATTTTATGTCTGTTACACAACTTGGGAGATTTACTTTTACACGGTTTTGAAAACAATATCTTTTTAATGTCCACCTTCATTATCAATACACTGGTTCAGACGATTTCGGAAGCTTTGGTCTACTCTCTCTAGCATGGTGAGCGGTATGTTGGCAATTTCAGTGCGGATGGTATTCTGTAGATCTT
>NC_134816.1:10465093-10475093 GCF_046742065.1 Oratosquilla oratoria
AAATTATATTTTTGATGGCTTTCTCGTCATCCTTGTAGGCTGAAGACATAGTAGCACTGTAAAAGAGTTTTATGTTTTGTGTAACTGTCTGTTGTTCTTGTTGGTGCATAAAGGTGTTCAGTCGATGCCGGATAACACTATCTATTTCTTGGATGGGGTAATTGTTGTTGCTGAGAAGCTGGGTTATTCTCTTGAGCTCTGCGTTGGTGGCGGTCCATGTTGAGCAGTGGGTGAGGGCTCTTTTGACGAAGGCGTTGATGACGCTGCGTCGATACCGCTCAGGACACTCGCTTGCACCGTTAAGGCAAAATCCGAGATTGGTGGATTTGGTATAAACTTCCGTAGAAAAGGAAGCGGCTTCACGACGGACCAAAATGTCGAGGAAAGGGAGCTTGCTGTGTTGTTCTATCTCGTGGGTGAAGTTGAGACAGGAATTTGTTTTGAACTTGGAAATTAAGTTCACGACTTCTTCTTCTGTGTTGCCACTGATGAAAATATCGTCCACGTATCTTGCGTAGATTTCTGGTTTTGGATGGTGCTGCTGCCAGAATATCTCTTCTTCAATATGACCCATATAAAAGTTGGCGAAGAGCACTCCCAGGGGTAATCCCATGGCAACGCCGTCACATTGCACGTACATGTTGCCATCGGGCCCGTAGAAGGGAACTTCTTTGGTGCATGCCTGTAATAGCAGGCGAAGTGTGTTCTCTGGAATTGCGATTTTCTGTTCCGGGTGGTACAAGCGTTGGCATATGAAGTCTATAGTTTCGTCAGTAGAAATGTTCGTAAAAAGACTTTCAACATCCATCGATGCCATTATGTTGGAAGGTCGGGCTGTCTTCAGGATATCGAGAAATTCTTCTGAAGACTTCAGGCTGAAGGAGGCAGGGACAAACGGAGATAATAGTGCGTTGAGGCGCTTAGCGAGCTTGTAGGTGACTGATGGCGTCTGGCTGATGATTGGGCGAAGGGGATGTCCATTCTTGTGGGTCTTCACATTTCCGTAAGCATAACCAAGCTTATGGTCACCTTCTATCAAGGGGAGCTTTGTTGTGCTAGAGTTGTTGTTTTCCCGAATTAAGCGGTTGAGTTTTGTCTTGATGTCATTGGTGGGGTTTCTGGAAATTCTTTTGAATTTGGTGGGGTCGTTCAGGATGGAAGCCATTTTGGAAAGGTAGTCCTCTTTGTTGAGAATAACGAAAGTTGAGGATTTGTCTGCTCTGCGGATCACGATCTGGTCGTTATTCTTAAGTTCTAGGGCAGCAGCCCTCAATTCGGGTGTAAGGAGGGAACTGCGATTATGTCCTCTTGTGATGTTTGCCTCGCGGATGATTTCTGCTTGCAAGTCTGGTGATGTAGTGACTTTCTTCTCATTTTCCAGGTGTTGAATGTCGTCTAGCAGAATCTCCAGTTCGATGCGCTTGTTTAGTGGTTTCTCTCTGCTCATGTAGTGGCAATTGAGACCGAGGTTTAGAAACTCCTTCTGTTTTTCAGTAAGAGTGAAGCTGCTCAGGTTGAGGAAGTGGTCGAATCTTGTCGGAAGTTCGAGTGGCCCACCATATAGGGCAGAAAGTTTGCGGCCGGTGCGCCGCTTGACTTTAGCAAGATGCGTTGCAGAGAGATCTTGGAGGACAGTGTTGATAGATGTCCGTAGGTCGTCAGGAACATTCTTATCATCCCATTGTTGATGCAGTAGAGCTAACTCACTCCTCAGCGTGGCGAGGAGGAATTGCTTTTCCTTGAGCTCTTCCTTGAGGAACGCTAATCTTTCCTCAGGGTTTACTCTTCTGCTGTTGGCCGAGCGACGAAAAGTATATTTTGGAAGTAGGCCGTTAATAATGCATGCGTTGTTAAAGTCAACAGCTGAGATAGCATTATTCTGTTTATAGAATATCTTTTCTATGTTACGCACTAATGTGCGGTCGTCTGGATGCAGATTTCCGAGTAGGATATATATATATATCGCAATAAGAACACTAGGAACGTGTGTTTTATAAATGGAAGGTAACCACTTTCGTATAGTACATCTTCAGTGTAAATTACAAAAAAAGAGAGTACAGCAAACATAATATAGTATGACAAGAGTATAAGGAACTACACTAGGAAAGGTTGTGGACGAACTGTCCAGGCGTGGGTCACACGTCCGGCATTCTTACATTTTGTAATTATTGGCTATTTCCTTACAAATATAATTATCAATTTTGTACAACCCTAAGTTAAGGTTAAAGTTGTTATCATTTGTGATTTTAATCAGGCAACTTTCAATTTAATTTCTTTCGACAAAATTATTGTTGAAAGTAATCACTCTAGCGTTTTCCCAGTTGATAGGGTGATTAAAAGTGCTTAAATGTTTAAAAATGGCACTTGACTCATTCCCGTCTTTGACACATTTCTTGTGTTGTTTTATCCTGACAGAAAGATCTTTTGCCGTTTGGCCGATATAGAATTTATCACATATTTTGCAAGGAATTTTGTACACACAGCCTTTTTGGCGATTTTTAGAATTGTTAATTAAGTATGGTTTGATAGTGTTATTGTTTCTGAAGGCTACATTGACTTTAAATTCTTAAGTAATTTGGGAACAATAGTTAAGTTTTCTTGGTAAGGTAAAACTACTAGGTTATTATGTACTTTGGATTTGTTGGGCTGAGAATTGTAATAAGTTTTCCTTGCAAAATTGTAAAAACATCAATGAAATGTTTAGGATATTTCAATCCAAAACTAATATCGTAAACATTTCTTATTTCCTCATCAATGTACTCGGGACTGCAGACCCGTAAAGCTCTAAGGAACATTGATGAGGAAACCGATCTTTTTACATTATCAGGGTGGGAAGAATAGTAATGGATGTATGAGTTTACATAAGTTGGTTTTCTATATACACTAAATGTAAGGTTTCTTTCTTTACGATGAATATTAACGTCTAAAAAGGGTAGCACACCATCATTTTCCACTTCACCCGTGAATTTGATTGACTTGACTAGGTTATTAATTTGTTTGAGGAATTGTGACTCATCTAAATGATCAGGCCATAGACAAAGAATGTCATCGACATAACGTAGCCAAATTATTCCTGGTGGAATTATTCTACTTAAAATCTTGCTCTCAAAGAATTCCATATATAAATTGCTGAGCACGGGAGAAAGACAATTTCTCATGCTCATTCCGAAAGGTTGGGCATAGTATTTATCATGAAACTGAAATTTGCAATCTTTAATGCAAAGCTCAATTAACTGAACAATGCTATGTGTCGGGAGTGGCAGTGCATGTTTGTCTAGTTCGACTTTAAGGAATTCTATGAGATCAATTATTGGAACTTTTGTAAATAATGACACTATATCATAACTGATTATTTTAAAATTGTAATTAGGCTGCATATTATTAAGTTTGTCTAGGAGATTAGAGTTATCAGTTATATGAGAGTTAGAAATTGTGCCGACTAATGGACTGAGAATTGTTACTAGTCATTTAGAAAGTTTATAGGAGGCTGATCCTATGGACGAAATGATGGGTCTAATAGGATAATTTGGTTTATGAGTTTTGATCAAACCATACATATATGGTAGAGGTGGACTTATGGAAGTGAATTTCTTTATTAGATCACTATGGTCTTTGAAAATGTACTTGATTTTCCTGTTATAATTACTATTAACTGATTCTATTGGGTTATTTTTAAGTTGAATGTACGTACTAGTATCATTTAGTAAATTATACATTTTGTCAAAATAGTCCTGCTTATTTAAGAGAACAATCACCTTTGATTTATCAGCCTTAGTAATATGGAGGTCACTGTCATTTTTCAAGTTATTGATAGCGATTTTGAATCTTTCGGGCCAAGTTGGTGTGATATGTTGAGAAGACGCCCCGTACACTATTCCTTTACAAATATTGATGTCATCCACAGATAAGTCAGAGCAAGGCTTTAAACTTAAAAATTCTTTACTGATATTAAGGGCACTATTACGAAACTGGTTGTTGGAGAAACTAAGCCCATAACTTAGGGCAGTTGTCATATCTTCACATAATGTCTTGTCTGAAAGGTTCACTACAAAATCTGGATTGGCGTGTTTCGTCCAGTCACTATTTTGATGAGCGCCTGTAACTTCTTATCCAGTTTACGTGAATGAGAATTGCATACTGATCTCATTTTGTTGTAACAATAGTCCAAGAGCACTTTCTTCTGTTCAGATGATATAGCACAATTGAAACTATTCCACTTGTTACGTTTTATCCGAAATGCTTCTTTCACTTCTAACTTGTTGATGTCAATGCACTTATTCAAAATGATTTGTTGGAAATCATCAAATGGACACTGAAGATGTAATATACGAAAGCGCTCTGATCCGTTTGTTTATTTTCTTAAGTGGTTACCTTGCATTTATAAAACACACGTTCCTAGTGTTCTTATTGCATTATGGATACCACACGTTTCTTCCGTGACTTTATTCTCGTCAACCCTGGACTTGCCCCTTTCATCAACGAATTCTCCTGGGCGCTTGTGAAAGCTCATAAGTCGCGTCTACGTCTAAAGTTCTTACAAAAGTGTCTTAACGAACAAGTGTTGCCAAAATCTGTACTTCCTCAAAGACTTTTGAAAATGTCTGACCGTCCATTTGATATATATATATATATATATATATATATATATATATATATATATATATATATATATATATATATATATATATATATATATATATATATATATATATATATATACAAGGGAGAGCGACTGGAGGAAGTGGATAGTTTTAGATACTTGGGTGCAAGTGTAGCAGGAAAAGGTGGAGTAAAGGTAGAGGTAGAATGTAGATTGAGAGAAGCGAGTAAATGCCTTGGTGGATTAAAGAGTGTAATGAGGAATAGACATTTAGGAATGGATGCTAAGAGGAGACTGTATGAAGGAGTGATTGTGCCAACAGCACTGTATGGGGCAGAAACGTGGAACATAAGAGAAGAAGAGAGAAGGAGTTTGAATGTGTTTGAGATGAGGTGTCTGAGAAGTATGATGGGGGTTACTAGGCTGGATAGAGTGAGAAATGAGGAGGTGAGGAGAAGAACAGGGGTGAAAAAGGAGCTGGGAGATAGGGTTGATGAAAGAATATTAGGATGGTTTGGACACATGGAAAGAATGAGTGAAGAAAGACTAGTAAAAGAGGTATGGAAGGCAGATGTGGAGGGAGTGAACATGAGGGGACGTCCTAGGATGAGGTGGATGGATGGGGTGAAGGGAGCTTTGGGGAAGAGGGGAATGTCTGTTGAGGAAGGAAGGGAGAGGACGGTAGACAGAGGTGAGTGGAGAATGGTTGTATATGGATGATGTTGTGATTGCATGAGGAGGAATGGGCGGGGGGGTGGGGGGTGTGGGAGTATGTGTGAGTAAATTTTGACGCAGCCCGAAGGGATTTCTCACCGTCCTCTCCTTATATGCAAGGGGGGACGGAGAGGGGGGGTCGCCGATTAAATGAAGCGGCCTTGCTGTGGATGTGCTGTGTCTTGCGACACTGCTTCTGACCCAGGGCGGTAGGCAAGGTGCAGGGATGACCCGTCATCCAGGAGGTGCTCAGATGAGAGGGAGGGTGGGAGGGGTGTGGAGTGTATTTAGGGATGAAATGGGTGGGAGTGTTTTTATGCCTTTCCCTTTTTGGCTACCTCCCTTGAAAGGGGAAAAAAGCCTTGGTATATGTATGTACGTATGTATATATATGTATATATATGTGTGTGTATATATATTCATATATATATATATAAATATATATATATGTATATATATGTATATATATATACATATATATATATATATATATATACATATATATATATATATATATATATATATATATATATTTGACGTGTTGAAATAATATTTCAATAAATTACCGTATTTTTTCCTGTGCTTTTTGACAGAAACATTAATGTCTCTACGGACAAGACGCCTCATTACATTATCTATGGAATGGAAGAACGACTCCATTATGATGTGCCTGATAGTCCTACTCGTCCCCTCTACAACATTGAAGACTATAGCCAACTCCAATGTCACACTTTGCATTCTATTTATAGTTCTGTAAGAGATCAACTTGATGGTTGCCACTGATGGGAAGAAAATCAAGGATTGATGAGGGAATGGGGAAATCCGGCAACCCAAGGTGCTGTGTCTTGTCGTGTGTCTTGGTTATAATCACGACACACGACATAAGGTGAGGGATGTGCGGATCATAGACATTGTACTGCTGATGAGGTTGTCGCTGATTGACTGACGCCGGCCAATGAGCTCTCGTGGTATTTTCACCTCCGAGGAGCTCTTCTAGTATGCGAAGAGATGGGGTTCATCGGTCTTCATAGTGTCATTCTGTCCCCTGAAGGAAAGGTCTGAAGGTCTTCCATCTGAATGTTTATTTTTGGCTGTTTTGTTTGGACGTGGAATGCTGCGGGGGTCTTGTTATCTGTCTATTATGGTAGCGTTCGCATCCAGGTATTTTCTTGTTATGGTCTGTTGTGGGTGGAGATGCAATGGGTTATAATGGATCAATTGCTTAAGTGGGATGTCAGGTGTCTTGTTAATTTTGTGGTTGGCATACCAATATATTGAAAATATATGCAAGAAAATAAAAATATTCCCTACACTTATATATAAAAAAGCCTTTGCCAAACTTGTTCGCAATGACTTCATGAAAACATTAAACCGAGGCCCATTAAAAAAAGACCTTCCAGACTCAAACATCGTATGACGCCTGTCTCCCAGATTCTACAGTCGGAACACTGTGCTGTTGACCCAAGTCAAGCAAAGTGCTCTCAGTATAAACTATATTTCTATTAAGGCTATCTCAGCTAAGCCTTTTACAAAGAGGACGCTTCTGAAAGGTTTTGTACTGCTTAGCTCCAAACTATCTAATTAATCTACTGAAAGTAATGAGTGAATTCTTACGACGATATAATCACCACGTTCATGTCCTGTGGTTACATGAACATCTTAATTTTGCTCAACACCAGGCGAAATTGTTAGTTTGCCAGAAAGTCCGAGATCGATGTTAATGGAGGTTAATGTATTTTGTAACTATTCAACAGCGTTTCTATCCTCGGAAGCTATATCTACTACGAAAAGTTGAAATTAATAAGATGGAAATATAAGACATAGAATGATAGCACAAAGAAAGAATAGTAGAGATTAAATGTAATCAGCATTCTTCTTTAAGTGGAGTGCTGTGTGGCTCTGGTTTGTATGACCATAAAGACTATGAAGTAAAAAATACATAGATCGTGTGTGTGGTGAGAGGGGAGAGATCACACAAGCTCGTATAACTTAAAATGTAGAGTTAAAAAACATAGCCTGGTGTAACTATTGTTAAACTTTTAATGTAGTTGTCAGCCTTCACTACGTTGGCACAACTGCGGGAATGTTTCTTACAAACACAAGTAGTTAATAAAAGTCTATTAAAAAAAAATCCGAAATTAGCAGTGTCAATAAAGCGATACTGTCTGATATCAAACAATCACGGAGAAACCATTAATCTTCTTGAGTTGGTGAGATGAATGAGGTGGAGTTTCAATATGCAATTTCTTCACTTTGTCCATTTTCAGAGCACGGGACTATTGTTCAGTTGCCGAGATGCATACGCTGAGCGTTCTTCCATATCCTATCATTTTTCCGACCATTCGAGTCTTGTTCAACTGGTCAGTCAGGGAGATTGGCTGAAGGTCCAGGAAGCTTCTCCAGGTCCTTCATCCATCTTAGAAAAAAAAAAAAAATCCTCGAGTTGGGTGGAGCATATCGTGGAGGATGGGTTGAGTGAGGGAGAAGGATTAAGTAGTAAAGGAAGGAAGGAAGGCTGGAATTTTAGGAAGTGGAGGAGGGGCAGGAGGAAGAATAGGAGGAAGAGGAAAAGGAGAAGGACAATAAGTAGGAGGAGGATTAAAACGAGGAGGACGAGAATGAGCAGATGTAGGAATGGAGGTAAAAAGTGAAGAAGGAAAAAGAATATTCTGCTGGGAGATTTGGAGCGTCTAATTGATATAAGAATGGTGTAATAAGGGAGAAGATTTTTTCCTAAATTATGAAGAATGAGAGTAGTAGGAGACTTTGGGCAGAGCTGTATTTCATCTGTGCTCCTATCCTTGTGGACAATTTCTCGTAAAGTGGAGAAGGAAGAAAATCAAAGAAGGTTCTGAAGCCTTTTTCGCTAGTGGTAAAGAAGTTATAGAGAAAAGAAGACAAAGAAAAGAACAAGTAAGAACTGAACTGAAGGATGGAGAGAGGAAGAATATGTGAACAGTTTGTCACAGGTGGTAGAGTTATGGCCTGATGGAGTTGAGAATGAAAAATTAGTGATAACAAAGGTGTAGAAGATTTAAGGAGTGGGGGCTCGATTTGCGGCAGGTGGAAGAAGAGGAGAAGGAGGAGGAGGAAGAGGAGAAGGAAGAAGAGAAGGAGGAGGAGTAAAGAGGAGATAGGAATAGAGGGGAACGGTGGAAAAGAGCCGAAAAAAGAAAATTAATGTTCGTCCAGCTCGTTTTCGACCCGTTGAGGAAAAGGGTCCTCGCAGGTAAGTGGTTTCTAATAGAAGCATGAAATCATGCTGGCGTTAGCCAGAGTAAAGCTCTAAAGTCTTAGCACTTAACTGCCTTGCTCATGTGAACCACGGCTCACACGGGCAAAGAGGGAAAAAACTGCCGAGAAAACGAGAACTTGGTGCCAAAATGTTGCTCGTGTGATTCGCTTAAGAGGACGAGTTGGACATCTAGTTAATAAATAAGAATTCATCTTTGAGGAATCTCTTGGGCTGAAAAGGATATCTCTTCAACAAATAAGTATAAAAGGCAGGAGAAAAATTAAGAGGAATAGGCAAAGGAATGGAAGAAAAACGAGAACAAGATATAGAAAAGAATGTTAGAAGAAAATAATGGACGAAAAAAGCGGATTACAGGAGGATGGCAGAAAACATGGAAGAAGAGAAGATGGAGGAAGAAGAAAAGAAGAAATAAGAGAAGAAAAAGGTGGGAGAAAAGAAAGAAGAATAAAAGGGAAGATGGATAGACACGAAGATTGTATGAATAAAACATGGTTCAAGAAAGATGATACAGAGGAGAAGAAATAGGAAGAACGAAAAGAGAGGGATGAGGAAAACGAGAAAATGGAGTAGATAAAGGAAGATAGGAAAGAGCATGAAAGAAAACAAAGTCTATAATGACAAAATCTAGCCCCACCCAAAAATAGAATAATCACAAGAAGAGAAAAAGCTACAGGGAGAAGGAAAAAAGGAGAATCAGTGAAAAAAAAATGTTATAAGAACGAAATATAATCCAAGGAAAGAACCGCATGAGGAAGACGTAGATGAAGATAGAAGAAAAAAAAAGAGAGAGAAGGAAAAAAGAAAAGAAAAAAAAGTAAGGAAAAAAAAAAGAGAAGTACTAAAAAGAAATATGATCCGAGAAAAGAGTTAGATAAAGATAGAAAAAGAAGAAAAAGAGAAAAAGAAAGAGAGATAAAAGAGAGAGAAGAAAAGAGGGGGGCTAAGAACGAAATCTGGCGGAAGGAGAGCACCACAAGGGGAAGACGAGGCTAAGCCTTGGGCCTCAAGTTACAGCGATGGACGAGAGGAAGTGGTGACGAAGAACAAGAGTCCTTCTTCGGGAAAAATTATTGCATCTAGAGAAGTGGAACAAGAAGGACTAGAGAGAGAATGAGGAGAAGAAGAGGAAGCACGAAGGAGGGGAAAACACAGGATGGGTAATGAAAAGATGGAAGAAAAGGAAGAAGGAGAGGGAGAAGAGTACACGAATAAGGAAGAGGAGAAGTAGTGGAGAGTTCTAAAGGAATACAAGGAGAAAAGTACGTAGAAGGAGGAGGGGAAGGGGAGAAAAAAAAAAGAAACACGAAAAAGAGAAAGAAGAAAAAAAGGAGGAGAAAGAAAAGAAGGAAGAAGGAGAGGAAGAAGAGTTGGCGAATAAGGAAGAGAAGAAGTAGTAGAGAGTTCTAAAGGAATATAAAGAGAAAAGGAAG
>NC_134816.1:10480093-10482593 GCF_046742065.1 Oratosquilla oratoria
CATTATTACATTTATTATCATTCTTATTTTTATTTTCGTCTTTACTTTTGTTAATTATTTCTTTGGCTTTCTTTTTCAACCTACATAAGAGACCTTTTGGATATTTGAGTTTGATGAAAGTCTCAGTAATATGTTGTAATTCAGGATCTAGAAATTCTTTACTGCATATACGAAATGCTCTGAGGAAGAAGCCTATTATCATACCTGTTTTAGTTCTGTCATCATGTCCTGAGTAGAAGTGTATATAGTCTTCTTTATTGGTGGGTTTCCGGTATACTGAAAATTTCACATTTTTATCTATTCTATGGATAATTGTGTCAAGAAAGGTAATTTTCCGTTATTTTCATTTTCTGCAGTAAATTGTATATTTTCATTTACACTGTTTAATCTCCTGAGTTTGTTATTAATGTCTGTATCCTTAGGTACAATTACGAGTATGTCATCAACATACCTAAACCATTTACTATTCCTACCTATTATAGTCATGTATTCTTCTGTTTCGAGTATTTCCATGTATAAATTTGCTAACACTGCAGAAAGGGGACTACCCATGGCGAGGCCAGAATGTTGTCTGTATTCAATATTATCAAAAGTGAAAGCGCCAAATCCTACGCAAAGAGAAATTAATTCGAGGTAATCTTTTTTGGGTACGGGTAGATCTTCATTTTTCAAATTATTTACTACTCGTTCAACAGCATTTAGAGCGCCTTTTATTGATACTCGAGTATACAAAGAGGTGACATCGTAGCTGGCTAGTTTCTTGTTATTGAAATCTAAAACTTTTAATCTGTTAGTTAGATCCGACGAATTTCGTATATGTGCATCACTGATAGTTCCTAAAGTATTGGATAAAGGTTTAGCTAAACATTTGGCTAACTTATGAGGTGCACTATTGATTCCTGACGTAATGGGGCGCATAGGAATTCCTGTTTTGTGGATCTTAGGTAGGCCGTGCATTCTTGGTGGTATGGGTGCTTCTTCAAGTAAGTTTAATAGTTTTTTTCCCTTGCTCTGATTTCTTTAATATTTTTCTCGCTTTTGTTGTGAAATTTTCGCCTTCATTTTTTTGCGTAACCATTATGTTTTTTCTCGTAAGTTTCACTGTCACTGAGTAAATCTAACATTTTATTATTGTAGTCTTGTTGGTTCATTACTATTATGCCTCCTCCTTTGTCTGCACTTGTGATTATAATATTTTTGTCTTTATTTAGGCAAATTAAAGCATTGAGAAATCTTTTTGGAATAACACATTTGTTCTTGTTTTAGATTTCAATAACAAGAAACTAGCCAGCTACGATGTCACCTCTTTGTATACTCGAGTATCAATAAAAGGCGCTCTAAATGCTGTTGAACGAGTAGTAAATAATTTGAAAAATGAAGATCTACCCGTACCCAAAAAAGATTACCTCGAATTAATTTCTCTTTGCGTAGGATTTGGCGCTTTCACTTTTGATAATATTGAATACAGACAACATTCTGGCCTCGCCATGGGTAGTCCCCTTTCTGCAGTGTTAGCAAATTTATACATGGAAATACTCGAAACAGAAGAATACATGACTATAATAGGTAGGAATAGTAAATGGTTTAGGTATGTTGATGACATACTCGTAATTGTACCTAAGGATACAGACATTAATAACAAACTCAGGAGATTAAACAGTGTAAATGAAAATATACAATATACTGCAGAAAATGAAAATAACGAAAAATGACCTTTTTTGACACAATTATCTATAGAACAGACCAAAAAATGTGAAACTTTCAGTATACCGGACACCCATCAATAAAGAAGACTACATAAACTTCTATTCAGGACATAATGACAGAACTAAAATAGGTATTATAATAGGTTTCTTCCTCAGAGCATTTCGTATATGCAGTAAAGAATTTCTAGATCCTGAATTACAACATATTACTGAGACTTTCATCAAACTCAAATATCCAAAAGGTCTCTTATGTAGGTTGAAAAAGAAAGCCAAAGAAATAATTAACAAAAGTAAAGACGAAAATAAAAATAAGAATGATAATAAATGTAATAATGAAACCAGATATAGCACAGTACCAAACTCTAATGTTAATTCATACCTAGACACTTTTCTCCTAAAAGCGGGCATCAAAATAGCCAGGACGTCAGGTAGCAAAGTAGGACATTTGGTAACACGTAGCGACAATAATCCCACTAACGAAAACAGCGTTGTTTATAAAATCCCGTGTAAAAGCTGTCCCTCTTCATATTTTGGTGAATCTGGTCGCGGACTTAATAAAAGGATAAATGAACATAAAAATGACGTAAAATCCCATAGGACATCTAACTCCATAGTAATACATGTGGATAAACATGGTCACCTTCCAGACTGGAACAACACAACCGTATTAAATAAAGGATCATCCAAGAAACTGAGGAAAACAATTGAGGCAGCATATATCAACACTAATAACAACATTAACCATAGAGAAGGATTTATATGTTTAGCAAAAGCCACAAGCTTATTAATAATAA
>NC_134816.1:10487593-10490093 GCF_046742065.1 Oratosquilla oratoria
GACATTGATTGGATGACCCTTGAACATGGCCATATAGGTAATCGCTTGGTAGATTTTATCGGTGACATTTACTTAGTTCAGCATGTAAAAGAGCCTACAAGATATGGAATTTTACTCAATCTATTGATCACTTGCCACGAAAGCATGATAACCGATGTAGAAGTTGGCAAAACTAATGCAAGTAGTGATCACAACTTAGATTCAAACTACAAAAAAAAAAAAAAAAAAAAAAAAATTGAAATAGATATTTGTTTATCTAAAAGACCCGATTTCAGTGAAACTCAGTTCATAGGATTACGTCAGGAGCTTCAGCTTGCATATTAGTAGGCAAAATTAAAAGAAAGACCTGTAGACCACGTGTGGGAAATATTTCAAAATACGCTTACTAAGATTAATCATAATTACATCCCGTTTAAGGACAGACCCCCCTCCCAAATCAAGCTCGCTCAAAATGACTTGACAAAGAAGCTAAAAAAAGTATTGCTAAAAAGACAGGCTTATAAGAAACACAAGTGCTCGTGTGCACCTAATGACTATCAGATTTATGCAATAATACAAATACATTTAAATAAGACAATAAAAAACGGAAACGACAATACGAAATGAATATCGCTGATAAATCCAAAGAATTCTAGAATTACAGTATAGATAAAAAGGTTATTAGGAATCACATTGGACCACTATTATCTGCTGACGGACAACTTGAATGTTCAAATGAAGGAATGTATGATATTTGAAACAACTATTTTAGCTCAGTATTCGTAAATGAAACACCTCAAAATGAACTCCAAACTGAAACCTGTGAAAAGTATAGGGTGAACTTACTACGGTAAATATATAAAAAACAAATAAATAAATAAAAAATAGAAATAAAAGGTGTATAAAAAAACTAAAAGTTAATTAAACACCAAGGCCTGACGGTTGTCATCCAAGAATCTTAAAGGAAATGAAAAATGAGATTGTTGTTCATTAGAAATTATTTTCAAGAAATCCATCATATCCGGAGATATCCCAAGAGAATGGAAGCTATGTAACTTTACTCGCATATTCAAGAAATGTGACAAGAGAAAACCAAATAATTACAGACTTATAAGCTTGATTTCAATCGTAGGAAAAAATATAGAAACTATCATCAGAGATGCTATCAAACACCAGTTAGAAACTAATTGTTTGATAAATGATAGCCTACATGAATTCAGACGGAAACGTTCTTACGTGACAAACTCACTCGAATTCCACCACACAGTCATCTCAAATTATGACAAAAGAATCAATATAGATTTAATATATCTATACTTTGCAAAGGTTTTTGACACCACCCCCCACGAAAGACTATTTACTAAGTTAAGTTCACATGGAATCAGTGGACTAGTAATTGGTAAAACGATCGAAAACAGAGAGTTGTTCTGAATGGCAAAAATTCTAGATGGAAAAATGTTACGAGTGGAGTTCCTCAGGGTTCTGTTCTTAAGCCACTTCTATTCATAGTATATATAAATGATATAGACCACGAACTGAAATCTGTCTCCAAATTTGCTAATGATACAAACTGGTGCGGAATGGCAAATGATCACTTGAACCAATTATATATTAAAAAATATTTAGATAGACTACAGCAATAGTCTGAAAAGTGGCTAATGAAATTTAACACAACTAAATGCAAGGTTATGTACATAAGTGAAATTAACAATAAGCACGATTACAAGTTATTTGGAAATTCGTTAACAAAAGTGGATGGTGAAAAGGAACTCGGGCGTAATTATCAGTAACGATCTCAAACCATCTAAGCAGTGTATTTCAGCCTCTGAGAAAACAAATAAGATTCTAGGACTTATTGCGAGATCTTTTGACTTCAAAAGTCCATCTCTCATTAACAAGCTATTTAAATCCTTTGTTAGTCCCCATTTGAATATACTTTTTTCGTATGGTCACCGAATCTCATCAGAGACATTGACAGATTGGAAAAAGTATAACGAAGAGCTACAAACTGATTCCAAGTATCAACAATAAATCATACGAAAATCGACTAAAACATATGAACCTACTCCCCCCCCCAAAAAAAAACAAAAACAAACGTAGACTTAGATGACTTGATACAGGTCTTTTAGATTATTAAAGAAATTGACAACATCAAAAGCGACAACATTTTGATATTGGAAGAGAATCAGAGAAGAAATAATGGTTTCAAACTGTCAGGAAATATGTTTAATTTGGAAATGCGTAGAAACAAATTCGCTAACCATGTAGTTGATAAATTTCCTTCAAAGGCAGCGCAATGTAGTTGAATTCGATGTTTTAAGATTCGTTTAGGATGCTGTAATGCCTCCCATATATTTTATATTACTTGTTTGTTTGTTATTGTCTGTTTGTTAATTATTATTTATTTTAATATTACTTATTATTATTTATCTGTATTATTATCTACTATTTTCCTGATAGTTTACTATCTAAGTTTACCTCATTATTTATTTATTCTATTGGTTATTATCTGTATCATTAG
>NC_134816.1:10497593-10540093 GCF_046742065.1 Oratosquilla oratoria
TCGTTCCTTGTTCTGATACCACAGACGCTTCTTCCACCAAAAGAGCAACTTGGATTTAATATTCTTGATCGGCTGAATTGAAATACTATTTTTTTTTCCAAATCTCAGTAAGGTATCGGATACTTATTGATCATTATTACCATTTATATAATGAGTATATCTTCCAATCTGTTGTTTTGTTGTCAGCTCATAATATAGAAGTTCTGGAAGTGGGGAGCCGAAGACACTGACTTCTTGATGTTCTAGTTCTTTTATTCATCTTAGCCCTGAAAATGAATGATAGAAAGACCCTTCAGTATAATGAAATATAAAATGTGCTAAATTACATCCCAATTACTCTTACATTTGAAAAGCCAACTAGTCTGACGGAGCAATAGGGACACATTATAGAGTTGATTTTTTCAGATTTTCTCGTCTTCATTTTTGCTCCACAAAACCTGAAATGTGCCTCAAAACTGGTTGCGACACCACACCTTAATACATGCACACACACGCGCGCACACACACACACACACGCACACACACACACACACACACACATACACACACACACACACACATATATATATATATATATATATATATATATATATATATATATATATATATACATATATATGAATGGTAAGAATGGAAAGACACGATTGAGAACAAGAGACTTTATTCCTGACCGGTTTCGCCTTTGAGGCTTCTTCAGAGGTAATATTTACAGAGAATGAATGCATAGGTATTTGTAGGGCAGTTGCTGTGGTTTATGAGGGACGCGGGGTGGGATTCCGTGTGTTGCTAGGCTAGGTGGTCATGTGGGGTCAGGTGTGAGGCGGGCGGATGTATTTGTTTGTTTGTTATGTGTGGACATTTGTCTCATGGCGTATTTGGCGGCATGTTTTGCAATCTTGATGTCTCCTGTTCTGTTGTTGATGCAATCGTTGGTGTTTATGTATATTGCTTATAGAGTCTTTCTTTGTGGTTTCTTTAGATTTTCATGTAAAAGGTTTGCTTGGTTCCATTGAGGTAAATGTTGTTTATCGTCTATGTGGTTTACCCACGCGTTTGTTGTGCGGTGGTGACGGATGTCGGCCTTGTGTTCATGTATGCGTTTGTTTAATCCCCTGTATCTTTCACCATAATAGGCAAGGTTGCATCCCGAGCAGGGGATTTTGTATATGATACTGTCTGGTTGAGTGGGATTTTTCATCGCCCGAGCCCTACACAAAGCTAAAGAAATCAAACAAAGAAACATCTAAGACCCACGAACTAAAAATAAAATCCTCATCCTCATAGCACCATCATCGGACCTAACTCACCTCCTAACCAAGAAATTAAAACCCATAGGCATCACAGTAATATGAGACAAAGGACGACAAATACGCGACTTCACAAATAGCAGACAAAATCCCACTTAACCAGACAGTATTATGTTTTATTTTTCTTTCCCCAACTGTAACTCCCAAGACTACATTTTGCTTTCTAGCACAGATATCTTAAGGTTTTCTAAAGCGCAAATCTTGTGGACAAATCCTCCGGATCCATTTTCGTGGGAACTGATGCAAATACCGTTCTTTATATGCAGATTTTTTCTTTTTCTTTTTTTTTAGAAGAAGAAGAAGAATGTTCGAACGTCTCTGAAAGTGTCCTGTAGAGGGCATAGTCAGCACAACGAATCCTCGAAGGCTGAACACCATTTTCCACACGCTCGATTCGGTTTCTTCTGTGACCATGCTAAAACTTCCTCTTTTACATCCCCTTTAAGTCTCCGCCGCCCCATTGACTTTTTCGGGAGTCCAAAGTCTCCACCCGTGTTTGGGTCTTCACTAGAATGAGCCTCATACAAAGGTATTATATGCAACGGAGTCTCGTTTATAGATGTTTGAGAAAACGGGGTCTCACACAGCAATCTTAAAAAATGTAATCTTAAACACTGAGATCTCATACAGTGAAAACTCACATAGCGTAGCCTTACCCATTCAAGTTTATTCGAAAACTCACTCAGCAGTCACACAAAGGAATTACACAAGGTCTCACAAAAATATGCATATATATATATATATATATATGTATATATATACATATATATATATATATATATGTATATATATACATATATATATATATATATACATATACATATACATATAATAAAATAAATAATGATATAATTGCGGCATTCCTGCAAGGCTGTGGCATGTTTGACTTTGATCCTGAACCGCTTGTGTAAAGTCTCAGGTTTGATATCTAGTAGATATCAGAGACTGATAATTTCCCCTCAGACTTCATGCACACATGCCATGCACCCTGTAGAAGCTATGTGTCCCCTTTGTATAGTTTTTTCGCTTTCATTAAACGATATTATTTAGCTGAGGTCCTCTTGGTGTTCAAATATACGGGTATTTCTGTTCGCCCCCCAACACACAAACATACATACACACACAAACACACACTCATACGCATACACACAAAACACACATAAAACTCAAACACACATAAAACTCAAACACTCATAAAACTCAAACACACATACAAGCGAACACACACAATCACGCGCACACACACACACACACACACATACACACACACACAAACAAACACACACACATACACACACACACACACACACAAAGGATTACAAAGGAGGAGCATGCCGACAGGAGACCTTTTTGTCCATAACTAGGTACATACATATACATACATATACCAAGGCTTCTTCCCCCTTACAAGGGAGGTAGCCAAAAAGGGAAAGGTATAAAATCATTTCCACCCATTCCATCCCTGAATACACTCAACACCCCTCCATCCTCACTCTCTTCTTAGCACTTCCTGGATGACGGGTCACCCCTGCACCTTGTCCACTGCCCTGGGTCAGAAGCAGTGTCGCAAGACACAGCACATCCACAGCAAGGCCGCTTCATTAAATCGGCGACCCCCTCTTCGTCCCCCCATGCATAAAGGAGAAGACGGGGAGAAATCCCTTCGGGCTGCGTCAAAATTTGCTCACACATACTACCTCACCCTCCATCCTCCCACCCATTCCACCTCATGCATCACAACCTCATCCACATACAACCATTCTCCATTCACCCCTGTCTTCTGTCCTCTCCCGTCCTTCCTCAACAGACATTCCCCTCTTCCCCAAAGCCCCCTTCACCCCATCTATCCATCTCATCCTAGGACGTCCCTTCATGTTCACTCCCTCCACATCTGCCTTCCATACCTCTTTTACTAGTCTTTCTTCACTCATTCTTTCCATGTGTCGAAACCATCCTAATACACTTTCATCAACCCTATCTCCCAACCCCCTTTCCACCCCTGTTCTCCTCCTCACCTTCTCATTTCTCACTCTATCTAGCCTAGTAACCCCCCATCATACTTCTCAGACACCTCATCTCAAACACATTCAAACTCCTTCTTTCTTCCTCTCTTATGTTCCATGTATCTGCCCCATACAGTGCTGTTGGCACAATCACTCCTTCATATAGTCTCCTCTTAGCATCCATTCCCAAATGTCTACTCCTCATTACACTTTTTAATCCCCCAAGGCATTTTCTCTCAATCTACATTCTACCCCCACCTTCACTCCACCTTTTCCTGCCACATTTGCACCCAAGTATCTAAAACTATCCACTTCCTCCAGTCGCTCTCCCTTAATGCTCACTTCCAGAATACTGCCACTGTCACCCCTTGTACATCTCATCACCTTACTTTTACCCACATAACTAGGTAGGATGCGGAAAAAAATTGTAATGATAAAAATAATACTAATCCCAACATAGACAACTACTCTCTCATAGACCAGGTTCTCTACCACACCACACCACACTGCTCATAAACAAAAGCGAACCAAACCGCATGGTTACACAATTAGTAGTTCCCACAAGTCTTGTTCCGGAAGTTCTCAAAATACTACATGTTTCTCCATTGGCAGGACACTGCGGGAAGGAAAAGTGCCTCTCGCAAGCAAGGTTAAAGTACTTTTGGCCCACCATGCGTAAAGACATAAACACATACATAGGCACATGCCACTCATGTGTAACTCATAAAGGTCACATTAGCGGTCAAGTACCAATACACAATTACCCAACACCTTCCAGACCCTTTGAAACCATTGCCATTGACTTACTCAAACTTCAAACCACTCTCAATGGAAACCAGTACCTTTTCGTATGTATCGACCATTTCTATCGATTCTGAATCCTCTCTCCTTTAGCGGACAAGACAGCAAAAAAGTGTAGCTCAGACAATTATCAACAACGTCATCTGCCCCTACACCACGCCAAAAACACTCATCTCAGACAACGGCACTGAATTCAGTAACGACATTCTCACCAATATCTGCCGATATTTCAACATTACCAAATGTAACACCACACCTTACCACCCTAGCTCAGATGGACTCGTTGAACGTCAAAATCGGAAAATACTCAACATTCTCAGACACCTTGCAACAAACATACACGCATCTTGGGACGAACACATACCCATGATACAAGCCTGCATCAACAGCGCAATCAATAGATCAATCTTGGAATCCCCCCATTTTATTTTGTTCGGGTCTGATAAGAAAATGCCGTACGACCTACTCACTTCAGAACCCCCCCCCCCCGTGTATGATTTCAACGATTTTGTCAAGGTAGCTCTCAATAATTTCAACACTCTTTTCAAGAGAGTACATGAGTCACTGACTCTCTCAAAAGCAGATATGATTAGGTTGAAGAACGCTCACTCCAGAGATTGCAATGTTTCTGTAGGTGACATTATATACAACACCAACCACCAACCCACATCAAAACTTGCACCCAAATTCCATGGTCCATTCCGGGTCACCGACATACTTCCGCACAATAATATCAAAGCTCCCAACTTACGCGAGCTCTTAGAGGCTATCCTACATTTAGATCATATAAAACTAGTTCCCAGAGGTCTCGACATCGATGACATTCCCTCCCCGCCCATAGAACAACCAACACACACGACCGAGAACCTAGACACGAACACCTCAACCACTCAACCGATCCCTACACCTCGTTATAGCCTCAGGAATAGATTGTTATAAGTCACTCGTTAGCCCAAAACAAAATCAAGGTATCTATTTGAACAAATAATCATCATTCATGCTCATCACATCAGTTCATCCCTCCTACCTGTGCAGATCACCTTTGCCATTCAGGGAAAGTTGACCCCTTCACCTAGGCACATCTCTCTTATCTTATCTCTAAACAGTTCGTGCACCAAGCATATGTGGATACGCAAGCTCAAGAAGGTGTCGCGCGGACGGACACAGGATAGCATGAATCCGAGCACCTGTTGAACTTCTACAGCCGACTAGACAACATATCTACTATCAAAATCTACCAGTAGATTACCTTCTTCTCCCTTCGACCAAGCAAGCGAGTGAGTATGGACGCGACCTCACAGTCGGCCACTCGCATTGTGATCCTCGAACACCTGGCATCTCCCAAGGGGATTAGCCAGACCAGTCCATTGTCTAGGAGAAGACCTCACCACAAGCTGCGCTCAGAACGATTGCCTTTATCGCCGGCAATCTTATATTTTTCCACAATGTCATATAAAATACTGATGTACAAATGTCTACCTATTGTAAATCTCACCATTTCTTTCCTCTCCTTTTTTTTTATCTCTCTCTGTATATAAAACAGACTCCTGTAAATAATTTCCTTCGCTGGTAATACAGCGTATTGTCTAAATAATATCTCTTTGGCAACCTCGCCACACTACTTGTATATATATCCTTTCCTCAATAAAGCCGGAGAGCATCACACACTTTTTTTTCCGACCTCGACTACTGACAAGTCAAGGTCGCTCTCCTGGTGAACTTGTCCGGTACGCCATGGAAGAACCCGCCGGCTCAAGGAGCATCTTCTCTTCCAGTGAAGATGAAGACGACGTTCCCAAAACTCTCCACCGCCATAAGCGCCTCCGGGGCGCTGCCCCTGTATCATGCACCCAAACCACGTGGGACATCCCACAGGACATCCCAAAGGAGATGAGCGAAGACCCCTCCTCGCCGACGGAACCCTGCCCGCAACAAGAAGGCCTGATAGCCAACCAGCCCCCCACCCCCCCATCAGCCGAAGCCCCCACCAGCGCCGCCACGGAGGAAGGAGCACCGCCACCACGAAAATCATACGCCGCAGCAGCAGCCTCCCCTCCCGAGCCATCAGGAGGGGAATGGATGGTAGTTGCCAATAGGAGGAAACGCCAAACAAAGCCACGCCAAGAGACAGGCCCCTCTCGCTTCCCGGTCATCGTCAAACCAGCCGATGACCCCACCCGCTTTGCAAAACTGGGCTCCTGGAGACAGGCCCAAATGATCAAGAACGCAGTGGGACCAGTTGAAGCCATCCGACAAACGCCCTCGGGCGAATGGTTGGTTAGCTGCACCACGGAGGTCCAGCAAGGCAAACTGCTTCGCACCCAAAATTTAACGACCGACAGAGACAAGCCTCTACGGATCCTGACAAGGATCCCGAAGACAGTTGTGATAGGAGTTATCAAGGGTGTTCCCCTCGAAAAACACGCCGAGCAGCTCCTCAAGTCAGACCTGGAGGCCCAAGACCTCCGAGTTGACTCGATCAAGAGATTGACAACCCGGGACGGCACCCCGACCGGGTCTGTACGGGTGGCCTTCCTTATGGCCTCCCTCCCTTCAGCCGTCAAGTTGGGGTACACACTCCATCAAGTGGTCCCATACATCGCCCCAGTCAAAAGGTGCACCAAGTGCCAACTACTGGGACATTCAAAAGGAGAATGCCGGCGCAAGACCCCCAGATGTGCCCGATGCGGGAAAAACCACTCCACCCAGGACTGTCAGGAGCAGAGGCTTTTCTGCATCAACTGCTGCGGAAACCATTCTGCCGCATACCCCGACTGTCCGGAATTCGCCATAAGAAGAGTAGCGCACGAGGTGAAGAACGAAAACTTCATCCCGTTCTCAGAAGCCCTGTCTATTGCCAGGGAACGATGGAACAGCTACCTCAAAGGGGAAAAATCCAGGGACAGAGACTTTGACGCCCTCCCAAGGATTCGGAAGACCCCAGAGAAAAAGACTCCACGCCCGGACGAAGTGCCCCCCAGCGAGACCGCACCAAACTCCCCGCCTACTCACGATCCTACCAAAGGATTGCCCTGTGCCAGCGCCTCACCCCCACCCCCACCCCCGCAGCCAACCGTAACCAACGAAGAAGAACTCAAGAAAAAACGAAGAAAGAAGAAGAAAGGACGTAGGATCACCCCCACCGCTGAAACCATGGAAACTGCCTCGAGCATGGAACAATCACAGGAAGAAGCAGCAGCACTTAGCAGGCCCTCCCTGGAGAATACTCCCCCACCCCCACCACCAACAACCCAGCAGACCCTTCAAGACTCCATCGGGTGCATAACCAAGACAGTCAAGGTCCTACAAGAGGACTTGGCTCGCTCGAACCCCCAAGCAGCACGCCTACTCGAAGGAATCTTCGTGATCCTGCATACCATTGCCGAATTCAACAATCATGGCAGTGATTAGACTAATGCAATGGAACTGCAGGGCCATTGGCACTGCCTGGGACCTCCTCGTGCAACACCTCAGTGAGCACAGCTACGAAGTAGTTGCACTTCAATCCCTCCTCCAGAGGCCAGGAAAACTTCCGCCCCTACCTGGGTACCACTACCCCCCCTTCTACACGACAGATGAAGCAGGTATGGCGCGTGTGGCCACATACGTCTGCCAAGGTTTAACTGTTCAAGAGGGACACCTGCCGGGCTTCGACCTCGACGAGGGATATAGGACGATCACCTCCATTTCTGTGGAAGGAGATAGGACCCTGCACGTCCTCAACTTCTACAACCCCGTGAAGACCCGGCATTTCGCATGGCTTGGAGATATCCCCGATAACTGCATCGTGGTAGGGGACTTCAACCACCGGGATGCCCTATGGGACGAAAATTACGCCCACACCTCCTCCAACATTACCTCCCAAATCGCCGATGCCGACGTGGTCCTGCTAAACGACGGTAGCCACACCAGAATACCGGACATAGCAGGACACAGCAAATCGGCCATTGACCTCTCCTTCATCTCCACCAACATCGCTGGTATGGCAGACTGGTCTACCCTCGATGACCCCATGTCCTCAGACCACCTTCCCATAACCATCACCCTCCACCTCTCTCCCATCCTTCACCTTCCCCAGACACAGGGCAAGTTCGATCTCAAAAGAGCGAACTGGAACGCGTACCAGGCCTTCCTGAACAACACGTCCTACCACCACGACGAGGATAGCTCCATCGACGGGATAAATGAAGCTTTCACCACCACGATCCTCGCAGCAGCACGACACTCCATCCCCCTGGTCAAACCAGGTAACGGAAGAAGGGGCCACCCATGGTGGACGGATGCATGCCTAAAAGCCGTGCAAGAAAAGAGAAGGACCTACCATCGGTACCTGAAAGTAGGGACAAAAGATGCCTTCGTCTCCATGAAGAAAGCCAACGCAGAGTGCAAAAGGACCATTGCCGGAGCGAAGCTGGACTTCTGGAAGAAGAGTGAGGAGGACGTGACGGACCTTACGGCTGCTTGGAATAGACTCAAAACACTTAAAATGCGTTACAACCCCCCTAGCAGGAACCTCACTGATCCTGACGGAGGGATACTACGCACACCAGAAGAAAAGGCAGAGGGTTTCTTGAGACACTTCGCCAGAACCAGCTCAACAGGGAGTCTCCCCGAGAACCAGAGAAGGGACCGCATGGAAAAGGAAGCCCACATGGACCTCTCCACCCACAAGGGAAAGGACGCCGATCTCACCCTACACGAACTACGGTGGACCCTGAGGGCAACCAGCGGAAACAAGAAGTCCCCCGGCGCCGACCAGGTTAAATATCCACTCCTAAGGAACCTCCTCCCCTCAATGCAAGAAGCCCTCCTTGCCCTATTCAACAAATGTTGGAAAGAAGGTACCGTCCCCACGGCATGGAGGCACGCTGTCGTAATCCCCATCCCCAAAGGAGGCAAAGCCAGCACCAAGATCGAAAACCACAGGCCAGTAGCCCTTACCTCACACATAGGTAAGGTCTACGAGAGGATCCTCCTTACCAGACTAAAAACGCACGTGGATTCCAAGGGAGCCCTCCCCAAACTCCAGGCGGGATTTAGGAAAGGAAGAAGCGTTGTGGATCACGTCGTGCGGCTCTCTGAGCATATTAGAAGAGCCCAGAAACAAAAGAGGATCCTACACACCTGTTTCCTGGACATAGCCAAAGCTTTCGACACGGTCTGGCACGCGAAGCTCCTCCTCAAGATGAAGGCCATAGGCGTGTCTCCAGCCATGTACAACTTCATCCGGTCCTTCCTCTCCAACCGGACTATCGAGGTGAGGAGAGAGGGTGTCCTGAGTAGAAGGACGCAGGTCGACATGGGTGTCCCCCAAGGCTCAGTCGTGTCCCCCCTTCTATTCACGCTCCTCTTAGCAGGAGCAGACGTGGGCAAAGGAGTACGGGGTGATACAGTCGTCACCGCATACGCAGACGACATAGCCCTCTGGAGGAAGTCCAGGCACCGGCGGCTCAAAAAGAACTCTGCGCAGCACCAGGCGGAACTACGAAGATTTCAAGAACAAGTAGACATCGTGGTGGCCCAACTCAACAGCCTAGGGTTCACACTCTCGGCAAAGAAGACGGTCTACATGCCAGTGCACCTGGCAGGCTACAACAGCGGCACATATCCGAGCTGGAACCGGATAAATATATGCGGTACTCCAGTTGAACCAGCAAAATCCGTCCGCTACTTAGGAGTAACTTTCCAGAGGAACGGCCAATGGACTCTCCACATCCAGAAAGCCACCCTCAATGCTCAGAGAGCTTTAAACCTGGTTCGAGCGATCCGAAAGGAATCCTGGGGGCAACACCGGGAAACTCTTATCCCCATCGTCCAAAGCCTCGTCCGCACAAGGCTCCTCTTCGCGGCCCCAGTACTACACGACCTACCCAGGCAGAAGCTGCTCTGCATGGTAAGGGTAGAATGCCAAGCCCTGCGTGTGGCACTCGGCCTCCCAAAGTCAGTACCACACGAACAGGTATACAACGAAGCTGGCATACTACCTCTCTGGGCCCGGTTCAAGAAGGACGCCTGCCGCTACCTCTTCAGCTCAGCAAAGGTACCAAATTCCACAGACGAGGAACTCTATGAGGGATGGATCTCGGCACCGCACGGCAAGCCCACCCAGGGCCTGCCAGACTCTGTTAAAGACCTGTGCCTCCGAGCTGGACTCCAACTCAGCGATCGCCGCCTCATCGCCCAGTGCCAAATAGACCCCTTTCCCCCCTGGGACCTCCTCCCGCCAGAGGTAAAGACGGACGTACAAGGACTAGGGAAAAAGGCAAACCCCCACCTGCTGATCGCGCACACCAGGGAACTCCTAGCGAAGGAATACGCGAACGATTTCCTGATGTACACCGATGGATCGGTTATGGAAGACGGCCGTACGGGTGCAGGCGTCTACCTGGAACCCTCGGGAAAGACCATCGCCAGGAAAATAACGCCCACCACCATCCTCACAGCTGAGCTACTCGCCATACGGGAAGCCCTCCGAGAAGTCATCACCCTCCCCCATCCACCTCCAAGGGTCACAATCTTGACGGACTCTCGCTCGAGCCTCGAAGTGCTTCTGAGTGGCTACTGCGTCTCCAGACCGGAGCTGAGCGAAGAAATACTTCGACTCTCAACTGAAACAGCGAAACTCGGCACTAACCTCAAGTTTCAATGGGTACCCGCCCACGTAGGACTTGAGGGAAACGAGAGAGCCGACAAGGCGGCTAAACGGGGTGCACTAGCTCAGGAGGATACCGCCATGCTCATCCCACCCTCAACTGGGGATACCTACAAGAGGATAGATACCGCTGCATGGGAGCTATGGAGAGAAGAGTATGCGGCGATTGCAGCTGACCGAGGATGGCCCACCACAACCGTCATCAAACCCACCCACGAAACCCTACCTACACTGCCTCCACACACCTTGGCCATGGCATCCAGAATCCGGGTAAACCACTGGCGAACCCAATACACGGATGCAGCATGCACGTGCGGCAAGGAGCCAGCCTCTTTTCACCACTGTCTCTTCATCTGCCCCGACCTGGGGCATCACTTCCAGCACCTCAGGGACCTCCTGGGGGATCCCATCACAGCCCTGTACCGCCTCCGGACAGGCAGCAATACGGATGCCGGGCAGGGGCACCTAGCCCTTGCAGCTAAACTAACCTGCTCCTCCCCAGTAGGGTCCCTGTTGTAGCTCTGCTACACAGCACCCCAGCCACTAACAAACCCCTTTCAATACACCCACCTATATAACTATCACAGGCAAACTACAAGCCATAATATAACTACAAGACAGTCCCTTAATCGGCGGAGGCCGCTGGGACTCAATAAAAAAACAAAAAAAACAAAACAAAAAAAAAACGGAGAGCAATCAGAGCAATGCGGGCACGAAGACAGTTTGCGTTTTCATTCCCTTGCTTCCACTATTACCATATACGAAATCGCTACCAGCTACCGTTAATCTACACATACGTTGTAAGACAAAACAACATACATTGCAGACACCACAGGGAAAATAAAATCGGAATGCTAAACATTTTCGTCTATTACATCTTCAGAGTTATTGTGATTATCTTATATATATTTATATATATATGTACATATTTATATATATTATATATATATATATGTATATATATATTATATACATATATATATATGCATATAGATATATGTATATATATATATATACGCAGATATATATATATATATATATATATATAGTCTTATGTATGAGGATAGAAATACAGGTAAACTACAGTCTATGACAACGATAATAACTCACAACAATTCATATTTATGAGATGTACATGATGGATGCGGCATACATGTCTAGCCTCCAGGTGAAACAAAGATTGAAGACAGTTTCTGAGATGATAGCGAAGAAACCTCAGTGTGAGTGTATTCTAGAAAGGGGGAGCTATGAACTAGAAAGAACTCAATTTCAGCCTCAGAAGACTATTCTCGCAAGAAAGAAAATCCCATCTAGAGCTCGGCGGGGCATCCCTTGCACAATGAGGTTCCAATCACTGCTGCCCATAAAGATTTCCTTCTTACATGTTTACTGTGGGAAGACCTTCTGTCAGGATGTCCTTTGTTAGCCCCATCAGGTCCATATATTTCTACTTTTCCGAATATCTTGTACATATCCGTGGCACCTCCTCACTTAAAAGGAACCAATTTTGCATTCAAGGCTATTCCACAGTTGAATAAACATAAGAAAGACGTAAGCCATAATGAACTCTGCTCTGGACGTCTTCAGGTCAAAATGTGTCTATTTACCACAGATTCTCATCGTAGTCTACAAGTGAAGTCAACAGTTTGAAGGGGTTCACACGGTTTTTAACATTTTATATGTTACTCACAAAAAAAAAAAAAAAAAAGACCACTGACAAAAGCTATGGTTATCACAAATTCCACAAAACGCAGCGAAACGGTCGATATTAGTTTTGTGATATGTTTGATTTTTGTAATGCAGGGGGGTAATGCTTTGGATGTATAAAATCGTCTGTTGGTAGCTAGAGTAGATGTTGAAGATGGAAGACTCAGTAAAAGGGTTGGGTCTTCTGACGCTAGCACGAATAAAGTCATTCAAAGCAAAGTAAGTCCTCAATCAATTAAGATAATAAATTCTCCCTGGATTCTGTATCACACGGATTAGATCGCCCTTTAGTTTACTTAAGGGCGTAAGGAAATAAAAATTTCGTCCTGATATGCGTTTCCTTTATGGCGCGAGATGGTAAGATCATATCGGTTGAGTGATTCATTCTGTTGGAAAGTAAACGCTTCCCAAACTCTTCCTTTTATTTCCCTCCCTCATCACCCTCCCTAATTTCTACTGTCTCCCATTTCTGCTGCGCTCCTTCAATTTCTTTTTTAACATCTCCATGACCCCTTCGTTTCGCTTTGATATTGTCCAGAAGTATACAAGTACTGATTATCCCCCTCATAACCCCACCTCCCCATTCTATCTCTACCTATTCCATTCCTTTCTCTTTCTACGCAAGCCCTTTCCAAAGATGGTTCAGTTAAAACAAATTATATTGAAAAGTTATCTTCAGAGAAAAGTAGGACTGAAAACTAGGTATGCTAAGAAGATTGTAACACCTTTTTTCCACAATGATACACTATATATCTCATTCTAGCTAATAGATGATGAATCTGTTCATTTGAGGGATAAACTACAGGTGAACCTTAGATGATAAAAAAGGTAATTTCGTTGGAGTACTTTCTTTGTTCACATTGTGAACGTTAAAAAAATTAATAACTTGGAAGAATCTTCATCTTGTTTGAAGGATTTATATAATATATAAATACATTTTCGTGAATTTTCATAATACTTTTTTCTCAGTTCATTACACAAGAGGCTTTACATGGTATACCAAGACTTACAATATCTCTTTATTGTTTTCTTCCTGGAAATAATAAAAAAAACCTTTGTTCAGGAATCTAATGAACCGTGAATATTGTGATACTTTGTACATTATTTACATTATTGCCATTGCTCTCTAGGGGGAGAGCGGCATCCGGGGATGAAGACTGAATGACTTTATGATAAAGAAATTATTGAATGAGTCAAGATTATGTTTCCAGGAATTACGCTACCGACGAAGAACAGTTTGACAAGATTGCTTTCTGTTCCTATGCAATACAAAAAAAAAAAAAAAAAAAAAAAAAAAAAAAAAAAAAAAAAAAAAAAAAATTCAATGGTCTACAGAGACAAAGCATTCCCACAGAAACCTTTCGGTACGTAACAAGGTTGGATGCAAAAAAAAAAAAAAAAAAAAAAAAAATAAAAAAAAATAATATATATATATATATATATATATATATATATACATAAAACCATATGTATACATATATATTGATGGCAATGAAACCTGGAGACTCGGATATACCTAAGATGTATGGTCTACCGAAGGTTCATAAGGAAGGAGTTCCTTTAAGACCGATTATTGCCTTCAGAGTCTCCCCTACTTACAACTTGGCTAAGGCCCTAGCCAAACGACTAAGGCCCTTGGTGGAGAAGTCAGAACGAATGCTAAAGAATTCGACAGATTTTGTTCGTAGAGTACGAGAATTAAGCTTGGAAGAGGGATATATATTAGTTTCTTTTGATGTTAAATCAATGTTCACTTCTTTATCACAGGACTTGTTGAAGCAGGCGGCGCTTTCCAAGAATGAAGGGCCGGAGGAGTTTCTAGACAATGAAAAACTGTCAACAGAGGAGCTCATGTGTTTAGTTAACTTGTGTTTGGATTCGACCTTCAAGTTTGGGGGGAAGGTTTACCACCAGAGGATAGGAACCCCTGTGGGATCCCTAATTTCAGTGGTCTTGGCAGAGATGGCGATGCAGGAGTTTGAGCAAGAAATGTTGATTGCGGCACCAGTAACTCTGAAAACACGGGTGAGATATGTGGATGATGTCTTCGTGATAATGAAGGAGGGGGAGGTTGATTTCTTCCTAAACTTCTTGAATGTGAGGAATGAAGCCATCCAATTTGAAATGGAGAGGGAAGGGGAAGGACAGTTGCCGTTCTTGGATGTCCTGGTAGCAAGCCATGGGGCCAGTTTGACAACGGGTGTATATAGAAAGGACACACATACAGACAGGCTTTTGGATTATGACAGTTGCCACCCGGTGGAGCATAAGAAGAGTGTGGTAAAGACGTTGTGGTCAAAAGCGGGTAATTTGTGCTCTACCGAGGGGAACTTGAAAGAAGAGAGGAAACACCTGGAGGTCTTTGCGGACAACGGGTACCCCAAATCAGTTTTTAGAAGATGGACCACAACACAGGTAAAAAGAGCAGCGGACACGAGACAGGCGGCAACAAGAAGAGACACATTAGCATACGTGAAAGGGGCATCTGAGGTGGCATCTGCGGCACTGCTACCGTGCTTGCACCCGGTAGTTTGAGTCCTCGGGCGTACCACGTTTCAATTTCTGCATGTGCCTCCACAGTTCTTCCGATGTTGATGGCTTAGAATTAAAGTGCATTGTGGTTGATATATATATATGTATATATATATATATATATATATGTAAATATATGTACATATACATATATGTATACACACATATATATATATATATATATTTATATATATGTACATATGTATATATATGTATGATTAAACTTTGCTGCAGCTTCTGCATTCGCGAGTTTCTTGCTGACATGTTCATGTATTCGTACACAAGGTGGCTACGTTGGAATACCGGGGTTCGCTGGAGGTGGGACGTTTTCTTATTCTGGTACCAAATGTTTAGGTGGATTTTGTTGTCACTGTTGGAGGGTCTGACGTTTTTTTCGATGATCTTCCTGATGGCGTCCTCGTCTGCTCTATATTGGGAGGACACAGTGTTCTTGTAAAATATAGTGATCTTTTGTCCTATTTGAATGTTGTCGGTCGGGGGTCTGTACCATCTTGTGTACGAATACACATGTAAAAAAGGGAACTGTGAAACCCTTAATGAAAAGTACATAGGGTCGACTACAACAAAGCTATCAAGACGCCTCACCCTTGAACTCTCTAATGGAGCCATAAAACAACAGCACATTGACACACATCAATCCCCAGTCACAAGGAAGGATCTGGAAGAAGGAACCATCATTCTACAAAAGGAATCAAACTACAGGCGCCTTCTCATCTTAGAAGCACTTCACATTAAAATACAAAGTCCCACCATGAACAAACAAAATCCCGACCAATTTATCATTCCTACTTCTAAGTATATAGATCACAGGCATAGGTTCACCGTTGACCCAGTGGGCGGAACTTCAGATCCTGTCTCCTGAGTGACTGTCCGAATTCCCGTCTCTCCTAATGTTCCATATGTTCTTTGTATATATTGTCACCTTTACTATTTGTACTCAATTTGTACTGAAGATGCCTAAAGTTAGGCGAAAGCTCTACTAGTAAAATTAAGAAGTTAGTATTGTCTTTACATCCATTCCAAATTAATTTTGGACACATAATAAGACAACTCAACGATATTCAACGTTCAAGTATTAGAAAAGTTGAACATGTCAGCAAGAAACTCGTGAATGCAGAAGCTGCTGCAAAGTTTAATCATATCTGCCTGAAAGAGGACCTGCTACCCTACTATTGTAATATATATGTATATGTATATGTATATGTATATGTATATGTATATGTATATGTATATGTATATGTATATGTATATGTATGTGTATATGTATATGTATATGTATATGTATATGTATATATATATATGTATATATATATATGTATATTTGTATATATATATATATATATATATTAACACACACACACACACACACACACACACACACACACACACACACACACACACACACACACACACACACACACACACACACACACACACACACACATATATATTCCTGACCGGTTTTGCTCCATGCTTCTTCAGAGGAATGTGACTCTTGAGTGAAGCTGGCGGTATACATAGTCTGAGTAAGACCGCGTTCCCTCCTTGGAGGTGGGTTCCGTTTGGTTGTACAATGGTTTATAATTTTTAATACAATGAACAATAGTGATAATACAGTATACAATAAATTGTTGTGATGTTATTATAAAACAGCTCCGGTGTGTGTGGAATGTTGATCGAGGGTTTAACAGTGTAAGTGAAGTGAGTGGTGTAAAAATGTGGGAATCCTAAAAAGTGTCATAGGATAACTTATAGTATTAAATAATATAAAGATAAATATCCAGGTAAATAGAATAAATTAAATAAAATAGAATGAAATAAAATGAAAATACAAATAAATAATGAGATTTCATGTCACTTTATATTAGCATATTATTTTGATTTATTTATTTATTTGTATTTTCATTTTATTTCATTTTATTTTATTTTATTTTATTCTATTTATCTGGATATTTATCTTTATATTATTTAATACTATAAGTTATCTTATAACACTTTTTAGGATTCCCACATTTTTACACCACTCACTTTTTTTTTTTTGCATCTCTAGGTGAGACCCATGGGGATTTACCGTTGAGAGACGATTTGATTGTTTTTTAGACCTCTGCTACTTGTGCTACGACGGAGTGAAGGGAGGAGGAGGAGGGGGGTTATACATGAACTTCAGGTGATTGAATAGAAAATAAAAATTATTCTGAGGCCTATCACTAAATATTTTCTTAAGTTCTCAGCAGTATTCTGTGTATAAGAGACCAAATTCCAATTTCGATTCTAAGGGACCTGCAAGTTTCTTAAAATCATCATGAAGGTCAAAGTGATCGTTAAAGATTGTGATTTCGTGTTGGTCCTTGGTTATATTATTGTTAGAAAAATGGGCTTCGCAAACTGCGATATAGTCTGTGATGGTAATGCCACTTGCTTTTGAAAAAGTGGGGATATCAGCGTTCGTGATTGAGAGGGTATAGTGGTTATGGACCAGTGTAGGGGGGGGGGACTTTGGGGGCGGTATGTTTGGTCTTTTAGAAGATATGGGTGTCTGGGGAGCACTGGGTTGGCTAGTGGTCTGGACTGCGGTTGGGTCCGTTTCGGTTTGATTTCCAGGCTGAGCGGTACTGATTTTTGGGGGGGGGGGGGGGTGTCGTGTGTAGGGGGGGTTGAGTTATGTCGTTCAGTCTTTTTTGTGTTATTGGTGTTTATAAAGCTTTGATCAACTAATGCAACTAGGTTCCTAGCCGCAGAATGTGATTGGGTGATGTGTGACATTTTTGTGGGTGAAATGTAAATTCAAAATAATGAAATTATTATAGATGTGTAAGAACAAAACGATAAAGTGAGGAAATGAAAAAAAACTCACATAAAGGATATATTTACCTAACTGTCATCTTTCCAGATGTATAATTCTCTGGGGGTAGTTAACTCAGATATTTTGTTCCTAGAAATTAAAATATTGTGAGGAATGTTGTCTTGAGAAGAGTGGTTTGAGATAAATTTTTATTGCAAATAACTGAGATTCTAAAGAAATGTGCCTATTTGATTTATGCATTTTTTTTAAGATACCTGTGGGCTGATGGCTCGTCTCGGGCTTGGATTAGGGTGGGTTGAGATGTGGGGGTGTCGGCGTGCTCCTAGTTGCTGAGGAGTCGCAGAGAGCTGATTGGCCGTCTGCGTTAGATGACTTTGGTGGAAGTCGTGAGAGCTCGGTAGAGGTCGGTAGAGGTCGGTAGAGGTCGGTAGAGGTCAGCACCGGTGCTGTGGTGGTGTCCTAGAGGTGAATTAGGTGAACAGGACGGGAGGGGACCGTGTATTGACTTGAGTCATCTGGAGAATGGATCTCCTCGCGGCCTTGTTGGGTCAACACCAGCTGGGATGGAGGGTTTGTACCCCCTTCTTAGGCTGGTGAATATTGTGTTGGCACTAATTAGCGTCAACGATATGCATATATATATATATATATATATATATATATATATATATATATATATATATACATTTATTTGTGTATACATACCTATACACACACACACACACACACACACACACACACACACACACACACACACACACACACACACACACACACACACAAACACACACACACACACACACACACACAAACACACACACACACACACACACACACATATATATATATATATATGGTGTCGTCATGGTGCGGGTGGTAGTTACGAAGGTTAATCGAATCCCTTAGCACTGTTTATGCACTCTGATTTTAACAATATTTTTGTTATCATGGTCTAGATTGACAGGTCTGTCTTGCTGACGTTGTAAGTCACTGGATTGTTGTGTGAACGAAAGTTTTTCATTTGGCCCTACTAAGGGTCTTGTGTAAGTGAAACTATGTGTCCTACTTCTACACTATATTCTGATACTTTAGAGATACACGACGTAGACTCTCCATGAGTCCACATTCACCTGAAACTGACGCTCCCGCCTTCTGTCTGAATCTTTATACGGGGTAAAATGCTAAGACAGTTTCTGGTGAAGGGAGTTGACAGTTTTACAATGATTTAGGTTTTTTATGTTTAATATACAAATCATCATAGTTAGAAATGTTATGTGGTTGATTCTTGTGATTTAATTTATGTTCAGGTTTATTTTGGGATGTGGTACAAGCGCACGTTTGGAAATACGTTCATTGGCTATTAGCTTTTGTCATGCCCTGATCATGCGATGATGGTTTGCTTTAGGGCGTGGCTTGGTGTTCGTTCGTGTGTGCGTGTAAGAACCCATTCCCGTTCCTCCGGTAACAGCGCAATTCGTAGTGGCTGCGCTGGTGGTGGTTGAGCTCCCCACCTCGGCGAGACTACTTGTTTACGCCCGAATCTATCAAGCGAGTCAGCTTTGTGTTTCGAGGCTCGGGAGGACTGCGCTTGTGCGAAGCGTCCACGTTGGCCGTTTTTTGTGAATATGTACCCCTCCTCCGCCACCGGCAGACATAGGCATAGAGAAAAGATATTCCGTGATGAGAGGACACTCCCGCTGCTCTTCGTCGATAACGCCGAATTCGTCTACTAGCCGTCTTTCACCCTAGTCACTAGCTCTGTCAGACGTGCTACGATCACTTCCAAAGCGTAAACGTACTGCTACCCGAGAAAATTCCCTCTTCTTTGTGGAATCTCGCTCTGGCAGGATTATGCCCAACATAACTCTCCCTTCACGATCGGCGTAGCCCGTGTGGTTCTTTTTGAAAATCGCCTTTACGGCGGGAGAGGTGGGACCACTTCCATCAAGACAAGCCCGGTCTCACACGCTCTAGGTGCACTTGGGCCTCGTGTTCGTTTGACTGCTTGCGAGGTAGACAGGTTTAGACTTAGCACCAACGCGCTAGTTAACGCCCGCGAATCCCCGTCCCCTTAGATTTCCGTCTTTTTTTTCACGTTACCGTTGCGCCTTAAGTAATTTTCTCGTCATCAGTGCCGCCATGGCGGCTACTGATACTCCGACTGGCGTGTTGAAAAGGCGTCGATGCGCTCCAGGTTCAGCAGCTCCATCGGATGATGAAGCTGCTGTAGTGATGGCCCCAGCTAGTGTAAAGGGTGGCAAGCTCCCCACCTTCAAGGTCGTACCCTCAGCGGGGTACGACACTGCTTTTGAGGTGGTGAGAGCTCTGGAAAAGGGCCCACTCCGTGGCAAGCTTCTGTCCCTCCGGCTCCTCGCCGATGGTAACGTGCTGCTGTTACCAAGCACTTACGAACTCGTCGAGGAGCTGGACGGGATCAAGTCGCTCGGTGGCAAGCCGGCGAACCTGGAGCGTCTGAACCCGGAGGACAGGAAACATCGACTCGTGGTTCACGATTACCCGACCAGTTATTTGACCGAGGCCATCGAGGACCATAGTCAGGTAATCACGGCCACGAGGATGCGCAGATGGGACAAGACGCCCACACGCCAGATCCTTATAACGATCAAAGGCGAACCCTTTGATAAGATAGACCTGGGATGGTATGGCAGGTATGGTGTACGAACGTACATCCCTGATCCTCTCCGTTGTTTCAGGTGTCAGCGCTATGGTCATCACCAGGCGAGGTGCACTTCGAAACAGCCCAAGTGCGGCATTTGCAGCATGCCTCATGCCACTGAGACTTGTCTTAACAGGTTCAAGGCTGGCACTGAGACTGTTGCCAGATGCCCTAACTGTAGTAAGAAGCACCACGCCTGGAATACCTCTTGCGCAGTGCGTAAAGTTCAGGCCATTGCCTGTAAGGAGAGGACAGAGAAGCGACAGGACTTCATACCTGCCCCCCCAGGAACATTTGTATGGGGCAGCAGGAAACACTCTCCTACCACAGCACCACCACCACCTACACACAGTGCTCCTGATCTGAACAATCAGGAGCACTTTCCATCACTGAAACCAGCTCCTACACAGACTAACACAAAGACACAACCAGCTCCCAAAAAAAGCCACGCTCACCTCTAAACCCGTGCCCGCCTCTAAACCTGCGCCCACCTCCAAATCCACGCCTGCCTCCAATTCCACCCCCAAACCTAAATGATGGTAATCCGACGCACGTGCAAAGTGGACGACTTGATCTGACCTTGGCGACGGCCACTCTCCTCCCTAGGGTAACCTGGGAGGTGCATCCTATTGTCACTAGCGATCACTTCGGTGTCTGTGCACATACGGGATGCACCACCCATACCAGCTGTATTACCTGTTCCCAGGTGGAAGACAGCTTTGGCAAACTGGCCAGTGTTTGAGAGGTCTGTTGAAGAATGGGCAGCATCCTACGTTCCACCACAGGACGTGGAAACGTTAGAAGCTGACTTTTCTGCAGCCCTTCAGGTGGCTGCCAACAGAGCCATCCCAAAGACTCACCAGTCCCCCAGAGAACATAAGAACAGCTGGTACTATACCCCCGAGGTGAGAGAGGTCAACCATCGGGTGAACATGCTTAGGCGTGTTTTCCGACGGCGCCGGACTCAGACCAATTTGGCCAACTTGCACGCTGCAGTTTATGACTCTCACGTCATAGCTGCAGATGCCAGAAGAGCTAAATTTCTTGAATGGTGTGAGGGCTTTAATGCTCACACCTCCCTAGCAGGGCTGTGGTCTAAGCTCCGTAAGGCTACTGGCAGGACTCAACCACGACGCACTCATCATGCCCCTGATGCCGAGGCTCAGCGGCTGGTGCAGGAGTTTGTCTCTCGCTCCAGCAGGACCTCACTCCCGCAGTGTGTTCAAGACACACTGCAGGACCTCACAGGAGTGAGGCGCCATAGTGTTGAGGACATGATGAGTCGGTCGGATGATACTGACGCTAGCTTTACGCTTCAGGAGCTACGGGTCACACACAAAACCAGCTCAGACACGGCACCTGGAGAGGATCTCGTCACCTATTCCATGCTAACCCATCTTGGGCCAGCGGGCGATGAGGCACTCCTAAGGGTGATAAACGAGTCTTGGAGAACTGGCAAGCTACCAACAGCCTGGAAGACGGCAATCATAACGCCAATTTCAAAGCCAAAGGAACCTAGTGCTTATCGCCCCATCAGCCTGACAAGCTGTATGGGGAAGACAGCGGAGAGGATGGTGCTGAACAGGCTGCTGTGGAAACTGGGCCTAATGCATGAGCATGTCCATGCTTACTGCAAGGGCACTGGCACAGCAAACAGTATAGCAACACTCCTCAATGCTGTCAGTGGCACACCGTCCATCGTGGTCTTTTTGGATTTAGAAAAGGCGTTTGAGCTGGCCAGTCCTCTTGTGATATTAGACACCCTTGCTCGCAGGGGCGTAAAAGGCAAGCTGCTTTCTTGGATTGCTGACTATCTCAGTCACCGGTCTGCGAAAGTACGCTTTCAGGGTCATATATCAGAGGCCAGAATGCTGGAGAATGGCACTCCACAAGGGGGGGGGGTACTCAGCCCCACTCTATTCAATGTGCTCGTCTCCAACATTCTGAAACTACCTCTACTACATGGGTGCAAGGTCATCTGCTCTGCAGATGACATTGCGCTCATAATTACTGGGAAACGGCAGTGTTTCAACAGGGCTGAACGCTGTTTAAGCACTGTGGCGACGGAATGTTGCAGGTTACGGTTAAATATCTTCCATAGAAAATCGAAGGCCATGGCATTGAGACTCTGGAAAGAAGGGGAGCACCTCACCAACCAGGACCTTAGGCTGGACTGGGTTCAACAGTATCAGTACCTGGGGGTCTGGATTGATGAGAGGCTCACCTTTCAGAAGGAACTTGCCTATCTCAAGGAGAGACTGAAGGCAAGAACCACAGTTATGAGAGCAATGACGGGGAAGGCACTTGGTGCCACGCATCAGGTCCTTCGCACATTCTATGTGCACGCAGTCCGCAGTTTGGTGGACTACGCTGCCCCAGCTCTCATAAATGTGGCGACTGCCAAGCTTGAAGACCTGTAGCCTAGCCAAAATGCCGCAGCAAAGATTATCCTGGGAGCTCAACCTTGGACTAAGATCGTTAACCTCCAAATGGAGGCTTCATTGCCTTCACTAGCATCACGGGTCAGAAGGCTGGAGGTCGACTTTCTTGCCAAGATAGTCCAGAGCCCCAGGATAACTGAGCTGAGTCAGAGCCTTGTGACAGCTCTGAGACGGATGGATACTCTTATCCACTCCGATACCTGGCTGGGCTCCTGGACTCCTTCAGGCTCACCAGCACTCTCCTTGAGAAGGGTAGGGACTCTCCAGACCCAGAGATCAAGCCCCCACCACCATGGCTGTCGATACCTGCAACCTTCGTTGTCACAAAACTTCCCAGTAAGAAGAAGTTATGTGATGAGGAAAGAGTACGAGCGCAGGCCCTACAAGGCATCCGTGCACTGTCGGAACCTGGAATGGCGGTCTATTACACGGATGGCTCCGTAGACCCCAACAGGCCTCGTAGTGCGGGGGCTGCTTTCGTGACGGATGGTTTGACCTACGGCAGGAGAGTATCTGATCATGCGTCCACTCTCCAAGCTGAGGCCATAGCGGTCCAAGGAGCGTTAGAACATGCTCTAATACCTCGAGCTGGTCCTGTGGTGATCCACACGGATTCACAGTCTCTGCTAGGCAGCTTGGAATCGATACAGCCCAGCGACAATGTACGCCTACTGACCTCCATCCTAGCACTCCTGCTGAAGCTGCATCAGCAAGGCAGGAGTGTTACGCTCAACTGGGTGACAAGCCACGTAGGTGTCCCAGGTAATGAGCTAGCCGACGCCGCAGCTGAAGCGGCGCGCCAAAGACCCGAAGTCGATGTTGTCGTCCCTCTCAGCAGAAATCAGTTGCGCATACGCACCAGGGCTCTTAATCAGGTACAACGGTTCCTTCAGCACAGACTGGAGGCAGAGGTGTCAGAGAGGGCGAGATGGTACAGGGTAGTCACAGACTACGAGCCCCTTGTTCTTCCTCGCTCCACACCTAGAAAAGTGGAAACTCTGCTCTTCCGTCTGCGACTGGAAGACCGTTGTTTCTGGCAGGTCAAAAGTAACCCAACACCTGAAGAAAGAAGATGCCGCCACTGTATTCACCCTGAAGCCACCCTCAAGCACTACCTCCAACATTGCCTCGCAACTGCTTTTCTGAGGAGAGGGCCTCCGACAACATCTGAGGGTCTTGTGCGTCGCCTATGCCGCCGCTTAAGCGCTTACGAACTTCGTCGGCTGGTGGAGTGTCAGCCCCCCTTTAATTATGTTATATTATTGCACTTGTATACTCTATCATGTCAGGAAGGGTGAATTCACCAAGATGTGCATACATATTTAACATAGGTATGCACATACGGCAAATGTATGAGTGGGTGTGGCCAAGCCACACACACCCATATATTGAATCACCCCCCCTCTTCTCTAAATCTTATCACACCAATTGCTACACAAACCACTATGACTAAACACACAGTTGATGTTAGGAAGGGTGCATTCACCGAGATGTGCATACGTATTTCATATACGTATGCACATCTTGTGAATGTATGGGTGTGTGTGGTTGGGCCCACACACACTCATAAGTCAAATCACCCTCCAAACGGGCTCACACATAAAGCCCGTGGGAATACTTTTCCCAAAATAAACAGAACAGAAAACAGAACACCGGCAGAGCAGAACTTAATCTGAAGACGGTCTGCGAATATTACCCACCGTCATGCCAATCACCACAAGTCATGTCAACTCCCGTCGCAGTCTACTCGACGTCAAGTCTTCACATCACTGCCGTTCTCCGAAGGGAAATCGTCTTCCTAATGGGCTGGAACGGTTCTCCCCTACACATCACAACCATCGATTATTACTCCGTCACTATAGTACAACGGTCCAGGTGCTGGGTACCTAGTAAACCATTTGTTTTCTCTCATCACTGCCCGTTGTGCTCTTTAATGCTCCCTTTTGATGGTTGACTTCGTATGATGTATTCTACAATCCTTTAAATCCTTTAAAGTTTTACGTGTATTGATTCGATCTCCAGTAATTATAGGAGCACCCAAACTTCTGATCTCGTATTTAGGGGCCGAGAGAACCTAGTTCCTCGTTTGACCTCACAGTGCATGTATGCTGCTTTCCGTGTGTAAGGGGAAAATTTCTTGGTATATATATATATATATATTATTTGGATGATGGAGAACATAAACACAGGGGAAGGCTCGGAACCCTAAACACTCTAACGTTTCGTTCGCGTAGAACTTCTTCAGAGAGTGTATGTAGAACTGCAATTGAAGTTTATGTACTAAATCTAATGATCTTTTCGGACACTTGGGAAAGGTCGTTTTTCTGGCGTGCTTTAGAATTAAAATACTAGTTTCTTTAGCTAAATTGATAAACCCTCCTCGATGATTCGATGAATTATTAGTTGAAATATATGCTGATTCAACAATTCTTCTAGTGAATTTATCAAAACCTTTATGTAGCACTTCAGCTTCTCTCCAACTGCAGTTCTACATACACTCTCTGAAGAAGTTCTACGCGAACGAAACGTTAGAGTGTTTAGGGTTCCGAGCCTTCCCCTGTGTTTATGTTCTCCATCATCCAAATAATTTGTCTAAAATACTTATCAATATATATATATATATATATATATATATATATATATATATATATATATATATATATATATATGTGTGTGTGTGTGTGTGTGTGTGTGTGTGTGTGTATGTCAGTGTTTGAGCACAAAAACATGCATAAACACGTCTCTCCCATACATGAAGACTGATATGAGACATGCAGAAATATGAACAAGCATCTGTAAATAATGTATATATATATATATATATATATATATATATATATATATATATATATATGTATATCATGCAGAAATATGAACAAGCATCTGTAAATAATATATATATATATATGTATATATATATAAATGTATATATATATTATATATATATATGTATATATATATATGCATATATATATATGTATATATATGTATATATGTATATATATATGTATATATGTATATATATATGTATATATATGTATATATATATATGTATATGTATATATATATATGTATATATATATATAGATATATATATACATATATATATATATATATATATATATATATATATATATATTTATGTTATGACAGACGATCCTCTACTTAATAATTGATGTACAAGTGACGACAAATATGACGCTTTGCCTGTAATCATAAACGTCCCTCCTTACTGGGAAATGATGGAAAAGCATATAACCCTGTAGCAACCGAAACGGCCACACACACTTGAATGAATGTGCTTGCGGCCGCTAGAATAAAATGATAAGTGTCATGGGGTACAAAAGTTTAAAAACAATATATGAAATGGCTTATGCAAAAAAACACACTCGAATATCTTGTTTCAGTTTAAACTCGTGACAGGTGTAATTAGTGAAGTATTTTTGATGGACTATGACATATTTTGAAATTTTAGATAATAACACTCGTATTTTTCTCAAAACGAGTGTTCCGGATATAGAGCTGTAAATTAGCTGTGACTAGACGACAGTCGGCAAAAAAACAGTGTGACTCGCTCCATTATGACGATGATTACAGCGTGTGCGTCTGCCAACACGTGTGGTGTCGTTGCAACGGCCGACTTATTCATATGTCTTCTTATATTCATCTTTCATATATGCATGCAAAAACACGTGCGTATATGTATACGTGCAACTTTACATACAACTACACATGCAACTACGAGTATACATAGATAGATACATACATACATACATACATACATACATACATACAAACATATGTATATACATACATACATACATACATACATACATACATACATACATACATACATACATACATACATACATACATACATATACACATACATACATACATACATACATACATACATACATACATACATACATACATACATACATACATACATACATACATACGTGCATATATATATACATACATACGTACATACATAGATATGTATATAAATTTGTATATATATATATATATATATATATATATATTTATATATATACATATATATACATATATATATATATTCATATATATATATATATAAATATATATATATATATATCAAGGACTACTATTACACAGGACGTGCGCACCCAGATCCCTGGGTCCGCTAGCGGAGGCCATTGCTTTCTTTGTAACCTAACATTTTATATTGGACAAATATATCAAAACTAGAAACCTAACATTGTATATAGGACAAATATATCAAATATTGACTTATTCAATGCAGTACAAGTTAATATATACTTTTATAGTGAAGTAAGAAACTATTTTTAAGGCACTGTTATGTTTTGAAATGCCAATTTTAGCTGGACTTAACAGGTATTATTGTATGAGGTTAATGGACATAAGGGTTGGCGATTTTTTTTTATCTTTTTAAAAGATATAAAAAATCGATTTTTTTTTTATCTAAATCAGATTTATTTGATTTAATTATATTTTTCTTATAGATTTTAAATATTGTGGGATTGCTATCTGATATGCGATTTGATTGCTAAAGGACATTTTTAGCATATCAATATAAGGAGCAGTGTTATATAGACTTGCCACAAGTATACAACGAACGGTATAAGCCTACATGTAGTATATATCACTGTGGAGCCCACAACAAATTTCAACAAGATTCTTGTTGAAACTTGTTCTAGGTAAGCAGCTTCTCACTGAGTCAGTTGCTGCTTTGGAATCAACCAGGAAGGATGTCTTCTGGACCTGGCAGAGTGGTTCCTTCAGGCAGAAAAAATTATCCTGTCTGGAATTATTTTGAAAAACTACCAACAATTTCTGGCAAAGGATACCGAGCTAAGTGCAAAGACTGCAGCCAGGAACTACAGGGTATTGTGTCAAGATTAAAATCTCACAGAAATAAATGCCAAGGTCAGCCACAGCATACAGAAGAAGAAATTGATGACCCAGGTAAATAATTTTACTTATATTGTGTGCATTTCTCCCTTTTCATATGCAACTATATAAATTTGGTGAACAATGGAAAGCATGTGCAATAAAAATGTGAAGGCCTAAAGAGATGATACTTCAACTTCATTACTTCTAAATTTGGGTAATGACTATGTCACTATAATATATTGTATCCACTCAACTTGGGGCCTAGATGATTGTTATTAATTTCATTCAACATTGTGTAACATATTTCATAGGTTCCACTGGCATTCAGCTCAAAGGGATTTAACTTAACCTAATCCAACTAACCCACTATTTTTAGTGAATTTAAAAATGGTCTTAATCCTGTGTGGACTGAATTCCAAGCCCACTTATTTCATATCCTGTCAATTATTTCCAAATAATTAAGTGGCTTGTGTGAATATGATCTAAAAAAAAAAAAAAAAAAAAAAAAAAAAAAAAAAAAAAAAAAAAAAAAAAAAAAACCTACTGTACTCAAAAGTAGCCTAAATCACACTGTATTCATTAATTTATATATTTATTTATAAATTATGCAATATGCTAATTTTTTCTATTTCCGTTTCAGGATCTGTATCAACAGCTTCAATCCCTTCATCATCGGCTCCACTGGAATTATCTGCAAACCTGACTCCACCATTAAAAAGGTCACTATCAGACTCCTCCACAGGCGCCACTTCTGCTAAATGATTTTCATCTAAAAGAAAGTCATCAACATCTCTGGACAGATTTATCATAAAAACTTCAGCCCCTCAAAAGGAAAATCTCGACAAAGAAGTTGCAAGAATTATATTTGCTACAAATTCACCATTTCGTCTTATTCAGCATCCTCAGTTTCTCAAGATGGTTCAGAACCTGAGGCCAGGTTATATTCCTCCATCCAGAAAAGATATTGGTGATAAGTACTTGGATCTTGTGTATTAAAAGGAATATAAAAAGTGTGCAGATGACCTGAATAATGAAACTGTATGTCTTTCAATTGATGGGTGGTCTAACATCCATAATGAGCCCATAATATGTGTCACTCTAACAACATCCACTGGTCAGATTTATTTAGTTGACACAATAGACACATCAGGGAAACCTCACACTGCTGAATATCTTCTACAACTTGTACAAAATTCGATCAAGAAGGCTGAACAAGATTTTGGTTGTTACATTGGAAGTGTTGTGACAGACAATGCAGCAAATGTCACCAAGATGAGAAAAGTCTTGGAGGAATCGAGTGAACCTGAGCATACCGTCCTCACATACGGCTTATACCGCTCCTTGTATACTTGTGGCAAGTCTATATAACACTGCACCTTATATTTATATGCTAAAAATGTCCTTTAGCAATCAGATCGCATATCAGATAGCAATCCCACAATATTTAAAATCTAAAAAAAAAAAAAAAAAAAAAACGATTTAAATCAAATAAATCTGATTTAGATGATTTTTTTTATATTTTTTATATCTTCTAAAAGGATAAAAAAAAAAAAAAAAATCACCAACCCTGTCGTCCACTAACCTCATACAATAACACCTGTTAAGTCCGGCTAAAATTGGTATTTCAAAGCATAACAGTGCCTTAAAAATAGTTTCGTATTTCACTATAAAAGTTTATATTAACTTATACTGCATTGAATAATTCAATAGTTGATATGTTAGTCCTATATACAATATTAGGTTTCTAGTTTTGATATATTTGTCCAATATAAAATGTTAGGTTACAAAGAAAGCAATGGCCTCCGCTAGCGGACCCAGGGATCTGGGTGCGCACGTCCTGTGTAATAGTAGTCCTTGATATATATGCATATATATATATATATATATATATATATATATATATATATATATATATATACATAATTACCGAAGCATAAGAATAAAGGCCGTAGATGTTATTTTGAAGACTACTTAGGATTTTTCCCACTTGAATAAAATAATCTGGTGGCGCCCGGAAATAAATCATAAGTTGACCATGGGACGATGAAGAAATTTACTGTCTATTCTCGCTGGATTTAGTCAGGGTTATTTCCTTCAGCTGAAAGAGATTACCTAAATGAAGGAGCTTTGTCTATGGCTATCTCAATTATATAGTCATATTCTATATCTTTTGCGAAATAGTTGGAAGTCCTAGTTGTAGCCCTTGAGACGTTGCAAAGACAAGACATTTTCGATCTCCAGGTGTCCTGGACTAAGATAAAGGCCCTAGCATTTGGGGGCTTACTAAGAGATACAGTTTAGGCTTTCCATGCGTATGGCGAAGACATTGAGATCATAGAAAAACTCACATAAACTGGTAGCGTAATGCATAACAGTGCTGGATTATTTAAGAAAAACTCTCGCAGGATAGGCATGTTACATTGTGTTATGGATTTTCTCAACCAGAGTATATCACCTTGAAGGGAGATGTAGGTTTTTGTAAGTGCGTATGGACCTGGTAGTGAGAAGAGCGTAGAGGAAAGGGAGGCTTTTTGGGTATATTTAAATGAGTGCATAGAGGGATTAGGGAGTTGTATTGGGAGATCTAAATGCTAGGGATGGAAAACGAACCAATAGACGGAGTGATTGGTAAAAATCGTAGTGGAGAATTAATGGTGCAGATGTGTCTCGAAAGAGAGTTGATGATTGCAAATACAGTGTTTAGGAAGAAATTCAAGCATAAGTACACATGGGAGAGGGTGGTGGATGGAAGGGTGGCAGATAGAGCGTTAATGAACTATATAGTGGTGACCAGGAGTATGGTAGGAAGAGTTAAGGATGAACATGTTCTAAGGGGAGAGAGTGGGGGAATATCAGATCATTTTCTGGTGGAAGGTAAATTGAGAGTGGAGAATAGGTGGAGAAAGAGGAAAAGGGTAGAAGGTAGGGAGGTACTTAGAGTGAACTGCTTAAATGAGAAAGAAAAGGAGAATGAGTATAAGAAGAAGCTAAGAAAGGAGTGAGAGGTAGCGAAGGATAGAGTGGAACTAGAAGTGGAGGAGGAATGGGGATGGTTCAAGAAGGGAGTCATAAGGTGTGCAAAGATGGTGTGTGGAGCAAGGAGGGCGGGAGGAAATAGAAGGAAAGGTAATGAGTGGTGGGATGAGAATCAAAGAAGGGTGTAGAAGAAAAGAAGCAGGTTTTCATAGATTGGCTAAAATTAGGACGAGGGAATTGTATGAGAGGTACAAAGTAAAGAGAAGGGAAGTTAAGCATAAGATAAAGGAAGCGAAGAGGAGAGCAGATGTGAAATGGGGTAAGAGTATGACAGAAAATTTTGGAAGTAATAAAAAGATGTTTTGGAAAGAAATTAAAAGAGGAAGAGGAGGTGAGTCAAGCAGAGAAGAAAAAAGTAAAAGGTGCAGATGGAGAGATGATAATGGAAGAGAAGGCAGTGAGAGGAAGGTGGGCAGAGTATTTTAGGGAATTACTAAATGTGAAGATGGATAGGGAGGGAAAGGTAGTTACAGTGGAAAGCACTAAGAAAATGAGAGTGATGAGTGAGGAAAATGGAGGAGAAATAAGGAAAAATGAAGTGAAAGCAGCTGTTAAGATGATGAGAGCAGGTAAGGCACATGGGTTGGATGGATGTCATGCAGACTGTCTGAAGAACGGAGGTGCAGTTATGGTAGACTGGCTGGTGAGGTTATTTAATGTTTGTTTAAGAGAGGGTAGAGTGCTGGAGTACTGGAGGAGTGCCTGTATCGTTCCGCTTTAGAAGGGAAAGGGGGGCAAGTGTGGTGAGTGTAGTAGTTTCAGAGGGATCAGCTTGTTGAGTGTATTTAGGAAGGCTTATGGGAGGGTATTGATTGAGCGGATTAGGAGAGGAACAGAGGGAGTAAATGGTGAGGAACAGTGTGGGTTTAGGACAGGTAGGGGTTGCGTAGATCAGATTTCTGTGGTAAGACAGATATGTGAGAAAGCTATAGGAAAAGGTAAGGATGTTTTTTTTTTTGCGTTTTATGGATGTGGAAAACGCTCACGACAGGGTAGACAGGAAGGCACTGTGAGAGGTACTGCAGATATATGGGATAGGAGGAAAGCTGTTAAGAGCAGTCAAGAGTTGTTATGAGAGTAGTAGAGCTTGTGTTAGGATTAGAAACGGAGAGAGTGAATGGTTTGAGGTAAAGGTGGGACTTCGTCAGTGATGTATTATGTCGCCTTGTCTGTTCAATTTATACATGGATGGGGAGGTGCGAGAGGTGAATGCAAGTGTAAGAGGCCGGTAGATAGAGGTAGACAATTGAGTAGATATAGATAAATGGGTAGGTGGAGACGCATGCTAATGTTATGACTAAAGGTTTAAAAACAACTGCCGACAGGAAGGGCTTAGTCATCCACGCGCTTGCTCATGCCTTGTATATATAAACAATGCTGAGTTGCAGAGTGACGGAGAGTGTCGCCTGGTGTTTTGTAATATAGATTGTATATGGATAAACAGAGGTGACTGATTGTAATAACGCTGATGTAGCAAAAATTGTAAGCGTACAAGCCATTTCCGTTGCGACATAATGCTTACGTGATGGTATCGTTTGAAACAGTATAACAACCTCTCTGATTGGAGAAAAAGGTGGAGGAGGAGAAAAATTATTGGCGGTGGGAGGTAAAGTCACGCCCTTAAGGAGTGGCACTTGTTTGAGAAGTAAAAATATATTGGATGAATGAAATAGTGACGTCAGAACGAAGGTGGCTTGACGTATTGTAGAGGGATTCCAACGGAACTCTCTGGTTGTAGATCACAAGATCAAGTAGCAAAATGAAGAGTTAAATAGACCTTCATTTTATTCACCCCTCAAGCTTGAAAGAAGAATAGGCAAGGGGCCTTAAGAGCTACTTTTCACAAGAACAACTCAAGAGAATTACTGCAACGGGCAGTGACAGCAGTGACGGGGGTGACAGTGGTGGCAGCGGTGGGATAGCGAGGGACAAACCGAAGAGACTGGTGATAGTGCACACCATAACCACGGAACAAAAACCGAAGAGATTGGAGATAGTGCAAACAACAACAACGTAACAAGAACCGAAGAGATTGGGGATAGTGCGCACCACAACCACGAAGCAACTATAACCTTCAAGGCATCTTTAAGACGAGAGACGACGAGGCTGATGAGCGACGAGCTGATGAACGTTGTCGACACTGACGAGAGACTACTTCAAGATTGACGTACGCAAGGAAGACTACGTGGAGACAGTCAAGTCAAATCAACTACTGAAGGTATGAATAACAGTTCCATACTTAGGCATGAGGTTCATACCCCTAATATTAATATTCCCAAATTCACAGAGGAAGTAATCACTTTGGGAGTTAATAAGTTCCTTGCCCAAATAGATACCTTAATTGTGAGCAAAAATATAACAGATGAAAAAAGGAAAATAGAAATTTTAAAGGAAAATATAGATCCTGAGAAAGGTAGAGCTAGGTTTATTATAAATTTCCAGCAAATGGAAGATATCAACCAATATGAAGCTTACAAGAAAGCATTTATTAAACATTTTATGTCCAAATGTGACCAGGATCCTATCAGGTCTTTGGTAAAAATGATCAAAGAAGTTAGAGAAAGTGAATCAGACACAGGATATTTAGCCAGATTAGATACATGGTCAAAAGACATGAAATCTATCTTGAAAGATTCAGATTGGATAGAAAGTTCTAGTGATAAAATTGAAGTTTCTCAGGTAATAAAATTGATCAAATTTGGACTGTTAAACAAAAATTCAGATGATTTAACGGCAGAAAAGCTATATAAGGATTTAAGATCAAATCTAAATTTAGGGGAAGTAGATTATATGTAATGACAGTGGGCCAACATAGGAACTCTAGAGAGTTTAAGAAAACAGAAGTAGGACATAGACGGAATGTTAGAAGTCCATCCAGGGATACTAGAATTCTCTGTTTTAATTGTAATACCTGGGGACACAAAGCACAAAACTGTTTTTATGGAATTATTTGTAGAAATTGCAAATATGAGGGTCATGATGAATATCAGTGTAGAAATCCACCATTCTGTATGTATCACCAAAGAATAGGCCATAAAACTCATGAATGTAGAAATTTTCGTGTGCACCCGGAGTTAAGAGGAAAACACCCAGACACAGATTAAATAAATATTTTAGAACTCCCCACATATATACCGATAGACGTATTGTGTTAGATTTGGGAATAAAAGTTGGGTGAAAGAAACTGACAAACTGATAATTATTATTGGAAGAACTTCTGTAGGACCTCTCATTGCTGGTAGAGTGTTCAATAAGCCTATTCAAATATTCATTGATACAGGATCTGTAGTTAATGTAATCACCAGTAAAGTTTTAAACCAGTTGAAACCAGGAGTGAAAATATTGGAACCAATCCGTTACTCTTTGCAAGGAGTAACTGGAAACCAATTAAAAATATTAGGTAAGGTTGAGCTAGAAGTTATCTTATATACAAATGAACATTTGCACATTCCAGTGATAGTTGTAGAAGAATCTGTTTTTCCAGGAGATTTATTGATAGGATTTGCAACTATGAGAAAAGAGAACATAATCATATGTCCTGTTGACTTAGGGATCCTAGTGAAATTATAGTTAATCCCATTTTTAAATCAACCAGACTTAAGACCAGTGACAGGAATCAATGAATCTCTAGACATATATAAGAAATATAACAATTTTACTTTAGATAACGAGGCCGAGCGGTCCAGACCAACAGAAAGTAAAGCAACTTGTAGTGAACCCAACTCAGATGTTCAGGAAATCCCAGAACTTACAAATTCATCAACTATTAATGAAGCCTTGCAAATTGTGGATGGTGGTGTAATAAATTCGACGTTATAACACCCCAGAGCAATTAACAGGGTGAATGTACAGTTGAAGGGAGTTATTGTAGACTCTGAAATAATTACAGTCCCAGAATCAATTAGATTAAAAGGTTTGAAGTTGGACTCAGGGATTTATAAGTCAAATAAGAACATTGTAGAAATATCAATAGTTAACACTATGAATAAAGATATAATTTTAAGGAAAGGTACACAAATAGGATGTTTTCAGGTGTGTACAAAACCCATTAAGATTTTAAATGAGAGTAGTGAGGAGATAGAATTACAAATTCCATCAATCTGTTCAGTTCAAGAAGAAATATAAAAAAAAAAAAAAAAAAATACAAAGGTCTGTTAGAGCCTACAAATTGCCCTAGGTTGGATGAAAGTTTAGTTGCTTTGTTTGTGAAGCACAATAAAGCAATTGCTTTGCCGGGGGACGCCTTAGGCAAAACAACTGTTTTGAAACATCAGATTAAATTCAAACCAGGAACACAACCTATTTACATACCCGCCTACAGAGTTCCCCACTCTAAATTAGCGGTAGTAGATAAACTGGTCACTGAAATGTTATCGCAAGATATTATTGAACATAGTAAAAGTGAGTGGAACTTTCCTTTGATTTTAGTACCAAAATCAGATCGTACTATGCGCCCAGTTATTGATTATAAGCACACCATTCGTGGCAGGTTATCATTACCAGTAATCGGTGACATTTTGAGAAGTTTGGGAACTGAGAACAGGTATTTTAGCACAATAGATATAAAATCTGCTTTTTGGCAAATAGAGCTGCATGAAGACCCAAGAGAGTTCACATCATTTTCTACTCCAACGGGACATTATGAGTTCAAACGAATGCCATTTGGGTTATGTAATATTCCATTGACTTACATGAGATTAATGAATACAATTCTATATGGGTTGTTATGAAACACTCCCAGTGTATTTCTAGATGATATTTTAATAGTTTCTCTGACAGCAGTTGAGCACTTTAAGAAATTAGATTTGATATTCTCAAGACTAGTAGAAGCAGGACTGAAAGTGAAACTTGAAAAATGTAAGTTCTTGCAGGACAGTATTATTTATTTGGGACATAAGATAGATAGACATGGAATTAGTACAGTGAATTCAAAAGTTGCGGCAGTGAAGAATGTTCCAAATCCAACCAATGTAGACAAGGTTAGGAGCTTTTTGGAATTGACAGGATATTATAGAAAATTCACTCAACGATATGCTGACATTGCTAATCCATTAAGTTCTTTGTTGAGGAAGGACTCAAAGTTCATATGGGGACCTGCACAACAGCAAACTTTTGACAAGTTGAAAGATAAACTCACGAGTTCACCGATTTTAATATTTCCTGACTATGAAAAATAATTCATTCTTTGCACTGACGCATCTGACATAGGATTAGGAGGCATATTGATGCAAGAGAGAAATGGAACTTTGAAACCAAAAGCTTACACTTCAAGACTTTGTAATAGTGTAGAGAGAAACTACTCTATAACAGAAAGAGAAACTTTAGCAGTAATTTATTCTTTAGAAAGTTTCAGGGATATGATCTTAGGATATACAATCAGAGTTTGGACTGATCATACAGCTATTCAGAACTTATTCAAGCATAAGAATCTTAGGGGCAGACCTGCTAGATGGTTTGCGATACTTCAGTGCTATGAAGTTCAATTTGAATATGTTCCGGGTAGAAAGAAGGTTGCGGCAGATGTACTTTCTAGAAATATTAGCCAACCAATGACAGGGTTCATTAATTTTGTTTGTAGTATAGAAGAGTTAGTAACTTTAGAGGAGAAAATGCTAATAAGAGAACAGAAGGATGATAAGACATGCGATTCATTAGTCAAGTACTTGATGAACCCAAGAGGAGATCCTTCAAAACTACCAAAGGGGTATAAGATAGAAGAATTTCCTTTGATTAATGGACTTTTGTATAGAAAAACAATTGTAAGTGAAAAAGATATTTCTAGAGGTCCAGTAAATTAGTTAGTAATACCACAAACTCTTGTAAAAGAGATATTGAAGTTACTTCATGGTGGTGATTGTAGTTCACATCCAGGAAAGGATAAATCTTATAGACCAGCACAACTTAAAAAATACTTTTGGCCAGGTATGAAGAAAGATATATATATAATTATACTTAAAATTGTTTGAAATGTGCTAAGGTGAAAGAAAATACACAAAAACCTGCTCCTATACTTATCTATCCCATTCCACAGAAACCTTGGGAAAGAGTTCACATTGATACATTGGAGCTACCTATGTCTGAGAGTGGATATAAATATGTATTTGTTGCCATTGATTATTTTTCAAGATTTTGTATTTTACAACCCATTCCAAATAAGAAAGCTGAAACTATTGCTTTAGTAATCTATGATCAGATAATCTGTAATTTCACTATACCTAAGATCTTAGTTTCGGATAATGGAACTGAATTTAATAACAAAATCTTGGAAAAATTATGTAGTTTATTTAAGATCAAGAAAGTCAATATCTTAGTGAATCATCCACAAAGTAATGGAGTTGTAGAAAGGTTAAATAAGAAAATAATTACATGTCTTAGAAGTATGATAAGTCCTCATAGTATAACCTGGGATACTTAGATTCCTTGTGTTAAATGTACTCTGAACAACCAAATTGATATATCAACAGGGGATACACCTCATTTTATAATTTTTGGGGAAGACAAAACTCTTCCATATGAAATTTTGACTGCAGATCAGAAACCTGTGTATAATATAGATGATTATATATCAAACAGAATAAATACTTTTCAAAGTATTCACCAAAGAGTTAAGGTTCTTATGCAGGAGTATTCACAAGAGATGAAAAAGCAACAACACAAGATAGCACATAAACTAGAATTGAAAATAGGAGATTTAGTCATGGTCAAACTACATTCACCCTATAATAAACTTTCACCAAGGTACTCAGGTCCATATAGGGTAATTGATTCTGCAGGTGGAAATAAATTTCATTTAATCCACATAGAAAACAAGGAAGAATTGATAGGCCATTTAAATAATATGAAAAAGGTTAGGTTGCAGATCTATGAAGATGATTGTTGTGATACCCTATGTATCAATTTTAATGAACCAGAAGAGTTCAATAATATTCTTTGTGATTTGAATATTAATCTTGATGCATTTTACAGATGAAGGCTGCAATATTAATTTTTCTATGCTTGGTGAGTGCCCTGGACTGGAATCCTTTTCGTCCTGGAGCATTGGTACAACATCAAGGTAACCTAATGTTGGTTGACAAGCTTTTAAGGGTAGTTCTTGATTACAAGAATGTAACAATATTTATTAAAGATGATGTTGACTCCTTGAGAGTGAAGTTGAAATTGTCAAAAGAGAGCATTTCCAGTAAGAATGTTCAAAGGAAACTTGAAAATAAGATAGAGGACATAGAACATTAAGTTGATGTCATAGATTCAAATTTCAAAAGAAATGGTAGACAAAAGAGAAGTATGTTAGTAGTGGCTTTAGGAATTCTTGCTGGATTGGGAATATCTAATTTTGCCTTCCTTGCTGATTTGAAAACATTGAGGAAATGATCTCTGAAATTTCAGATAACTTAGAGAATCTCAGTTTAAAACAAAGTGAACTGGAGAATACAATGCAACTTTTCTTATTACTCAATATTATGCATTTGAAATTATCTGAGATGCAAGTTCAGTTGGAATCTTTTGTACAAGATTTAGTTCTAGCAAATTCAGGTCAAGTAATATCTTCTCTTCTCTCAATACCTGAACTTATAAATATGATTAAATCAGCAAAGAAGGATTGGAACTTTGAACCTTTCTTTGAGGAAGCTAATGTAGCATTATATTACCCATTATTAAATTCAAATTTAAGTATTTCTTCAGTGATAATAGAAATTCGATTTTCTTCCAACCTAAGATTTAACCTATTTAAATTGATACCCTTCCCTGTGAAAGTAAACAATTCATATTATGTAGTGGATACTCCAGTTGCAGATTCAATGAACTACATCCTCTCTGTAGACAATCTAAAAGAGAGCATGATCTCTAATAATAAATTAAATGATTGTAAAAGAGTTAATAAAATCATGTGAAGCTTTTCTGGTTAGAAATGTGTCTGTGATGAATAATTGTCATTATAAGAAAATTTTGGTAGACCAGATTTCTCATAGTAACATACAAGGATCCCATTATCTATTTTTCCCTAATAAGACCAAAATTTCAATTAACTGTAAGGGACTAAGTCCTAGATTGGAAATGGTTGAAGGTCTTATCTCAGTTGTTGATACCTGTGAATTACATGGAGACCCTATTTCCACTATTGCTAATACCCATAATACCATGCATTTAACTTAAGATTCAAATATTTCAACCTTCAACTTTACATTGCCTGAAAACTCACCCCCTTTGAAAATTAAGAGAAGACCATTGTCAAGATCTCCCTCAAATGATTATTCTGCAAATTATATAGTTATTATTGGTGTACTTTTTTCTTCAATGTTATTGTCTGCACTGATTTCAATTGTGGTATTCCGGAGATTGAATCTGTTAAACCCCATTAACCATGTATCTGCTTGAATTATTTTTCTGCATTTTGTAGGGCTGCTTATTTCTTTAATATATATGCCATTTTATCAGTTATGTAAGGGTAGATTAGCTTCTTATACTAGCAAGCCCTGTAAGAGGGTAACAGAAATCATTGGTCGGGACGACCAAAGGTAGCTGCCGAGCCCTGTAAGAGGCCGGTAGATAGAGGTAGACAATTGAGTAGATAGAGGGGTAGGTGGAGACGTATGCTAATGTTATGACTAAAGGTTTAAAAACAACGGCCGACAGGAAGGGCTTAGTCATCCACGCACTTGCTCGTGCCTTGTATATATAAACAATGCTGAGTTGCAGAGTGACGGAGAGTGTCGCCTGGTGTTTTGTAATATAGATTGCATATTGATAAACAGAGGTGACTGATTGTAATAACGCTGATGTAGCAAAAATTGTAAGCGTACAAGCCATTTCCGTTGCGACATAATGCTTACGTGGTGGTATCGTTTGAAACAGTATAACAGCCTCTCTGATTGGAGAAAAAGGAGGAGAATGAGAAAAATTATTGGCGGTGGGAGGTAAAGTCACGCCCTTAAGGAGTGGCACTTGTTTGAGAAGTAAAAATATATTGGATGAATGAAATAGTGACGTCAGAACGAAGGTGGCTTGACGTATTGTAGAGGGATTCCAATGGGACTCTCTGGTTGTAGATCACAAGACCAAGTAGCAAAATGAAGAGTTAGATAGACCTTCATTTTATTCACCCCTCAAGCTTGAAAGAAGAATAGGCAAGGGGCCTTAAGAGCTACTTTTCACAAGAACAACTCAAGAGAATTACTGCAACGGGCAGTGACAGCGGTGACGGGGGTGACATCAATGGTGATGGGTCAGGGGTTGAAGATGGTTAAAGAAAATGGAGAAAAGTGGGAAATAAGCCAGTTGTTGTTTGCTGACGACACTGCGCTTGTAGCAGGATCAGAGGAGGAACTGAGGAAGTTAGTGACAGCGTTTGAGAAGGTGTGTGAAAGAAGGAAACTGAAAATAAATGTGGGCAAATGTAAGGTGATGGGATGTACAAGGGGAGATAGTGACAGCAGGCTGGAAGTGAGCATTAAGGGAGAGAGACTGGAGGAAGTGGATAGTTTTAGATACTTGGGTGCGAATGTGTCAGGAAAGGGAGGAGTGGAGGTGGAGGTAGAATGTAGATTGAGAGAAGCAAGTAAATGTCTTGCTGGACTGAAAAGTGTAATGAGAAATGGACATCTGGGAATGGATGCTAAGAAGAGGTTATATGAAGGAGTGCTTGTGCCGACAGCACTGTACGGGGCAGAAACATGAAACATGAGCGAGGAAGAGAGGAGGAGTTTGAATGTGTTTGAGATGAAATGTCTGAGAAGTATGATAGGGGTTACTAGACTAGATAGAGTGAGAAATGAGGAGTTGAGGAGGAGAACAGAGGTGGAAAGGGAATTGCGAGATAGGGTTGATGAAAGAGTCTTAGGATGGTTTGGACACATGGAAAGAATGAGCGAAGAAAGATTAGTAAAAAAGGTGTGAAAGGCTGATGTGAAGGGAGTGAATATGAGGGGGCGTCCTTGGATGAGATGGATGGATGGGGTAAAAGGGGCTTTACAAAAGAGAGGAATGTCTGTTGAGGAAGGACGGAAGAGGACAGAAGATAGGGGTGAGTGGAGAAGGGTTTACAAAGGATTACAAAGGCGGAGCATGCCGACCTTTTGGTCCATATCTAGGTCGGATGTGAAAATAATAATAATAATAAATTAGTAAATAAAAACTACAATAATGTAAATAACAAATAAAATACATAGATAAATGCATAGGTATAGTTAAATAATAAACAAAAAGGTAAATAGCAAATAATAATAACTTGACATATAAGTAATAATAAATGAGAATCAAACAGACAAATGATAACAAAACAAAAAACCAATAATATAAAATAAATTATAATCATTACAGCATCTTGCTTAGGTGTTTATCTAAATGATTTTTAAAGCTTCGAACTGAACTACATTGCACTACCTGTTCAGGAAGTTTATTCTATTCATTAACTACATGGTTGGCGAAGTTGTTTCTACTTACTTCCAAATTGAATCTATTTCTGGACAGTTTGAGACCATTGTTTCTTGTCTGATTCTCATTCAATGTGAAATTTTTTTCACTTTTGATGTTGTCAATTCCCTTTAGAATCTTAAAGACATGTATCAAGTCACCTCTGAGTCTACGCTTTTTTTTTTAGGGAAAACAGATTCATATGTTTTAGTCGATTTTCGCATTATTCATTTTTGATATTTGGAATCAGTTTTGTGGCTCGCCGTTGTACTTTTTCCAATCTGTCAATGACCTTAATGAGATTCGGTGACCATAAGGAAACCGCATATTCCAAATGTGTACGAACTAACGATTTATATAGCTTGTTAATGAGTGATGGACGTTTGAAGTCAAAAGATTGCGCAATCAGTACTAAAATCTTATTTGCCTTCTCAGAGGCTGAAATACACTGCTTGGATGATTTGAGGTCGTTACTGATAATTACGCCGAGATCTTTTTCACTATTCACTTTTGTTAACGAATTTCCAAATAACTTGTAATCGTACTTACTGTTATTTTTACCTATGTGCATTACTTTGCATTTAGTTGTGTTAAATTTCATAGCCACTTTTCAGACCATTGCTGGATGATGCTGGGTGAGGGAAGGGGGGTGAGGAAGTATGTATGAGAAATAACTTGACGCAGATCGAGGGGATTTCTCCCAGTCTTCTTCTTTTCTGCATGAGGGGACGGAGAGGGGGGAGGGGAGGGTCGCCGAATTAATTAAACGGCCTTGCTGTGGATGTGTTGTGCCTTGCGGCACTGCTTCTGACCCAGGGCAGTGGACAGGATGCAGGGATGACCCGTCATCCAGGAGGTGCCAAGATGAGAGGGAGGGAGGAGGGTGGAAGGGATTTGAATATGTAGGGGATGGAATGGGTGGGAGTGGTTTCTCTGCCTTTTCTTTTTGGCTACCCCCCCCCCAGTGTAAGGGAAAAAAGCCTTTGGTATATGTATGTATGTATGATATTCATGCAGTGCAACTGAGATCTGAATCCTGTTACTTTTGGTACCTGTTTTGCTGTATAACTATAAGGCTGAATGCCGACTTCACGAGGCGTTTCGGCGTCGTTGTTATCAAGTAGAATGTTAGTAACATACACCAGGAGGCGCGTTCCTCTGGGCCAAGCTGTCATTTGTGTCTTATGCGTTTATAATGCTAGGCCAAATAA
>NC_134816.1:10545093-10550093 GCF_046742065.1 Oratosquilla oratoria
CACTCTAGCATCTTCCAACTGGGTTGATGCCGATGGAAAAAATCTCCCTTAACCAGGTTGCATCCCTCTTTGCGTACTTTCGCTTTCTTTCTCTTCTCCATCCAGACACCTTAAACAAAACCAAATCCATACAGTTCACTCCAAATATGACCATCTCAACTTTGTCTCATCAGATCCAAGAGTCACCAAAGACACTGACAGACATTGATGCCCAGCCAGCCCCAATCCCCAAACCTACCTTAGCAGTTGCACATGTGTCCCGATCTGCCTCTCGGCAAAGATCCACTTTCCGTCCCAGATTCATTTCTCGACCTAGACAAAGATCCTTCTCACGTTCAACGGTTATTTGTTACTATTGCAAAACCCCAGGCCACTATGCTAACAGATGTGCTATTCGTCTCTCCACTCCTCCCGATAAAGATTGCCCTGTCCACGGTAAATGCTTCCATACGGCTGCAGAATGTCGTGTTTTGAACTCCAACCCCTCTCAACAGACTTTCTCTTCCCGTCGAAGTTCTCCTTCTTCTTCTCCTATATGACTATCTCCCTCTCCTTCTCTCAGCACAACCCCTCCTAACATGCCTCTCCCATCCCCACCACCCACCCTTCCCATTTGTACTCTTTCTAACTCTAACACATGGTCCAATGCTATTTCCATTCCTGCTATGGTTCATACCTTTCCTATATCTCTCTTCATAGATACTGGTTCTCCTGTAAATATCATAACTTCTTCCACCTTCCACAAACTCCGCCTATCCTATAAGCATGTTACAATCTTGGAACCTTCCGATCTCCAACTTACTAACGTAGATGGTGTTCCATTTCCAGTTTTGGGTAAGATCCATCTTCCAATAATTCTTCATCCTAACAGTCACGAGATTCATATCCCTCTATATGTGGCTGATGTACAGTTTCCTGCAGATGTCCTTCTGGGACTAGCCACTATGCAGCAATATGGAATTAGCGTCTTTCCCCAACGCCATGGCATTGCTTACGGTCGTCATTTTATACCAGCCCTACCCTTGGCGACTACTTCTCACCCACCTTCTGCAAATCCCCCCTCCCACAGCATGCCAACTGTGTCAGTGCCCACTATTGTTGCTCCTCCTACCCCCTCTACCCAGATTCAGATAACTCAAACTGAGAGTACTTCCTCCCCTTCTCCTCTAGCTCCCACGTCCCAGGATACTGTACAATCATCATCTGAACTTTCTCTTCAGAATTCACTTCCTCCTTCTAGTGAACAGACCTTGCACAAAGTTCCCACCCGTACAAAGCGTTTGCGTTCTTCTCGCATGCCTAAATCAAGGAAAAGGAATACCAAATGTTCTCCCCCTTCTACAGAATTCTCTCCAACAGAAAGCCAGAATTCTCCTTCCTTGGATGATTTAGTAATTACCTCCTCCCCTGTCTCTGATGTGCTTTCCACAATGTGTCGCACTACTCATGCAGTGTTAACAAGACCTGTGACTCTTCCACCACATGAGTATTTCAAAGTGCAGCTTCGCATTTTCCAAGCTCCGGAATGTGATGTTCTCTGTATGCCAGAATCCACACGTGTCAAAGGCATATCACTAATTTCAGCCTTATGCACTACCTCCAAGAAAGGTCATACGTCTTTTCTTGTTGCCAATGACACTCATGCTCCCCTCCACCTCAAACTTGGTACTAACTTATGTGATTTTCTTGTGTATCCTTCAAGAGTAAAAGTCATTGATGACCAAAATTCTTCCTTGCCAGTTTGTACCATTAACTCCGATGTGCATCAGGCACAGGTTCCTATTGACGCATCTCACTTCAAAACCCTTGACTTCCCCGATGCTCAACAGGATTTAACTTCTTTATGCAATGCCTTTCGCCATGTCATTGCCTTGCCAGGTGAATCCCTAGGTTCTACAGACCTCATTCACCACCACATTCCCCTTCGTGATGGCTCTAAACCTTGCTATATTCCGGCTTATAGACTCTCGCACAGTAAGCGCAAGATTGTGGACAAGCTCATTGCAGACATGCTTGCCCAAGATATCATTGAACTTTCTATTTCTGAGTGGAATTTTCCCCTATTTGTTGTTCCCAAACCAGATGGTACATTTCGACCTGTTGTTGATTTTAGAGAGCTTAACAAAATCACTGTCCCCGAAAGAACGCCCATTCCCGTTCTCCAGGAAATCCTACATTCTGTTGGTCAGAATAATACTGTCTTTTCAACTTTAGACCTAATGTCAGGATATTTTCAAATTCCTCTTGCTCCGGAAAGCAGACCTCTAACAGCCTTCTCTACCCCTTCTGGTCATTTCCAATTCAAACGTTTGGCTATGGGTCTCACTTCTGCTCCCTCTGTCTTCACACGACTTATGCATACCGTACTTCATGGCTTAATTGGTGAAAATGTCTTCATGTATTTGGATGACATCATAATAGCTTCCAAATCTGTACCCGACCACATTCACACCCTTCAACAAGTCTTTTCTCGTCTTGCAGATGCCAACCTTAAACTTAAACTCAGCAAATGCTCCTTTCTTAAGAAAGAAATTCGTTTTCTTGGACATGTACTAACTTCTGATGGCATTCTTACGGTTCCTGATAAAGTCAAAGCTGTTGCTGACTTCCCTCGTCCAACGGACCTTGAGCACCTTCGCTCCTTCCTTGGTCTTTCAGGTTATTACCGTAGGTACATCCGCAATTATTCAAAAATTGCAGCCCCTCTTACTTCCCTACTAAAGAAAGATGTACCCTTCCACTGGTCGTCTGCCCAGGAACAAGCCTTTGCAGACTTAAAGAATGCCCTTACCACTGCTCCTGTCTTAGCCTTTCCTAACTATGACTTACCCTTTATTCTCTACACCGATGCCTCATTCCAAGGTCTTGGTGCTGTCCTCATGCAAGAACAAGACACACACCTTCGCCCTATTGCCTTTACCAGCAGACTCCTTAACAAAGCTGAACGGAACTATTCTGTCACAGAAATTGAAGCTCTTGCTGTAATATATGCACTTAGACATTTTAAGGAAATCATTCTAGGCTATCCTGTCACAGTCCATACAGACCACCAGGCACTTCTTCAACTTTTCAGAGGCAAGAACTTGTCCGGGAAACTTGCTCGCTGGTTCTTGACTATTCAAGAATTCAGTCCCACCTTCTCATTTGTGCGCGGATCAGCAAACCATGTTGCAGACGCACTTTCTAGAAATGATGCTGCTATCAATACCCTCCCTCAGCCAGTCACTCTTACTCATGCGCGTATACAAGCAGCTCAAAGATCCGACCCAATGTGGAAACGTGTGATATTCTCTCTCGAGTCAGGAGATACATCTGATCTTACAGACTTACCTACCTCCTTGGAACACTTCAGACTTGTCAATGACGTTCTTTATCACGAAACCACACTTTCCAACAAGCATGAACCAAACAGACTTGTAAAACAACTCGTAGTTCCTTCTGACTTAGTACCTGAAGTTCTGTTCCTTTTACATGATTCTCCACTTGCTGCACATCCAGGAAAAGACAAATGCGTTACACAGGCCAGACTTCAGTACTTTTGGCTTACGATGAGAAAGGATATCCATAACCACATTGACGCCTGTCATTCATGTGCTAGCCATAAAGGTCATATTCAAAGTAAAGTTCCAATATTGACATACCCAATCCCTAGCAAACCCTTTGATATGGTTGCAATTGACCTTCTCAAATTACCACTCACTTCTAGTGGAAACCAGTACCTGTTTGTGTGTATGGATCATTTTTCCAGATTTTGCATACTTGCACCTATCCCAGACAAGACTGCGACAACAATTGCAAAGACATTCATTGACAAAGTTATTTGCCCCTTCACTACTCCCAAAGTTCTTCTCTCTGACAATGGCACGGAATTCAACAATGAGATTCTTTCCAATATTTGCAAGTCCTTTCAAATCACAAAATGTAATATTGTTGCTTACCACCCCAGTTCAAATGGCCTTGTTGAACGGCAAAACAGAAAGATTCTCAATGTTCTCCGACACCTCGCTTCTGATCTCCATCTCTCCTGGGATTACCATGTCCCTATGATTCAGTCTTGCCTTAACAGTGCCATCAATAGGTCCATATCAGAGTCGCCTCACTTTGTCATCTTTGGTTCCGACAAGCGACTCCCATATGACCTTCTTGCTTCAGAAATAGGTCCCATTTACAACCTTGATGATTTTGTAAAGGTTTCACTTTCAAATTTCAGCTCTCTCTTCAAGAGAATTACTCAGTCTCTTTCTCTCGCTAAAGACGAGATGGCCCGTCTTCACAATAAAAATGCTAGAGAATCTAACATTACAATAGGTGACATTGTATATGCCCAGAACCATTCTCCATCTTCCAAGCTTTCACCAAAATTCCTTGGTCCTTTCCGTGTCCTCGCACTAGAACCTACAAACAAAGTCAAACTAAAACACTTGCATTCAGACACAGAATCCATCATGCACCTGGACGCCCTTAAGCTTTTCTCTCGAGGTGTAGACTGTGACAATGACACTCCGACTCCCACAGAACCCCTTCCTCCCTCCCCTCCCATTTCAACATCCCCTGTCTCCCACCCATATAATCTTCGCAACCGTCATACTTCTTGAACCTTCAATCCCTATAGCTGCCAAAAATGTTCTCCACTACCTTCCTTTATTAAATTAATGTTCCATGTACGTTCTCCATGTATATATATATAATGTTCATATGCCAGCATGTACTAATTGCATTTATATCTTTTGTACGTTATATTGTAAGTCGCTGGGGCCAGCTCCTTTCACGTGGCCGAGCGTTTATTGTATGCATGTATTGGTTAGAAATTAAACTACATGTAGAATTAGATTAATGCGTAGTTTCTGTGTACGTATGTGTGTGCGTGCGTGCTTTAGCGTGAGTTCCAGAGTTCTAGAAGTCGTTGTACCTGTTAATTAATTGTCATATAAATTGTAATGCGAAAGTTGAGTGAATGGGATATAGATCTTTATTACTATCAAATTTGAAGTTGTCATGTA
>NC_134816.1:10557593-10567593 GCF_046742065.1 Oratosquilla oratoria
GCAGAGTGGTTCAGATGGTTGATGACCTTCGGTGGAGTCGCAGAGCACTCCTCCAGCTGACGTTTGACGGTCCTCCAGAACTTGGAGGGGTACGTCTCACAGGCGCCGGAGAGCGAGGCCATCAGTTGCTCCTCCTCACAATGTGAATCGATGTAGAGGGACTTCCTCAGTCTTCTCTGTAGCCAGTGCATGTCTTGTAGGATGGCGACACGGGCCTCTAGGGGTGTTCGTAATAGGTTTGTAAATCTGTTCTATAGTGCAATGTGTAGTCTGTTAGTGCGCATAGAAGCGGTGAACGTGGCAGCCTTGCGGTCCTTTGTACTGGGAATGTGCTTTTTACCACGTTTTTGACAAACTTTGTAAGTGAGCGCCATTCCTGCTCTATCACCGCATGTGGAGCGTTGTTCATGTTTGGGTTGGTGCATGTCGTGTGTTTTTGAAACCTTCCCAGTCGGCCTGACTGTAACGTAACCGAGGCTCACTGGGGATAAGGATGGGTGAGGTGGAGATGCAAAGGATTAAGTGCATGTGGTCTGAGAGGGTGGGGCATCGGGTGAGATAGTTGAGTTGAGGAAGAAAGCTCGGCTGTTGGAGAACACCAGGTCGGGCTTACCCTGCAATCCATGACCTATGAATGTGGGAAAGTCCGGATCTAGGAACTTCAGACGGTGAAGTATACTAAGAGAATGCAGTTGCCGATTCACTGAGCTGCTGATGTGCGTTCCAGGGCTTCAGGCAGCATGTCTGCAGTTGAAGTCAGCAATGAAGAAGGTTGGGACTTTGTATGACATCACCTTGGCAATATCAAGAAAGGGGAGGAAGGGGATACGGGGAGGGCGGTAGAGGGTACACAGGAGGATGGGACCGCGAATGGTGTTCAACTTGATCGCGAGCACCTGCTCATAGGGAAATTGATCAAGTATTGTTGCCTGAAGGGATTTCCTGGCTAGAATACAGACGCCCGAGTGCAAAGCAAGACCCAGACTCCAAGTGTTGAAGCCTTGAATCTTGGGGAGAGAGTCGGGGGCTGGATCACCCATCGAAGTCAAACAATTGACATCAGGACCGTGTCTGGTAATCTCTAACAAGGTGCTGGTCCTTTGTGGGTCCAGTTACGGACGATCTGGTAGTACACACGTAAATCCAATCTATTCATAGGAATAGTTGACTTCAGTGAGTCCTACTAACTGGAGGGAGTTTTGGAAGGAAGTTTAGTTAGCCTTAGGGGCTTGGAGAGTAAGCACTATCTTTAGACTGGATCGTGTCTGGAGTAGTGCTGGTGAAGGGGATTATGTCTCTCAGCGTCTCCTTTGGGAGCTTGGTCAGGTTCAACTTAAGCCTCCCAGTCGAGCTGGCATCAGCAGATAGTTACATGGTGCACAAGTAAGAGTTATATAGTCGACACAAAGGAAACATGAAAAGGTGGCTCAAGTAACTCTGCCTTGGTAACGGCTGCTGTCTTCCAGGCCATCTACATTGGGTTAAATATTTTTAATTGTTAATGTTGTTAAACAATCTGATGATCATTATCCTTTTGATGTATTACAATTTGGGTAATTTTTAATTAATGATAACTCAGTGATTTTCTTCCGGAAACTGAGCTTAGATTTATAGATGATTTCTGGTTTCTCCCGATGGATTTTCATTGTATGTAGAAATACGGCAGACTTTTCTTGTGTATATTTCACGGAGTTCTTATGTTCCGTAATTTTTGTTTTGAGGTCTCTTCTCGTTTGGCCCCAATAAACTAGTGATCCATGAAGTGGAATGGGTGGGAGGGGGGAAGAGGGAGTATGTGTGTGAAAAATTTGACACAGTCCAAAGGGATTTCTCCCCGTCTTCTCCTTTTCTGCATGATGGGACGGAGAAGGGGGGGTTCGCTGATTTGATGAAGCGACCTTCCTGTCGATGTGCTGTGTCTTGCGACTTTGCTTCTGACCCAGGAGGTGCCAAGAGAAGAGAGAGGAAGATGAGTGCAGGGGTGTGGGGTGTGATGGGAATTGAATGGGTGGGAGTGGTTGCTATGCCTTTGTTTTCTTGGGTACGTCCCTTGTAAGGGGGAAAAAGTCTTTGGCATATGCATGTATATATATATATATATATATATATATATATATATATATATATATATATATATATATATATACATACATATATTAACATTATATATGTATATATATATATATATATATATATATAAATATCTACATATATACACACTGAATTGAACACCACAGCATTTTCACAGTTATTAATTTTCTTCTTAATATTTTCAAGTTTCCTCACTAAAGTTCTAATATTGGGAGGATGAGCGGAAACGAATTTTCCAAAGTTCTCCATTTCAATTATTCGACGTTTCGAATGCAGGGAGTAATTTTCAAGATACATGAACAGTTAAGACAACACAATTTACAGATACGTGTGTGTTTTGTGAGGCAGATAAACCTGATAACAAGCAGGATGTTGTGAAATTCGACTGGGGTGATGCAAGGCGTAAGGGTGAGTACAGAGTGGGGCTACCAGGCCACTTAACAGCGATGGGGTAAGGGAGGAAGAAATCTCAGTGTTACCTAACCTGAGCTTAGCAGAGTTGGTGTCTATCAATATTATGGTAGGCTAGGAATTATAGTCCTGGTATGCCGTAGCATTCGAGGATCCAATCTTTGACTACATAAAAGGTAGTGGGTGGAATGGTACTTTTTAGATACTCATTGGTATCTCTATAGTTGAGGTGAAGTCTAGGTGAGCGCCACATAGCATGTCCCCTCGATGTTGTGATATCTCTATAAGGTAGCTATCATCTAACTGTGCACATATGGACCGTGATAATATGTTTATCTTTGTGACTGTGTTTATTAGGAATATGCATTGGGTGTTCCCTACTGTACCCTTGAAGCATAAGGCCTCAGATTTACCTATGGGTGATGTTATAGGATCATATTACGGGAGGATGTTTTGCATTCCCCCAACTATCTATTTTGTGTGAGGGGGTTACGTGTAGGAGGAAGATTATTTGGTTGTGGGTTCCTATTGTAAGTTGAAGGACGTCTCTGCTGTTGATTGAAGGGCAATATTTTTGCTTTCCCAGGGGATCCACTTACAATAACGCCTCACTTCTTCAATGAGATTAGGACCATTGGACCGTCTGTATACCGGAAATCTTACCCCATTCCTGAGAAATTCAGAGAATATATCCGGGAACTGATAAGAGACACGCTTCATAAGGAGATCATCCAACCATCCCGATCCCCATACAATGCTCCTGTCGTCCCTGTTGTAAAGAAGGACGAAACGATTCGGCTCTGCCTCGTCTTTCGAGCGCTTGATAAAAACGTGGTAGATGATAGGTTCCCTCTTCCCCATATCGACTCGATGTTACGGAGCCTCGGCGCCAGCTTCATATTTTCACTATTAGATCTTAAACAAGGGTGTCTCCAGTGTCTCGATGCCCGAGGGTCACTACGAGTTCATATCTCTTCCCTTTGGGTTGAAAGACGCCGCATCATGCTTTCAGCGGGTGATGAATTAGGTACTGACGGGGCTGTTAGAAATTAGCGTGATGGTGTACATGGACCTAGTCTAGGCTCTAGCGACCATCAAGAAATAAGATTGAATATTGTTTGGGAAGAATTAGAAAATACGAATAACGTCCAAGTACCAGACTTCAGGAGAGTAAACTTTGACAATATAAAAACCTATTTGAAATTGAATATGAAATGTCATACGGACGTTTCGGACATTATCAGGGGTCAGGTCATGACCATGGATCAGGTCATGACCAGGGGTCGGGTCACGGAGGATAATATGCATACCTTGGAATAGGTCACTTGGGGGCGGGGGCTCAACAGCCAGGTCAGCGATTTGGATGAAACGCATAGCAATCTGATTTAATTATTAATGCACACAATACATTTATCCCCTGAAGTCAATACGGAAGAATACCTTGACTTTAGCAAAGCGTTCGACAAAGTGCCACACCAGAGACTACTAAATAAAACCAAAGCCCATGGCATAGGAGGAAAAGTGTTAGAATGGATTAGAGCTTGGATTAGTAACAGAAAACAGCAGGTCACCATAAATGGAGTAAAATCTATGTGGGGCAATGTTACTTGTGGGGTTCCCCAGGACTCGGTTTTGGGTCCCTTGTTGTTAATTATGTACATAAACGACTTAGACGATGGGATAAATAGTGATGTTAGTAAGTTTGCGGACGACACTAAAATAGAACGCCTAATTAGGTCAGGAGACGGTGCAGAGATTCTGCAGGATGATCTTAGCAAATTGTTCACGTGGTCGGTGAAATGGTAAATGAACTTCAATATCTCTAAGTGCAGTGTGTTAAACGTAGGGCTACTCAACCCCAAAAATAGATACCACTTAGATAATACGCTTTTAGAGAAAACTGAGTGCGAGAGAGACTTGGGAGTTCTAGTGAGTCCGAACCTTAAAACCAGGAAACAGTGCATTAGCGCCAGGAATAAAGCTAACAGAGCATTAGGTTTCATTGCTAGGACGGTAACAAATAGAAGTGCAGAGGTAATGATCAAACTTTATCTAGCGATAGTTAGACCCATCCTTGACTATGCGGTACAGTTTTGGTCCCCGTCCTACAGATTGGATATCAATTCACAAGAATCAGTACAGAGAAGAATGACCGAAATGATACATGGATTCAGAAATTTGCCTTACGAAGAGAGGCTTAGGCACCTTAACTTACACTCCCTGGAAAGACGCAGAGTGCGGGGTGATCTAATAGAGGTGTTCAAGTGAATCAAAGGCCTTAACAAGGATGATGCAAACAAGGTCATCATATTGAAACAACAGGGCAGGACTCGCAGTAATGGATTTAAACGGGACAAATTCAGATTTAAGAAGGAACTAGGCAAGAATTGATTTACTACCAGGGTGGTCGACGAATGGATTAAACTTATTAACCATGTAGTAAGCGCTGAAACTATCAGTTGTTTTAAGAAATGATTAGACAACTTTATGGATGGGGATGACAGGTGGTGATGGATACGGAGCTCCCTAGTGTAGGCCTTATGGTCTCTTGTAGTCTCCTTCATTCTTATTTTCTTATGTTCTGGGAACCACTTGGGACGACCACCTCAAGAACCTTGAGAATGTCCTTCGGAGATTATAGGAGGCAGGCTTCCCTTTGAGGATTGAGAAATGTCACTTCTTCCAGAAAGAAGTCGCCTATCTAGGGCATGTAGTATCCCAAGATGGGATCAAGCCTCAACCAGAGAAGGTTCGATGCCATCAGGGTTTTCCCATATCCAGCGCGTCAGAAAGAACTGCTCTCCTTCCTGGGGTTAGCGGTGTACTATAGGATATTTGTCCCAATTTTTGTGGGAGAATTCATGACCTTTAGTAGATATGACGAAGAATGACTTAGCTAGGAAACACAAGGATCGCGAGCTTGGCCTATGGACATCTGCTTAGATGTACGCGTTTGAGTCCCTCAAATCCCACTTGTTCAGCACGGTGTCCCTCTCCTACCCCAATTTTGCGAAATCTTTCTTAGCCACTACTGACGCCAGTGCGTCAGCAACTGGGGGCGTGCTTCAGCAGGAGGATGAGGTAGGAGACGGCCACTCTCCTATTTCAGTCGCACTCTTAATAAGCACGAGAGACGGTATAGTACCACTGAAAGAGAAGCTTTGGCGGTGGATTATGGTCTGAGAGTAAATCGCGCTCTAATCTTGGGATACCCGATTAAACTATTAAGTAATCGCAGGCCCTTGGTCTGGCTCTTCACTGCTAAGAGCACGAACACTCGGGTTCTCCGGTGGCAAATGGTGATCAGTAACTGATCTCGATATTGAAGTTAATTATATCCCAGGACGATTAAACAGCGTCACTGATGCGCTCTCTAGGATACGGGAAGTTGAACACCCTAAGGGCGATTTCATAATGTCGGCAATACCACAAGTGGCCAAAGAGACTCGAACACTGAGGAAGACCCCGCCAAATGAGACCAGCTATAGATCCGAAAGGAGCAGGATGAACACTCTGATTGGGGTCAAATAAAAAATTACCTTAAGGGGGCCATGGCAATAGAGCCAAAGGTTTCACGCTTAAAAGTATCAACCAAGTAGTTTCGGCTCCTCCAGGACGGACTTCTATATCACTCGCGTAGGAATGCATACCAGTTGAAGGAACTTTGCCTGGTATGCCCTGAGTGAGCAAAGACAACGGCATTGCGTGCTACCCATGGAGGAGTCCAAGTCACTCTTGACCGGCTGCAAAAGTTTACCTTTAGGCCAAAGATGTCGAAGGATGTAGAGGCATTTGTAAAGAATGGCAAATTTGCATCACATGCAAGCCCTCATATCTCCCAGCTTCCCTCAGACAGTTTCCTGACGTGAAAAGTCCGTTCGAGAGGTGGACGTTGATCACATAGGTCCATTAACCATCACCTCAGACGGTGCGAAGTACATAATTATAGTAGTCGATGCCCTGACCTATATCTTGGTCGCTGTGCCCATAAGTTCCAAGGAAGCGCAAACTGTAACTCGGGCTTTCATCACCCATGTACTATAAACGAAATATTCAAGACGGTGTTGGAAATGGCGAGCATTATTACAAAGGATCATAAAGGATTATAAAGGCGGAGAGTGTCGACAGGAGACATTTTGGTCCATAATAAAAAGAGATGAATAAAATTTTTAATAATATAAATAATAAAAAATAAAATAGATAGATTTCTAGGTATAGTTAAATAATAAACAGACAGGTAGGTAGAAATAATAATAAATCAACAGATAACTAATAATAAATGAAAATTAAGCAAATAATATTCAGACCAATAATAACAAACAAATAACCAAATAATTCAAAATAAATGGCAGTCATTACAGCATCTTGCTCAGACGTTTATCTAAATGAATCTTAAAGCTTCGAACTGAACTACATTGCACTGCCTCTGCAGGGAGTTTATTTCATTCATTAACTACTCGATTGGGAAAGTTGTTTCTACCCACTTCCAAATGAAATTTATTTCCTGAAAGTTTGTGACCCTTATTTCTTGTCGGATTCTCATTCAGTGTGAAAAATTTGTCACTTTTATGTTGTCAATTCCCTTTAGAATGACCTATATCAAGTCACCTCTGAATCTACGCTTTTTCAAGGAAAACAGATTCATATATTTCAGTCGATTTTCGTATGATTTATTTTTGATATTTGGAATAAATTTTGTGGCTCGACGTTGTACTTTTTCCAATCTGTCAATGTTTAATGAGATTCGGTGACCATACGGAAACATCATATTCCAAATGTGGACGAACTAACGATTTATATAGCTTATTAATGAGTGATGGACTTTTGAAGTCAAAAGATCGGGCAATCAGTCCTAGAATATTTTTTGCTTTCTCAGAGGCTGAAATACACTGCTTAGATAATTTGATATCGTTACTGATAATTACGCCGAGATCCTTTTCACTATTAACTTTTGTTAACGTACTTCCAAATAACTTGTAATCGTACTTACTGTTATTTTTACTTATGTGCATAGCCTTGCATCTTCTTGTGTTAAATTTCATAGCCACTTTTCAGACCATTGCTGTAATTGATCTAAATCTTCTTGAATATCTAATTAGTTTAAGTGATCATTTGCCATTCCGCACAGTTTTGTATCGTCAGTATATTTGGAGACAATAGAGTTTAGTATGTGGTCTATATCATTTATATATACTATGAATAGAAGTGGCTTAGGAACGGAACCCTGAGGAACTCAACTCGTAACATTTATCCATCTAGAAGATTTGCCATTTAAAACAACTCTCTGTTTTCGGTCATTCGACTAATCTCCAGTCCAACTTAGTAGGCTACCACTTACTCCGTGTGAAGCTAATTTAGTAAGTAGTCTTTCGTTGGGACGGTATCAAAAGCTTTTGCAAAGTCTAGATATATTAAATCTATATTGTTTCTTTCATACACCACACTATAACGCCGTATCATCCGTCGAGCAACGAAATAGTTGAGAGGGTAAATGGAACCACCATTAAAATCCTACGGTCCCTTGTCCAGAACAATCAGACAGGTTGGGATCAAATGCTTCCTCTGGCGGTATTGGCCTACAACTCGGCTTACCACAGAGTCCTGCAATATTCCCCGCATTTACTGAGTTCACAGCCCTGCACCCCTTGGTACAACCCTGACAAGATGGCAGCCGAAATAATCGCCATAGCGAACACATGCCTCGAGTGTTGTCAAAAGTTCTTCGAAACAGCGACAGTAGACAGACACACAAGGAGACCAAGGGCGAGAATAAAGCAGGTTGCCATAGGTAACAGAGTATACGTCACCGTCACCGGCAGATCCAGGTAAGGGGTAGTGAAGAAACTCCAGCCTTTGTAATTAAAAAGGTTAGCGATGCCATCTACCGCATTAAGCATATCCGTTGCCAGAGTTCTGTGGCCAGACATACAGGATCAAACAAGAGGGAAACCTCTCAGTATGCAAAAATAAGAACGTAAGGAGGGCATTCCCCACACATGAGAAGGAATCCTCGGATTTACAAGACAGTAGTGATTCATAAACTTACTACCTACCTACCCCATGGGTAGCTACTATAAGTGTATGATTAACATTAATCATAAGTCAAGCAACTTCTCAGTGTGCAAAAATACGAACACAAGGAAGGCGTTCCCCACACATGAGAAGTAACTATTAGACCTACTAGATAGGTAGAAAAAATAAATGAACAAAATACTTACCTAACCTAAAGGTAGCGAGTTAAAGAACCTCTCAGTGTGTTGAAATATGAACGCAAGAAGTGCTCTCTCCACACGTGAGAAGGAATTAAACCTACAGTCATTGGTAGAGACCTTTCAGACATACCATCATTGGTAGCGACCTGGTAGCCTTTTTATTCATTCATTTATTGATCTATTTTTACATGTCTAATTCTACCCTCATTGTTGTTGATGCTACCAACCCTTTCACTCCCTTATGCGCAATGATTCTACCGTTGTTTATTTTTTACAGATTTTCGTAAGGAGCGAGCCACTAGCTTAATGTCGAAAACCCCCCTCCACCCGACATGTACGATTTTTTTTTCTATGAACTGGGTGATTTTTTTCCATTAGTGTGGTTCATCATCATCATCATCATCATCATCATCATCATCATCATCATCATCATCATCATCATCATCATCATCATCATCATCATCATCATCATCATCATCATCATCATCATCATCATCATCATCACCATCATCATCATCATCATCATCATCATCATCATCATCATCATCATCATCATCATCATCATCATCATCATCATCATCATCATCATCATCATCATCATCATCATCATCATCATCATCTTCTTCTTCTTCTTCTTCTTCTTCTTCTTCTTCTTCTTCTTCTTCTTCTTCTTCTTCTTCTTCTTCTTCTTCTTCTTCTTCTTCTTCTTCTTCTTCTTCTTCTTCTTCTTCTTTTCTTCCTCTTTTTCTTTTCCTTCTTTCTCTTTTTATTTCTTTCTTTCATTCATTCTTTTTTAATGTTTCCAAACTTATACAACTCGGGTCCAAAGGAAAAATATTCGTTGTTTCGTAGGATGTGGAGTAAACAACATAATGATCAATAAAACATTTAGGCTGAGAAAAATAAAGAAGGAAGTAAATAGATGTTTCATATAAATGGAGATAAAGAAATAACTTTTCAACATATGAATATTGTAAAAAAAAAAAAAAAATAGAAAGAGATGCGCAAAAAAAAAAAAAAAAAAATGGGAATGATAAAATCGTAAAACGTGAAGACGAATGATATCTACTTTACACAAAGGTCTTTGCAGATAGTACAGATATCATAGGATAATAATGGATAAACATGAACGTAAAATATTATAAGAAGATCTAATCAGGAGCTAAAAGTTAATAATTATTCTCAATGTCATGAAACGCAGTGCTGGAAATGGGCAAAAACATAAAGAAGCCATCAACGATTTACAAGTGGGAGTGAATTTATAACAAGCGACAGAGAAAAAGTAT
>NC_134816.1:10572593-10575093 GCF_046742065.1 Oratosquilla oratoria
TCATGATATTCTTCAAGAATTACAAATAATTGATACCGCAGTAAATCAGCCTTTTTCTTAGTTCTGTAATAAACAGCCCAATATATATATATATATATATATATATATATATATATATATATATATAAACATATGTATATATATATAATATATATATATATATATATATATATATATATATATATATATATATACACAGACATATCAGAATTGAATAGACACCAAGAGAAATCGTTTAAGTTATGAAACAAACAATTGATAGTAAATGCTTATAAATGGTCACAATGTGGATAACTAATACTTGGTTGACTTTCCTCTTTGCTTATTTGAATGCAAGGACCCTTCTAGACATGCTAGTGATTAGTTCTCGAATATCATCTTGAGGGTTTTCTTGCCATGTTTCCCGTGGTAATCCTAAGACTTCGGGCTTTGAATATGGCTTCCTGTTATTTTTTTTTGCGAAGTTGTTGGTCTAATATGCCCCAGAGGTATTTAATAGGGTTTATATCCGGGGACTGAGTTGGCCATAGAAGTTTCCTGATCCCATTTTGCCTCAATCAATTTTGTGCTGCTTGAGTAGTGTGACAAGAAGCTCCATCTTCCATAAATAGGAAGACTTTTACTCATTATACCACTGGAGAATATTGGAATGAGTCGTTCTTTTAATATAGAAACACATTTGTCTGAATTAATGTTTCCTGCCAGATGAGGTCGATAGTCTCTTTTACTGGCACATTTGTGAACAGATTCTCGACATCTAATGAACTCTGATGAACTCCTTTACCGCCCAACCAACACCCACAAACACCAATATAACAACGCTAGATCTGTACTACAAAGGACATATGAACACCGGCTACAAAGAAGACGAAAGAACACTTCGAAATATCATCACACGTAACATTCGACCCATCAACCCAGACACTAAGATACGCATAATCGTATACTACAAAACCTCTAAACCCCCCCCCCCTGGTAATGAAGAACAACAGCCAGCCCCCCAACCCTCCTCTACAAGAAGTCAACGTCGTGTATAAGTTTGATTGTCCTGTCGGTGATTGTCAGCACCGCACCTCCTCATACATTGGCATGACTTCTATGGCCCTCTCCAAAAGACTCACATACCACCTCCAGAATGGCGCCATCAAAACACACATGATAAAAGAACACAAAACCACCATCACCAGACAAACACTAAACGAAAACACTAAAATAATTTACAAAGCTCACGAACCCCTTCGCCTTAAGATGGCCGAAGCAGTGAACATTTACATCAAAAAGCCTTCCATTAACATACAGCTTATGCCCACAACCACACTCCCAGGCAGTAGACGCACATAACTTTGCCAACCGTGTAGTAAATGAATGGAATATACTTCCTGCACAGGTAGTGCAATGTAGTTCAGCTCGAAGCTTTAAGAATCATTTAGATAAATACCTAAGTAAGATGCTGTAATGATTATAATTTATCTTATATTATTTGTTTTTGTTTTGTTTTCATTTGTGTGTCTGATTTTCATCTATTATTAGTTATATGTCAATATATTATTATTTACTATTTACCTATTTGTTTATTATTTAACTATACCTATGCATTTATTTATGTATTTTATTTGTTATTTACATTATTATAGTTTTTATTTATTATTTTATTATTAATATGATTTTTTTTTCGCATCCGACCTAGATATGGATCAAAAGGTCTCCTGTCGGCATGCTCCGCCTTTGTAAATCCTTTGTAAACCTGTGAACAGGCTAGGGTAAGCTTACTACGGTAAAAATAACAAAAGGAAAAAATTAAAAGGTGTATAGAGAAACTCAAAGTTAATAAAACACTAGGGCCTGACGGTTGGCATCCAAGAATCTTAAAGGAAACGAAAACTAAGATTGTTGTTCCATTAGAAATTATTTTCAAGAAATTCATCATATCCGGAGATGTCCCAAGAGAATGGAAGCTAGCTAACGTACTCCCATATTCAAAAAAGGTGACAAAAAGAATCCAAATAACTACAGGCCCATAAGTTTGACTTCAATCGTAGGAAAATTGATGGAAACTATCATCAGAGATGCTATCGAACATAATTTAGAAAGTAACTGTTTGATAGATGATAGTCAGCATGGTTTCAGACGGAAACATTCTTGTATGACTAACTTACTCGAATTCTACAACACAGTTATCTCGAATTATGACAAAAGAAACAATATAGATTTAATATATCTAGGCTTTGCAAAAGCATTTGATACCGTCCCCCCACGAAAGACTACTTACTAAATTAGCTTTACACGGAATAAGTGGTAGCCTATTAAGTTGGACAAGTAATTGGTTGAATGATCGAAAACAGAAAGTTGTTTTGAATAGAAAAACTTCTGCATGGGAAAATGTTACGAGTGGAGTTCCTCAGGGTTCCATTCTTGGGCCAATGCTATTCATAGTATATATAAATGATATAAAACACGGATTAAAATCTACTGTTTCCAAATTTGCTGATGATACAAAACT
>NC_134816.1:10577593-10592593 GCF_046742065.1 Oratosquilla oratoria
ATTCTACTTTGTGTTATTACCGTTGTTTTATTTTACTCAATCATTTTCCATTTTCATATCACTTTGCTTTCTCTCTTTTGTGTCAACTGTTGCTTAATTCTATATTATTTCATTTTTTATATCTTGTTTTGTTTTGATTTTTATCTTGTTTCATTATTTTAATTTCATCTTACCCTGATTTATCTTTAATTTTATATACCAGAAGATCACATGTCGTCATCCTTTGCGATGCATTATAACCCACGATGAAGCACGCTTAGCCACCGACTGATCTTTAGAAGGTAAGCCTTGAGTTCTTTACTTGATTCTGCTTTATGTATCTATCCTTGTTGCAGATTGAATAGATGAATAGTCTTGTGTCAATTTGAACCAGGGACCTAATAGATTTGTCAACAGAGTCTCCCGTTTGAGCACCATTTGTCCTGACAACCATCAAGAACCTCTTAAGATTTGGCAGTTCCGGAGGCGGGAAGAAGGATGCATTATTGTGTTATACAAAACACAGTTGAGAGAGGAAGTTCTTCGATGTTTTTGCAGTATACTCTTAGAGAAACGAAGTCTCTTGCTTAGTTCAGTTACCAAGATTTCCACTGGTGAACTTTTTCAATCGTTTGTAAAATAAAACCTTTATGATACTAACAAATACCAACAAAATCTCGAACAACCTATTTTCCTAATCGTACAAGACTTACACTGTGGATGTGGAGCACTTTACCGCTACGAGCTTAAACGAACTCTTCAGGACTATAGTAAGAGATGAGTTAAAATGCATTAGATAATGCATAATATTTCTAAAAAAATTAAGTATAATCAACAATCTTTAGAGAGAAGAGGTAATTTAAGCTACAAGCAGCTATATGCAATTTATCCTTTTGCGAGTTAATTTACAAATAATGCTCTTTTCTGACACCATTTTGACAAATAAATTTTTATGGTTTAAAGAGAAACAAGAGGAAGACAAGAGGAAGACAAAATCAAGAGAAAGAGAAAAAGTAGAAAGGAAAAAATTATGATTCAGAAGGAGCCTCGGAATACGAAGATATAAAATGGCGTCAGAAGAATTAAGGGGATTAGATAGTGGAAGAAGAAATTCAGAAAGAGCAAAATAGTTCCTCGAGGGATGAGGAGGAAGGAAAGAATGAATGAGGGAGGAAAAACAAGAACATAAGAACATAAGAATCAAGGAGATTGCAAGAGACCCTATGGTCTGCACTAGGCAGTTCCATGTCCATTACCACCTATCATCCCAATCCATGAAGTTCTCCCATGAGGGTAAATTTTCATGAGAAGAAATAGATAAAAGAAAATGAAAGACGGGGAAGGAAAAATTAGCTATGGGGGACGCGCGCGCACACACACACACACACACACACACACACACACACACACACACACACACACACACACACACACACACACACACACACACACACACACACACACACACACACACACACACACACACACACACACACACACACACACACACACACACACACACACACACACACACACACACACACACACACACACACACACACACACACACACACACACACACACACACACACACACACACACACACACACACACACACACACACAGATTTTTCTTACAAAAAGTATCTTTTTGGGTTGTATTGAAATAAGACTTCCTGGCCCTATGTTGTGCTTTATCTATAACATATTTTGGATATTTCAAAATGTGGCTATAACCTCTCCCAGTTTTCTTACTTCTGTATAAATATTGTGTTCTATATATAGGTATGTATGTATGTATATATATACATATATATATATATATATATATACATATGTATATATATGTATATATATATGTATATATATGTGTATGTATGTATGTATGTATATATATTTGTCTGTATGTTTGTTTGTATATATAGACTTATATATATATCTATATATATATATATATATATATATATATATATATATATATAATACACACACACACACACACACACACACACACACACACACACACACACACACACACACACACACACACACACACACACACACACACATATATATATATATATATATATATATACACACAGACACACACACACACACACACACACACACACACACACACACACACACACACACACACACACACACACACACACACACACACACACACACACACACACACACACACACACACACACACACATATATATATATATATATGTATATATGTATATATATATATATATATATATATATATACATATATATGTAAGTAGTCTTACATATCCCGAAATCCCCATCAAGTTAAAAAAAGTCTAGTATGTATATTTGGAATATCACCACTTCCTCAGTTGAAGGAAAACTTTCCAGTCTTCAGAGTTGTTGGATGAGAGTATCAAAAATCTGTCTACTCGAACAAGGAGGTGGAGTTTACTGCTTACAAATAAAGGGACAATTAAATACCTAATATAATTTTTTATTTGGTTCATATTAATCCATTTGATTGATCAAGTAGTCGTACTTAGATTAGATATCTTTTCATATTTTTCTTGGACCAATATGCACATATTTTATGTTATTCTAGCTAGCGTCAGGGATTGTTTTTCAAAGTTCAGAAGAAGGATCTTAAATAAATTACGAATGGCGCTACAATTATTTCAAAAGTGGAAAGAGAAAAAATATTACGAGAGAAAAGAGAAGGCGTCGTGTGTATGCAGAAGAAACTGGATGGAAAGTGGTTTCCAAAAGTGGATGTTGATGTACAGAAGGAGTGGATTGCCAGTGGATTGCATTGCAAAATCTTGAAGGAAACTGCATATATTTTTTCCCTCGGGGGCTGGAAATGGAGTGCAGTATGGCAGCAGCTGGCCAGTAGCCACGAGTTGCTACATTTGCCCTTTCCCTCCCCTCTCTATCCACTCTATTCCCTCTTTCTCCCCTTTCTCTATACCCTCAAACACATTCCCTCTCGCCCCTACGCTCCCCACCCCCATCTCTCTCCATGTATTCTTCTCCCTCCACTCCAGCAGCCAAACAAGAGTCGTCAGATGTTCTCATTGCCCTTTTCCTCTTTCCCATACCTTTTTCTCTCTTTTTACTCCCAACCCCCCTTTTTCTCGCTCACGTCCCCATCTTCCTCTCTCCATTCCACTCTTCCTCCTATTCCCCTTTCCTTCCATTCCACCATCTGGTTAAGAGCCGCGAGCTCTCTTCGTACATTCCCCCTGCTTTGTCCCACTTTATTTTCTATAATACCTACTGCATTCTCTTTTTCCCTGACATTCCCTTTCTTTCTATTTCTAGATATATCACCTTCTCTTTCTTACCTTTGTTTTCACACACGCTACGTTCCTCCTTCTATCCATCACCATTTCCAACACCTCTCCCACATTGTCTCAGTTTCCTCGACTAATTTCCTTGCCTATCCACGCATTTTTTCATCTTTGTCCCCTCTCACAACAAAGAAAGTACGTAGAAGTTTCTCAAAGTTAAATACAATCGCTTAGCGGCAGCCTGAATAAAACCTTCAAGTGATCAAGTTAATTGAAATAGTAATTAAAATACTTAGTTTACATATAAAAAGCCTGCTGTTAACCAGATTTTTTTTCTATGAGTGGGTTACCAGTTTCGCTTCTGCTTTCTTCCCGTTGCCTTTACACACTATCTCCCATTTTTTCATCTTCTTTTTGTTCTTCCCTTCCATACTTTTTTTTCATTTAAAGGTCTGTACCTCTTCCTTTGCCTCAACGCCCCTCTCTTTTTCACTCTATCTATCTCATGTTTTCTTTTCCATATTCTTTATTTATTCAAATACAAACTGACTTTTCTTTTCTCCTTTTATTTTTATTTTTTTTCTCTCTCCCTCTTCTTTCTCCTTTCGTATTTATTTTGTTTTCTTTCCTCATACCCCGATACACTACTTTTGGTCTTTCCACATTTGTTCTTGCACACTCTGCCCACCTTAACACTAACCTCTCTATTTTACTTTCTATTTGTCTGTCTGTCTGTCTGTTTGCCTGTCTCTGTGTTTGCCTGCCTTTGTTTTTGTCCCCTGCATGTATCTTTGTATCCGTGTCTGTCTGTGTTTGTATGTTTGCCTCCCTGTCTGTCTGTCTCTCTCTGTGTCTGTCTGTCTGTCTGTCTCTTTGCGTGTCTGTTTGCTTCTTGTCTGTATGTGTCTGTCTCTGTGTCTGTCTGTGTCTGTCTGTCTGTCTATCTGTCTGTCTGTCTGTCTGTCTGTCTGTCTGTCTGTCTGCCCGTCATTGTATGTCTCTCTGTCCCTCCCTTATTTTACATTTCTCAGCATTTCTTTTCATGTTATTTTTTACGTTGTGCCAATTTTATTTCCTGTTTATTATATACACTAACTTTTTTATATAATAGTTGAAGAAATCACATTAGTAGTACATTTATTTCATGATAACAGAAAACTTGTAACTGTTGTCACCTGCAGTGACATTAAACAAAATTATTATTATTAAAAATTATACTATTATAGTATATTCATTAAAATTATACTATTATAGTATATTAAATATACTATTAAAAAATCTCAATTGAATTTAATTGCTTAGAAATTTTGACACTAAATGGTTCTCTGATAAGATTTTTTATATAGAAGGAGGCACTGCAGGTGACAACGGTTACAAGTTTTCTATTATCATGAAATAAATGTACTACTAATGTAATTTCTTCAACTTTTATGTCAAAAAAGTTAATGTATATAATAAACAGGAAATAAAATTGGCACAACGTAAAAAATAACATGAAAAGAAATGTTGAGAAATTTTAAAATAAGGGAGGGACAGAGAGACATACAATGACGGGCGGGCGGACAGACAGACAGACAGACAGACAGACAGACAGACAGACAGACAGACAGACAGACAGACAGACAGACAGACAGACAGACAGACAGACAGACAGACAGACAGACAGACAGACAGACAGACAGACAGATACAGACAAGCAAACAGACACACAGAGACAGACAGACATAGACAGACAGACAGACAGGGAGACAAACATACAAACACAGACAGACACGGATACAAAGAGACAGGCAAACACAGAGACAGACAAATAGACAGACAGACAGACAAATAGAAAGTAAAATAGAGAGGTTAGTGTTAAGGTGAGCAGAGTGTGCAAGAACAAATGTGGAAAGACCAAAAGTCGTGTATCGGGGTATGAAGAAAGAAAACAAAATAAATAAGAAAGGAGAAAGAAGAGGGAGAGAGACAAAAAAAAAAAAAATGAAAGGAGAAAGGAAAACTCTGTTTGTATTTGACTAAATAAAGAATATGGAAAAGAAAACATGAGATAGAGAGAGTGAAAAAGAAAGGGGCGTTGAGGCAAAGGAAGAGGTACAGACCTTTAAATGAAAAAAAGTATGGAAGGGAAGAACAAAAAGAAGATGAAAATATGGGAGATATTGTGTAAGGGCAATGGAAAGAAAACAGAAGCGAAACTGGTAACCCACTCATAGAAAAAAAAAATAAATCTGGTTAACAGCATGCTTTTCTATATGTAAACTAAGTATTCTAATTACTATTTCAATTAACTTGATCACTTGAAGGTTTTATTCAGGCTGCTGCTAAGCGATTGTATTTAACTTCGAGAAACTTCTACGTACTTTCTTTGGTGTGAGAGGGGACAAAGATGAAAAAATGCGTGGATAGGCAAGGAAATTAGTCGAGGAAACTGAGACAATGTGGGAGAGGTGTTGGAAATGGTGATGGATAGAAGGAGGAACGTAGCGTGTGTGAAAACAAAGGTAAGAAAGAGAAGGTGATATATCTAGAAATAGAAAGAAAGGGAATGTCAGGGAAAAAGAGAATGCAGTAGGTATTATAGAAAATAAAGTGGGACAAAGCAGGGGGAATGTACGAAGAGAGCTCGCGGCTCTTAACCAGATGGTGGAATGGAAGGAAAGGGGAATAGGAGGAAGAGTGGAATGGAGAGAGTAAAGAAATAGGGGAAAAGGAGGAAGATAGGTGTTTTAGGCTGATAGTTTGGGCAGAGGCAGATGGAGACATGAAGAGCGAGGAAAAGGGGGTTGGGGAGTAAAAAAAAAAAAAAAAAAAGAGAGGCTATGAGAAAGGAAAAGGGCAAAGAGAACATCTGGTGACTCTTGTTTGGCTGCTGGAGTGGAGGGACGAAAGGGAATGTGCGTGAGGGTATAGAGAAAGGGGAGAAAGAGGGTAAGAGAGTGGATTGAGAGGGGAGGGAAAGGGAAAATGTAGCAACTCATGGCTACAGGCCAGCTGCTGCCATACTGCACTCCATTTCCAGCCCCCCGAGGGTAAAAAATTACGCAATTTCCTTCAACATTTCGCAATCCACTGGCAATCTATTCGCAATCCACTCCTTCTGTACATCAACATCCCTTTTTGCAATCCACTTTCTATCCAGATTCTTCTGTATACATACGACAGCTTCTTTTTCCTCTCATAATATTTTTCTTTATCTTTCCACCATTGAAGTAATTATAGCACCACGCATAATTTCTTTATCTCAAATTCTTCTTATGAACTTTGTAAAACAATCCCTGACTTTAGCTAGAATAACATATGAAATATGAGCCTATTGGTGCAAACCAAATATGAAAAATATCTAATTTGAGTCCGACTATCTGATAAATCAAATGTATTAGTGTGGACAAGTAAAATAAAGTTTATTAGATATTTAATTGTCCCTTTATCTCTAATCACTAAACCCCCTCCTTGTACGAGTATTCACTTAGTTGGCTTCTTTCGATACTCTCGTTCAACAACTCCGTATACTGGAAGACTTTCCTTTAAATGAATATGTGGTGATATTCCAAATATCCATACTAGATGATTTTATTTACTCAATAGGGATTTTGGGACATGAATTGCTATTTTCGCTTGTAGTGAAACCAGCCATAAATAAAACTCAGAATAAGATTCAAGTACTTCCAATTCCTATCCACTCTACATACATACATACATAAATGTATATATATATATATATATCATTATAAATAAAAATGGAAATGGTCAAAACTAAAATTTCTGAACGAAAGTGCGTGACCCGAACAAAAGGTAACAGGGGGTCATGGACCGGGGTGAGTGTTTTAACAGTGATCTGGCGCGGGGACGGTCTGGAAGAAAACGATTTATACGGTTACTATACACAACAACATGGGTGTCTTATATTAAATAAAAAAAATAATTCTCCGGTTTGCGAGTTTTTCTCGAGACCCGGTAAAACGGTCGCACCGGACCCTGGGTAGATGTAAGGGTTTATTCAGTTCGTTTCACGTTTTCAACTGCAACTGATCTGATTCACGTTGTTCATTTATTAATATTATGAGATTGAAAGAGGACAAGGATTACAAAATACAGTGACGAAACTTTTGAAAAACTCGAGTTGTTTGACGGAGAAATTTCGCGAGAGAGTACGTGTGAGTTCGAAAAACATTACTTTGCGGGTTATAAGAATTTTACAAATACATGGGGGAAAATCGGATCATGGGGATTACCAAAGGTATTATTTGGAATAAGAAGAAGAACTCGAAGAAGAATTCGAAGAAGAAGAACTCGAAGAAGAACTCGAAGAAGAACTCGAAGAAGAAGAACTCGAAGAAGAAGAAGAACTCGAAGAAGAACTCGAAGAAGAAGAAGAACTCGAAGAAGAACTCGAAGAAGAAGAACTCGAAGAACTCGAAAAAGAAGAACTCGAAGAAAAACTCGAAGAAGAAGAAGAACTCGAAGAAGAAGAAGAAGAACTCGAAGAAGAAGAAGAAGAAGAAGAACTCGAAGAACTTGAAGAAGAAGAAGAAGAAGAAGAAGAAGAAGAAGAAGAAGAAGAAGAACTCGAAGAAGAAGAAGAAGAACTCGAAGAAGAAGAAGAAGAACTCGAAGAAGAAGAAGAACTCGAAGAAGAAGAAGAAGAAGTAGAACTCGAAGAACTCGAAGAAGAAGAAGATGAAGAACTCAAAAAATTCGAAGAAGAAGAAGAACTCGAAGAAGAACTCGAAAAAGAAAAACTCGAAGAACTCGAAGAAGATCTCGAAGAACTCGAAGAAGAATTCGAAGAAGAACTCGAAGAAGAACTCGAAGAAGAAGAAGAAGAACTTGAAGAAGAACTCGAAGAACTCGAAGAAGAAGAACTTGAAGAAGAAGAAGAACTCGAAGAAGAAGAAGAACTCGAAGAAGAAGAAGAACTCGAAGAAGAAGAACTTGAAGAAGAAGAAGAAGAACTCGAAGAAGAAGAAGAACTCGAAGAAGAAGAACTCGAAGAAGAAGAAGAAGAAGAATTCGAAGAAAAAGAAGAAGAACGAATGAAGAAGAAGGAGGCTAGAAAGGAACAGAGAGAGGTCAAAGCAAAAGCTTTAACAATTCGCAAAATTTTGAAACAAGAAAAGCAAGTAAAAAAAAAAAGTTATTACTTAAAGGAAAAAAAGAATGAAAAAAATATAAAAAGGGTGTTTTGAACGGTAATTTAACACCAGCACAAATCGCCTATATAGATGACTTGCGAAAACAGCTAGATGTTGACAAGAAATAAAAAGCAATATGATTTTGATATTTTATTTTCCTAAAAAGGGGCGTAGCCTAAGGCGCGCCGCAGGCCAAGCCCCCCGGCGTAGCTGGGCTGGCGCAGCCGGTGGGCTTGTATATATATATATATATATATATATATATATATATATGAGAGAGAGAAATGGGTGGGGAAGGGCAAACGAAGATGTGTTTGGAATAGAGTTTATTGCCTTAACGTTTCGAGCAACTTGGTCTTCTTCAGAGAACATGTTGCATTACAATTAGACCACAAGTCTTATACTCGCAGCGAGAGGGAACCCGGCCAGCTATGAGCGGATGTGTCAGATCTTTTCTTTGGCTAATGATTTGATTATCAATGAAAAGATCTGACACATCCGCTCACAGCTGGCCGGGTTCCCTCTCGCTCCGAGTATAAGACTTGTGGTCTAATTGTATTGCAACATGTCCTCTGAAGAAGAACAGGTTGGTCGAAACGTTAGGGCAATAAACTCTATTCTCAACACATCTTCGTTTGCCCTTTCCCACCCATTTCTCTCTCATTTGTCTGAAATAATTTTAAACAAACAAACAAACACACACACACACACACACACGCACGCACGCACACACACACACACACACACACACACACACACACACACACACACACACACACACACACACACACACACACACACACACACACACACACACACACACACACACACACACACACACACACACACACACACACACACACACACACACACACACACACACACACACACACACACACACACACACACACACACACACACACACACACACACACACACACACACACACACACACACACACACACACACACACACACACACACACACACACACACACACACACACACACACACACACACACACACCACACACACACACACCACACACACACACACACACACACACACACACACACACACACACACACACACACACACACACACACACACACACACACACACACACACACACACACACACACACACACACACACACACACACACACACACACACACACACACACACACACACACACACACACACACACACACACACACACACACACACACACACACACACACACACACACACACACACACACACACACACACACACACTGCCCAACCAACGGCCTCCCCAGGACAAGCCTCGATCCGTCTACAACTAACCTAAGTATCAACTCTTGCCTGATTGGAGTGGAATCCCCCCCTCCCATTGAATCTTTTCATATTTATTTGCATTTTTTTTGTATCTGTGAACATTTCTTTTGTGTTTAAATGATCTATTTCTTGTGTCATTTTATTTCTTTTTATATGTCTGATGTCGTCCTTCGGGATATATTGATTTGTATTGGTGATGGTACATATTAAATGTTTTCATGTTATTAGACTTCTCGACTTGCCTTTACGTGTGTAAAATTCAACCGAGAGCCACTACGTCTATGAACGTACTTTGTTACGGCTGCATCGTGCCTTCGTAAACAATCGGTTTCAACCCCGTACAGACCTGGCCACTATTCCGAGTCCTGGAGTAGTTCGGCACACCTAAGCAAGCCATAACAAATGGGGGCCTGTCCACGGATTCATTAGTTTACCATACGTAAATTAATATAACGAACTTGGAATATTTCAGAAGTCTATCAATTTCTTTTTCTCGTAGTAACCATCACAATACAGATAAATATTATCGCGCTTGTCATTACCACAAATTACCAATTTCTCTCTATAACTATTTGCCTCTATTTCTGTTTTCTCGTCGCCACTATAACTCACTCATTCTCTTGGTACTCAACTATCAATATCCTTGAGTTAACTGTTGGCCCCACCTAAACTTCTATACTTACTGTAAGCCCTCTGTCAAACCATGTTATGACTCGTAGAAACTTTCCTAGTATCTGTATAAGGAGTTAGTTTGCTCCTAGCAGTTTCCAAAGTTTTCTATACTCGCACAGTAAGTCGTGCTAGCTAGAATCCAGACCCGTTGTTTACCTCAGTCGGTTCAGCGCCCGAGTGGGAGAACGACGACCCTCGTTCATAGCGAACTCTCTCTATGCAGGCTATCTGTAGTTTCGGTTGGGTAGTCCTGAGCGCTGGTATTCTAACTAGTATACATTCATCAGAACAATTATTTCCTGACCTGGGTACATCAAATCACCTATTCCACTTCTAACCGAACATTGAATAACGTCTCGTTTATTTCTTGTTAAGTTCAAGAGTTAGTTAACGTAATTCATTGGGGTGGAATTCTTCTTATCATTCTAAATAATCAACTAACCCACCACCCAAAATGGTATTCAAAATCCAAACTTTCCAAGAGAATCCCTCTGTGGATTAATTAACATGTGACCTCAAACTGAAAGACTGGCGAACTTTGGCCCAAACTTATAATATAAATGCCCCTCCTTCTCTTAGCAAAGCAGAACTTGGAAGCATCGTCATAAATCACCTCACTGATTTGGAAGTCTTAGATGTTGATGCCTATCAATTACTTCCTGGCCTAGTGGGACCACAGGACGTAATATAGAATCAGACACAGAAATAAGAACAGGAGAGACAGTCACACACGACCAAACACTAAACATTCCCCTAGATCCTAGTAATATACACCCTACCCCTGACTACACAAATAGATAAATAATTTCCTTAGAACTAGAAAGACTTAAGTTAGAAAGAGAGAGAATTGAATATGATCAAGAAGAGCGTAAACGTCAGCTTGAATTTGAACGTGAGATGAAAGAACTTGAACAGAGGCATGAGATAGAATTAGCTCAATATAATAGAGACAAAGACTTCCATCCAACTACACAACAACATAGCCTCTATCCCCCCTTTTGAAGAGTCAGAACCAAATTACTTCTTTTGACAGTTCGAAAGACTCGCAGTACACCTCAAGTGGCCCGAGGAAGAGTGGATATGGCTCATTCAAAGTAAGCTAGTAGAAACCGCCGACAAGGTCTTTAACAGTCTTGAGGAGTATACATCCTATATAACCGAGTCAGAACCAGTATCCTTAATGCTTATCAAGTTACCCCAGAATCCTATAGGCAAAAATTTAGAAACTTGTTAAAATCTTCAATATCAACTTATGTAGAATTTGCTGCCGAAAAACTAAAGCTCTTCAAGTAATGGCTCTCCTCCCGTAAAATTAACACGTATGATCAACTGGTAAAATTGATGGTCATTGAGGAGTTCAAACGAAGACTTCCATTCCAAGTAATGATGTATATCAGTGACACGGATGTACTAGACTTGAATGAGGCTGCCCTGTTGGCCGATCATTTTACGGTGGTGCACAAGTTAGGATCACAACGCAAACGTCCATGTGTAAAGTCATCAGCAGATTCCCTCTCGTCTCAGGATGATAAGCGGTTAAGGGATGAATCCTCTTATACCCCTCCTCCCTCAGATACCTGTAACTACTGTAAGAAACCTGGTCACCATATTTCTCGATGTCAGGCTCCAGGCTGTAGAACCTCGTCATTCACTAACCAGCAAAAAGAATCATATAAACGTCGAAGTAAATCCCCCTGAAGGCAAAGTCTATCTAACTCGCAAAACCCTCCAAGCTGGTTCTCAATCCCAGAAAGACTTTTTCCAAGATTTCAAATCTCAAAGCGAAATCGCCCTCTCAAGAAACGGTCCCTTCCTCCCCATTACTATTCTTAGAGACACTGGTGCAGCTCAGTCCATTATCATAAAATCTGCTCTATCCGAAATTGGGATCAAAATCTCTGGACCCAAAGTAACCATAAGCGATCTGTCCTCAGTTCAGTCCACAGAACTGGTCAATATATATTATTTAAGTGTAACTTATTGCAAAAGGAAGTGGAGATCGGAATCTGGCACAAACACCTGCCTATTCCAGGAGTTGATCTCATCCATGGCAACGATCTCGCCGGCTCCCTAGTAGCCCTTCCGCCCGAGATAGTAAATACTCCGTGTGACCTAAGCCCTACTCTGGTAGAACACCACTTGCATCCCGAAAATTTTCCTCTGTGTGCGGTCACCCGCTCACAAAATCGCCTTGTAGACCCCACCACTGCCCGGTACCTTTGATCTTCCTAACCAAATCAAATCCTGTGAAAACCTATCAAGAGCTCAACTCAAGGATACCACCCTCCAAAACTTCCATAGAGTAGCAGTCAGTTCCCCAAAAAGAAATTAACCACTTCCCTGGATCCTACTACCAGAAAGGAAAACAAATGAGAATAACCAAACGTCCTCCCTGTTCTAATCTCGATATTTGGGCCGAACGACACCAAATCCTTCGTTCTATCCGACCCAGTATCATCCAGATCGCTCATGATGGTTCTGGAGGACATCAAATTATTTGCAAGACCTACGATCGAATCAATGAGCACTTCTGGCCCGATCTAAAGAAGGCCGTCACTGATTATGTTAGGACCTGCCATACTTACCAGATGGTGGGAAAACCTAACCAGAAAATCACACAAGCTCCTCTGAGCCCCATCCCTCTCTCTGGTGAACCCTTTGAAAAGGTGATTATAGTGTGTGGGGCCGTAGCCCAAGACAAATAAAGGAAACCTATATATCCTCACTGCAATATATCCGGTAATTAGGTACCCTGAAGTTTTTCCTCTGAAGAAAATTAACGCTCTAATCATAACAAACACCCTGTTATACTTTTTCTCTCAAATGTGTCTACCCAAAGAGATCCAATCCGAGAGAGGAACAAACTTCTCCAGTTACCTTTTTACCAGTGTTAGGCATTACCCAAACCCTATCCACCGTTTATCATCCTAAAACTCAGGGCGCTCTTGAACGGTTTCATCAGAAACTCAAGGCCATGCTGCGAAAATTTTGTTTAAATTCACCTTCTGAATAGGATGAAGGACTACCACTCATGTTATTTGCTGTAAGGGAAACCGTACAGTCCTCGTTAGGATTCTCTCCCTTCCAACTGCTGTACGGTCGCCAAATAAGAGAACCCCTAAGGCGATCACTCGAAAAATTCTGGCACATGAACGAATTTTAGGTAAACATTTCAAAATAATCTCTATAATGATGTTAACACTTTGGCCAAACATTACAGCCCAATTCTGTTTCTTTTTCATACAGAATAAAATAGATTATTCATTGCCAACCTCTGGCAACTTTATTGCATGAAAAACATTCTATATATTGAAATAAACTCTAAATTTCGATAGCCAGTTCTATTTTGTTTATATTATGTTTATGGCAACCCTTCCCACCAATACACAACCAGCGATACACCTCAGCGTCTCTCAGTGTATTATCAAAGCTTGAGGGAGGAGGGCGTCGCTTCCTAGCCTAATGGGCGATCACTCGAATAATTCTGGAACATGAAAAAATTTTAGGTAAATATTTCAAAATAATCTCTGTGATGGTGTTAACACTTTGACCAAATATCACAGCTCAATTCCGTTTCTTTTTTATACAGAATAAAATAGGTAATTTATTGGCAACCTCTGTCAACACCATTGTATAAAAAACATTCTGTATATTGAAATAAAATCTAAATTTCGATAGCCAGTTCTATTTTGTTTACTATATCATGTTTATGGAGATATCTGGTAACCCTTCCCATCGTACATAGCCAGCGGTGCATCTCAGCGTCTCTCAGTGTGTTATCAAAGCTTGAATTTTGAGGTAGGAGCACGTCGCTTCCTAGCCTGCGAGTCACGCACGCGATCCAGCCAATTTTTTTTTTACTTATTTCTCCAGCTGTAACCATGGGAGGGGTAAAGAAGAGCTTATTGAAGATGGAAAAAAAAATGCAGATATGGCAAAGGAATGTAGAAGACAAACAAAAACATTCTCGAATATGCTGTTGTCAAATCTGTTCTTGATTACAATGTTGGCTATGAAGAAGGATGTGTGGTTTCTCTTCTTGGACAATCATACACACAACTTCTAGAGTTATACCTTAAAAGGAGAGATAAAGAACGTGCGAAAGTATGCTCTAAGTCTTAGAGCATACTTTCGCACGTCTAAGAGGAAACGTAAACTAACTGACAGTGTCACGAGTGATTATGAGGCCGGATCATTTAAAATGTGTTGCAGTTTTTTTAAATATTAAAGTTCCACTCCTGAGAAATTCATATTTTTTGTTCTTTAGTAAGCCATATCTCTAGTTTAATTTGACCGATTGTATTTATTCTTGTGGCATTGTAAAGGGGAGAAGTCATGATTTAATATCCTAAAACACGGATAAAGGAAACTGTAACTTAATTTCTTGTTTCATTTAGCATACCAGAATTTCACAGCAATTTTTCACTATGCAAAAAAAAAAAAAAAAAAAAAAAAAGATAAAAATAAACAAATAAAATAAAATAAAATAAAAATAAATAAATAAATAAAGAAAATAAAATAAAATAAAAATAAATAAATAAATAAATAAAATACATAAATAAATAAATAAATAAATGAACAGGTAATATATTATATATATATATAT
>NC_134816.1:10607593-10615093 GCF_046742065.1 Oratosquilla oratoria
GAAGGGTTACTTGTTTCTTTTGAAATGATTATGTTTTGCCAGTTTATGCGGGGTTAGTAAATATTTAGCTTCTTGTATATATTAGCGAGCCCTGTAAGACGGTAGTAGAAAATAATTGGTCGGGACAACCAAGGATAGCTGCCGAACCCTGTAAAATTCTGGTAGATGAAGGTAGACAAGTAGGTAGATAGAGGGGTAGGTGGCGAGAATTTCATTGTTACGAGTTAGATGTTTTGAAAACAATAGCCCCGATGAAGTTACGGATTTGCATAATCTCGCTCACTGTCTAAAGTTTATAAACATAGCTAGGGTACTGATATTGGCGCTGACGTAACGAAATGTAAACACTAAGCCATTCCGCTTCGAGATCAAGATTGCTTGTGTAAGCAGTATTGCTTGAGACGGTGCAACAGTCTTTCAGATTGGGGAAGTCTGGAGGAGGAGACAATTCTTATTGGTACATTAGGAGAGAAGTCACGCCTTAAGGGGAGGCACTTATTTGTAACGGTCAAAATTATTGGATGAATTAAGTAGTGACGTCGGAGCAGAGATGGCTTAGTGAGGGGATTGGGGATCCCAGGCGGGAGTCCTCTGGTGTACCTAAGACCATAAAATTGTAGAGAAGCATTGAAGAAAAGAAGAATTTTTTTTACCTCCGTTTTTATTCACCCCGTCAATTATATTAAGAGAACGATGAAAAGAAAGTGAAGGTGAGGGAAGAAATTAAAAACAATTTAAGGGAACAGTAAACAGAATTAAACCAACTGAAATGAAGTGATGGGGTCGATATTGGGTAAGATGCAGGGATGACCCGTCATCCAGGAAGTGCCAAGATAAGAGAGAGGGAAGAGGGTTTAGGGGAGTGGAGTATATTGGGGATGAAATGGACGAGAGTGGGGGAAAAAGCCTTTGGTATGAATATGTAAGCACAAAATGTTTCCATGAATTGAAATGGTAAGAAAAATGAAAGTGAGCCATTACCATTCACTCTGATTCACCACCTGGTGTTGCATTCTCACAATCTTTGCAACTCATGTACTGTGATCACTGCAAACATGTTTCCCGCAAGTGCTACATACTGTTTTTATCTTTCGATCCTTTGACCTGGCACAAAATGCATATCTCTTTGCCTTGCCTTGTAATGACTGTGAGTTTGTTGAAGTTGTTGCAACTGCAGCTTTGGGCAACAGTCTTGCAATACCTACTCTGAAACCTTTTTCCAGGTGGATGTTCTGGAGTCTCCTCTTTGGAGTATCTTCTAATAGCACCAGGCATACTTTCTTGATGAATTTGCGGCACTTCAGTTTATTCTATGAGTTGTGAGCATACAGGATATGTGAATTTACACAGGAGATATTCAAGAGAGCAAAGAACACAGTTAGAGGCCAACGTCGGCTGTTGCTGGAAACGCTACACACATCCATCATTATGTCAACCACATCTACTCCTCCCTTGGTTGCATTATAGAAAGTGATGATTTCAGGTTTCTTTTCATCACCAGTATCTTGGTCTATCTTGTCTTCATGGTGCATGCTGCTAATGAGTAGCACATTTTTCTTCTTTTGTAGACTCTTTGGTATGTATGAAACTATTGTAAGGTTGTCTCCAAATCCAAATATGCTGTCCACAAGAGGTCCATTCCTTGTCACCAAGAATTCTGGGGGAATCTCACGCTTGTTCTTTCTGATGGTCCCCACAGCGGTCAACTTATGGTCACTAAGTAGTGATTTCACCAGTGGATAGCTGGTATACCAATTATCAAATGTTACATTTCTAGCAGACCTAGAGATGCCAGAAATTAGTCTTGTGACCACAGCTTGTGATGAATTATAGTTCTTGTCAGCTTTGCATGGGCCATCTGGCTGTTTTCCAGCATATATCTCCATGTTACATACATAGAAACTTTTTGCATCACAATGTGCATGTATTTTGATACCATATTTGACTGGTTTACTGGGGATATATTGCCTAAAGGGACAATGGCCCTGATGGAGTGTAGTTCTTTTTGCAATTTCCTACAAACATCTCAAATATTTCCCTAACTGAAGCAAGCTTTTCCATCTTCTTTCTTTCCACGCGTGTTGTTTTGCTGTCAAATCGTAGACAGCATAAAAAAAAAAACAAAAAAAACGAAAGCGATGCAAAGACATAGCCTGAACACCTCAGTAACAGTACCATCTGCTTTCCAAATATCAGTAAAGTGCAGCCTGCTAGCATGATATGTACCAGCTAACATTAGCAGGCTAATCAGTACCTTCCTTTAAAAAAACATCAGTGTCTTATGGTCTGCAGGACTGAGCATACTTCCCTTACTGCGTAGCGATTATCGAGTTAGTATGCTCTACTAATAAACAAATTATTTCTGGCATTATGAAAACTCCACAAAAGTCTGCAGGAGAATTGGCATTTAGAGCTGGTCTTTTTAGTCCTGGTGTAAATTTGATATTTCTAGAAGGGGTATGGCCTAGAAACTGAGGGGCATTCTTCTTCTACCATGTTGTTTTATCTTTTCCCATCTATCCACCAATTTTTGTCTTTTTCTGCTGGGGCTGGTCTGGTAGGTCATCTGGGTCTGACTCATAACAGTCGGTCAGGATCATACTCAGCCTCTTCTAGGTAATCTTCCTCACCTTCACTATCGGAGGCAAGAACGTCCCCTTCCACAGTATCTTCGTCTTCTGAGCTACTTCTATTTCATCCAACAGCTTCTGAATCTTCTTCATCTCTGCTTGCATAAATCTTGTGCCTGAAGTATCGCAAACCATCTAGCAAGTCTACCCCTAAGATTCTTATGCTTAAATAAGTTCTGAATAGCTGTATGATCAGTCCAAACTCTGATTGGATATCCAAGTATCATATCCCTAAAACTTTCTAAAGAATAAATTACTGCTAAAGTTTCTCTTTCTGTTATAGAGTAGTTTCTCTCTGCATTATTACAAAGTCTTGAAGTGTAAGCTATTGGTTTCAAAGTTCCATTTCTCTCTTGCATCAGTATGCCTCCTAATCCTATGTCAGATGCATCAGTGCAAAGAATGAATTCTTTTTCATAGTCAGGAAATATTAAAATAGGTGAACTCGTGAGTTTATCTTTCAACTTGTCAAAAGCTTGCTGCTGTGCAGGTCCCCATATGAACTTTGAGTCCTTCCTCAACAAAGAACTTAATGGATTAGTAATGTCAGCATACCGTTGAATAAATTTTCTATAATATCCTGTCAATTCCAAAAAGCTCCTAACCTTGTCTACATTGGTTGGATCTGAAAAATTCTTCACTGCTTCAACTTTTAAATTCACTGTACTAAGTCCATGTCTATTTATCTTATGTCCCAAATAAATAACACTGTCTCGCAAGAACTTATATTTTTCAAGTTTCACTTTCAATCTTGCTTCAACTAGTCTTGAGAATATCAAATCTAATTTCTTAAAGTGCTCAACTGCTGTCTGAGAAACTATTAAAATGCCATCTTGAAATACACTGGCAGTGTTTCCTAACAATCCATCTAGAATAGTATTCATTAATCTCATGTAAGTTAATGGACTATTACATAACCGAAATGGCATTCGTTTGAACTTATAATGTCCCGTTGGAGTAGAAACTGATGTGAACTCTCTTGGGTCTTCATGCAACTCTATTTACCAAAAAGCAGATTTGATATCTATTGTTCCCAAACCTCTTAAAATGTCACCGATTACTGGTAATGGTAACCTGTCACGAATGGTGTGCTTATTCAATTCCCTATGATCAATACTGTGTTCAGTAATATCCTGCGATAACATTTCAGTGACCAGTTTATCTACTACCACTAATTTAGAATGAGGAACTCTGTAGGCGGGTATGTAAATAGGTTGTGTTCCTGGTTTTAATTTAAGCTGATGTTTCAAAACAGTTGTTTTGCCTAAGGCGTCCCCCGGCAAAGCAATTGCTTTATTGTGCTTCACAAGCAAAGCAACTTAACTTTCATCCAACTCAGGACAATTTGTAGGCTCTAATAGACTCTTGTATTCCTTTTTTATTTCTATTCCTCCCTGAACTGAACAGATTGATGAAATTGGTAATTCTACCTCCTTAATACTCTCATTTAAAATCTTAATGGGTTCTGTACACACCTGAAAACATCCTATTTGTGTACCTTACCTTAAAACTATATCTTTATTCATAGTGTTAATTATTAATATTTCTACTATGTTCCTATTTGACTTATAAATCCCTGAGTCCAATTTCAAACCTTTTAATCTAATTAATTCTGGGATTGTAATTATTTCAGAGTCTACAATAACTCCTTTGAACTGCACATCCACCCTGTTAATTGCTCTGGAGTGTAATAACGTCGACTTTATTATGCCACCATCTACAATTTGCAAGGCTTCATTTGCAGTTGATGAATTAGTAATTTCTGGGATTTCCTGAACATCTGAGTTGGTTCACTACATGTTGCTTTACTTTGTGTTGGTCTGGACCGCTCGGCCTCGTTATTACAAAGGATTACAAAGGCAAAGCATGCCGACAGGAGACCTTTTGATCCATATCTAGGTCGGATGCAAAAAAAAAAAAAGAAAAAAAAGAAAAAGAAGAAAAAAAAAAGAAAAAAAAAATCATATTAATAATAAATTAAAACTATAACAATGTAAATAACAATTAAAATACATAAATAAATGCATTGGTATAGTTGAATAACAAACAAACAGGTAAATAGTAAATGATAATAAATTGACATATAACTAATAATAAATGAAAATCAGACAGACAAATTATAACAAAACAAAAACAAATAATATAACATAAATTATAATAATTACAGCATCTTACTTAGGTATTTATCTAAATGATTCTTAAAGCTTCGAACTGAACTACATTGCACTACCTGTGCAGGAAGTTTATTCCATTCATTAACTACACGGTTGGCAAAGTTGTTTCTACCTACTTCCAAATTGAATCTATTTCCGGACAGTTTGAGACCATTGTTTCTTGTCTGATTCTCATTCAATGTGAAAATTTGGTCACTTTTGATGTTGTCAATTCCCTTTAAAATCTTAAAGACCTGTATCAAGTCACCTCTGAGTGTACGCTTTTTAAGGGAAAACAGATTTATGTGCTTAAGTCGATTTTCGTATGATTTATTTTTGATATTTGGAATCAGTTTTGTGGCTCGCCGTTGTACCTTTTCCAGTCTGTCAATGTCTTTAATGAGATTCGGTGACCATACGGAAACAGCATATTCCAAATGTGGACGAACTAACGATTTATATAGCTTGTTAATGAGTGATGGACTTTTGAAATCAAAAGATCGCGCAATCAATCCCAGAATCTTATTTGCTTTCTCAGAGGCTGAAATACACTGCTTGGATGATTTGAGGTCGTTACTGATAATTACGCCGAGATCTTTTTCACTATCCACTTTTGTTAACGAATTTCCAAATAACTTGTAATCGTACTTACTGTTATTTTTACCTATGTGCATTACCTTGCATTTACTTGTGTTAAATTTCATTAGCCACTTTTCAGACCATTGCTGTAATTGATCTAAATCTTCTTGAATATCTAATTGGTTTGAGTGATCATTTGCCACTCCGCACAGTTTTGTATCATCAGCAAATTTGGAAACAGTAGATTTTAGTCCATTGTCTATATCATTTATATATACTATGAATAGAAGTGGCCCAAGAACGGAACCCTGAGGAACTCCACTTGCAACATTTTTCCATCCAGAAGTTTTTCCATTTAAAACAACTCTCTGTTTTCGACCTTTCAACCAATTACTAGTCCAACCTAATAGGCTACCACTTATTCCATGCAAAGCTAATTTAGTAAGTAGTCTTTCGTGTGGGACGGTATCAAAAGCTTTTGCAAAGTCTAGATATATTAAATCTATATTGTTTCTTTTGTCATAATTCGAGATAACTGTGTTGTAGAATTCGAGTAATGTTATCTTTCTTATCTATATCTAGAGATTCATTGATTCCTGTAACTTGTCTTAAATCTGGTTGATTTAATAATGGGATTAACTGTGATTTCACTAAGATCCCTAAGTCTGCAGAACATATCACCATGTTCTCTTTTCTCATAGTTGCAAATCCTATCAATAAGTCTCCTGGAAAAACAGATTCTTTTACAACTATCACTGGAATGTGCAAATGTTCATTTGTATATAAGATAACTTCTGGCTCAACTTTATCTAATGTTTTTAACTGATTTACAGTTACTCCTTGCAATGAGTAACGGATTGACTCCAATATTTTCGCTCCTGGTTTCAACTGGTTTAAAACTTTACTGGTAATTACATTAACTACAGATCCTGTATCAATAAATATTTGAATAGGTTTATTGAACACTCTACCAGCAATGAGAGGTCCTACAGAAATTCTTCCAATAGTAATTATCAGTTTATCTTTGATGTTGGAAGTTTCTTTCACCCTACTCTTATTTCTATCTTTAACACAATACCGTCTATTGGTATATATGTGGGGAGTTCTAAAATATTGATTTATTCTGTGTCTGGGGTTTTCCTCTTGTTTCCTGGTGCATACGAAAATGTCTACATTCATGGGTTTTATGGCCTTTTCTTTGGTGATATATACAGAATGGTGGGTTTCTACACTAATATTCATCATGACTCTCATATTTGAGGAGTGAATTAAATGAGATTGATTTTTCTTATCTTCTTTTTCCTAAAAGTTACACTTGGTTTTGTGGTCTACACCAAGGGACTCCCCGCTCGGGATCCCTATACAATACGTCAAGCCACCTTTGTTCTGAAATCACTATTTTATTCATCCAATATCCTTTTACTTCTCAAACAAGTGCCACTGCTTAAGGGCGTGACTTTACCTCCATGCGCCAATAATTTTTCTCCTCCTCCACCTTTTTTCCAATCAGAGAGACTGTTATACTGTTTCAAGCGATATTATTTACGTAAGCATTATGTCGCCGCTGTTGAAACCACCAGTTTAAACAGGCCCTTGCTCCTTGGTGTCCCCTCCAATCCTGAACCAATTTCCTGTGACTCCTGCAGTTTCATTTCAGTTCTCTGTGGTCCTTCTAAGTTTCTCGTAGTTTTTTGTACACCATCCAAATGTCTCGCACAACCTTGGAGTCCAACCAAGTCTTTCCAGGAAGTTGTGACGTCTCAAAGAAACCCTTACATTTTCCTACTGTAATTTAACTACATTCGGGCGTCCCGTTCCCCTCCCCACTCTGTTTCATATATTCTTTTGTCACTCGACTATGTGGTTAATACCGGCTTCAAAGACAAAAGATCCTCAGGGTATCAGTATTGTAAATTACTTAAATATTTATGCAGTTGTCCAGTCGTTTGCAGTATTATCACCAACTCCACCGACCGCATTCGAATAAGTACAGTCATCTGTCTACCTTTGTACCTACAGTGTCATTTCTCTAAAGTACAATGTAGTCTTTACTCCTAAGTATAGTGGAATACATCTACAAAAATAAAGTGTTATCTACCAGCCTAGGTACAATACAATCTCCCTGCTTCTGTACAATG
>NC_134816.1:10620093-10627593 GCF_046742065.1 Oratosquilla oratoria
CCATATGAAGTGTTGTACAAGACCTAGAAGTCGTTTATTGACACAGCTAAGCTGCTCTTGGTGTAAACTGCTGAACCTCCTCCTCGTAAAAACCATCATGTCCTCTGAGGTGATCGAGGATCAGTTATCAGCTACTAATAAGGCTTGATCTATAGTATATCAAAGTTACACATATATCTCTTGTTTACAAATAATAACTTCAACTATAAGGGAACTTCTGCAAATATAGAACTATCGTAAATACCCATCAAATGTTGTGTATTATGTTCTTCTTCTTTGTGACTACCGCTCCAGATGCCCGAGCACGAAAAACAAAGAAGTCGTTTATTGGCACATCTAAGCAACTCTGGGTGTAAAGTGCTGAGCCTTTACTTCGTAGAAACCATCATGTCCTCTGAAGTGATCGAAGATCAGTTATCAGGTGCTAATGAGGACACCTAAACTTGATCCATAGTATACCAAAGCTACACGTGTTGCTGTTGTATTGATGCATTTTGCTTACAAATAATAACTTCAACTATACGAGAACTTTTGCATATAGAACTATCGTAAATATCCAACAAAGAAACATATTTATGTATAGCCTTAATATGTCGTAGGTCAAGATCAAGTGCCCTGACTGCACAAACAGCCGTTACCAACACGACCATATGGAAAACTCAAATACACACACATACGAACGAACACACATCCACGCCCTAAGGCAAGCCACTATCACATGGTCAGGGCATGATAAGAGCTAGTAGCCAATGAACATACCTCCAAACACAATATACACCATATCCCCAAATAAAACTGAGCACAAATTCACAAGAAACAACCACATAATGTGTCCAAAGCTGATATAGCATCAAACCTTTCTGGATCTTCCATTTGTAATAATAATAGGTTAAAAGATGTGAAACTGTTAACTTCCTACTCCAGAAGATGACCTCAGCATTTAAACAGTATAAAGACACAGACCGGAGTCGGGAGTGACAATTAAAAGGCGCTAGTGGATTCCGGAAGATCTACGCCATGTAGACTGTGCCAAATAGTTAGGGAAAGGGCACTGACCAGTTTCCTTGGCCATCATCTTGCTAATTCACTCTTAAATCCTTCAGATGGGACAGGTGGCTCAAGTAAAAGAACTTCAGAGTTCAGAGTGAGATAATATGTGGCACTGTTGTAGTGGGTGGTGGAGATAGCACCAACCCAAACAAACAATGTATCATAAATCTAGTGTAAATATCCTTATGCAAATAAATACTTTTTACAATGCAGATTAACTTCTGTGCAGGATGGCTGCCGTCATGCAATATTATCTAGGTGCATGTGAATCCTTGAGAGGTAAAGGTCTGTTTTTTTTTTTTTTTTTAAGACAGGAAAATTAGGCAAATCCATTTTACTGATACTGACGACTTAGAGATTTGTTGTGAATCGTTTTTCACCGCTATTGATGTTATGCATTCATTTTGATCAAGCTGTTACCAACCTAATTCATTCAATACATATTATTTCTCTTTGGCAGTAAGGTTAATGGCAGAATGCCACAAATGGACTAGATCTATGCGGTTGAAGCCCTCATCATCTTTGCCCTGTATATTCGGTGAGCCAGGTCAATTTGTAGTCACTGGAAATCTTCCGGAATCGAACGCTAGTCTTTCTAGCTACAGGGAAACTAAGAGACCTAACGCATCCCCAAGGTGTGTTGTATGAAAATGGTTAGGTCAGTGATTTTAAAACCTGTCATTAAGGGGAAGATTTTTGTAACATACTATGGAAATTTCCAATAGATTTAATAGATAAGCCTGAGAGCCAGATAAGTCTAGCTAGAGAATTTTTTTTTTCTAATGGTTGGAAGCGTTCGCTAAGACAGATGAAGTATTCAAAAGTATGTCCTCTAATGTCACTTTTGACACTTATGTATTAATCGACGACCCAACATGTTCAAAACAAGTGTAACAAAACCAGCTTAGTGGATTACTATAGAATATGAAAACGTTTGATAGTTTTGGATTTCTTACGATAAATAATACAGAACAATATCGACCATAAGCTGCTTTACACGATACCAGACATACAATATCAATTAAATGATCATGTTTGTGAAGTTCCCATGTGCGATTTCGCCACATTACACTTGGTGATCTTATTCAGCAAAGGGAGATCTACCAGTTTAAAGAGATTAAACCTTTTACTAACAACGGAGTACCTTCGTTTGACATTAGCCAAAAAGATAAAATATTTATTTATTTACGCACGAAAGGGTTAACTGAAAAGAATCTTAACTTTTTTCTTCCTCGATCTTCTAAGCGTAGAAAATTATCTGCCAATAACTAGAAAAAAAATCTTTACAGCCAGGAAGTGCTTAAAACATAACTTCCATCGAAGACTACGTGATAACACAGAAGAGTTTTTGGATAAGAGAAACTCTGCAGTAACACCTTTCCAATTATGTAACCAAGAAGGAACAAAGAGAATTAGGGCCACATCATTTTATTATTTCTAAACACTGTGACCGCCCATAAGACCTTTAACCAGAATAAGGAAAAAGTCTGGATGAAAACATAAAAAAGAGGAAATAAAGGAAGAAAAACAAATAATAATAATAAGAATGCGAAGAAGAAGAGGAAAAAAAGAAGAAAAAGAAGGAGAGGAAGAAGAAAAAGAATAATAATAAGAAGAAGAACACGAAGAACACGAAGAAGAACGCGAGGAACACGAAGAGGAACGCGAAGAAGAACGCGAAGAAGAAGAAGAAAAAGGAGAAGAAGAAGAAGGAGAAGAAGAACGCGAAGAAGAAGAAGAAGAAGAAGAAGAAGAAGAAGAAGAAGAAGAAGAAGAAGAAGAACGCGAAGAAGAAGAAGAACGCGAAGAAGAAGAAGAAGAAGAAGAAGAACGCGAAGAAGAAGAAGAACGCGAAGAAGAAGAAGAACGCGAAGAAGAAGAAGAACGCGAAGAAGAAGAAGAACGCGAAGAAGAAGAAGAACGCGAAGAAGAAGAACGCGAAGAAGAAGAAGAAGAAGAAGAAGAAGAAGAAGAAGAAGAAGAAGAAGAAGAAGAAGAAGAAGAAGAAGAAGAAGAAGAAGAAGAACGCGAAGAAGAAGAAGAACGCGAAGAAGAAGAAGAACGCGAAGAAGAGGAAGAACGCGAAGAAGAAGAAGAAGAACGCGAAGAAGAAGAAGAACGCGAAGAAGAAGAAGAAGAACGCGAAGAAGAAGAAGAACGCGAAGAAGAACGCGAAGAAGAAGAAGAAGAAGAAGAAGAAGAAGAAGAAGAAGAAGAAGAAGAAGAAGAAGAAGAAGAAGAAGAAGAAGAAGAAGAAGGAGAAGAAGAACGCGAAGAAGAAGAAGAAGAAGAAGAAGAAGAAGAAGAAGAAGAAGAAGAAGAAGAAGAAGAAGAAGAAGAAGAAGAAGAAGAAGAAGAAGAACGCGAAGAAAAAGAAGAAGAAGAAGAAGAAGAAGAAGAAGAAGAAGAAGAAGAACGCGAAGAAGAAGAAGAAGAAGAAGAACGCGAAGAAGAAGAAGAAGAAGAACGCGAAGAAGAAGAAGAAGAAGAACGCGAAGAAGAACGCGAAGAAGAACGCGAAGAAGAAGAAGAAGAAGAAGAAGAAGAAGAAGAAGAAGAAGAAGAAGAAGAAGAAGAAGAAGAAGAAGAAGAAGAAGAAGAAGAACGCGAAGAAGAAGAAAAAGGAGAAGAAGAAGGAGAAGAAGAAGAAGAAGAAGAAGAAGAAGAAGAAGAAGAAGAAGAAGAAGAAGAAGAACAACAACAACAACAACAAGAACAAGAACAAGAAGAAGAACGCGAAGAAGAAGAAGAACGCGAAGAAGAAGAAGAACGCGAAGAAGAAGAAGAACGCGAAGAAGAAGAAGAAGAAGAAGAAGAAGAAGAAGAAGAAGAAGAAGAAGAAGAAGAAGAAGAAGAAGAAGAAGAAGAAGAAGAAGAAGAAGAAGAAGAAGAAGAAGAAGAAAAAGTAGAAGAAGAAGAAGAAGAAGAAGAAGAAGAAGAAGAAGAAGAAGAAGAAGAAGAAGAAGAAGAAGAAGAAGAAGAAGAAGAAGAAGAAGAAGAAGAAGAAAAAGAAGAAAGTTTTCTTTGATTCATATGGTTTTTGTTCTAATTGCCACCAGACATTTTTGCTCAGTAAGGGAACACTCTCCCTCCTTACAATGAAAGTGTTAAACTCTTAATGAGTCTTTGTCTATTAACTCCTTTGTTGAGTTTTACCAGCTGAAAAACCACCTCCATAAACGGAGGGTGAACTTCTTTTTCTTTTGTAGATCTTCAGTTATATTGATCTACTTATTTAATTTTTTTTTTTTTAACTTTTCCTCTGTCTACTTCATTTATTCTCCACTTCCCTTCAACTCTTTCCTTTCTTTTCTTCCTGTTACCAAGGTATTTTGTTCATTTGTTTGTCGTTTCTTTCGTAGAAAAGGGTGATTTATTGACTTTATTTTTAACTTCTTTCGTACCTGGTTGTAATTCTTTATCGATGATATCTAGGTTGTTTCATTTGTATTTGTATATTAACTTTGTTTTTCCCGAATTGATCCATAACTTTTCCCTAGTTCATTTCGTACCTCATGGCATTTTTCTCTGGGTGGTGCCAGAATATCCTATTTATCTTTGTAACTTAACTTTTTCTCCAATTAATTCATAACCTCCCTCCCTATATCTATTTAAATTTTTCTATCCACCTGCTCAATTCTTTTCTCTCGTTCTAGAGTATTTTTCCACTTCTTTTATCTGCGTCCCTTTCATGATTAATTCGGCCCATACCCACTCCCTGCCACGTTCTCGGCTCTCTTAAGCCCGCCCAAAAAATTACCTTCCCCCTTAGAGGACTTCATAGATCTATGGCTCCCCTCCCCTTCACCATACTCTGTAACCTACCCTCACCTCTCGTTGTCCCTATATTCAAACACTCTCCTTCCCTCTCCCCCTCCCGTCTTCCCCCTCTTCCCCCTCCCCTACTCTGTTACTTTCATCTCTTCGCTGTTTGTACTGGGGAAACTACTTGTCATTTGCAAAGCTTTATACTTGGGTGCCCACCCTTACCGCCTTACATATGTATGAGAGTGCGTGCGTCAGCAAGATGGCAAATGCAGGGCGGAAAGAGGCTGTGAGGGTTCGTGAGAGTCCGTAAGAGAAGGGTCCTGAGGTACAAGAGGAGGAAGGGTAGAAAAAAAAAAAAAAAAGAGAAAGAAGCGAGGAGAATGGGGTAAAAGAGGATAGTGTCAGACCTTAAACGAAAGTAAAATGTGGGGAATTAGGTATGGACTGAGGCAGAGAAGTTATTATGGATTGTCTAAAAATAAACAAAGAAATTTATATATATATATGTATGTATATATATGTATATTTATATGTATATATATATATATATATATATATACAAGCCCACCGGCTGCGCCGGCCCAGCTACGCCGGGGGCCTTGGCCTGCGGCGCTGCGCGCCCTGGGCTACGCCCCTTTTTTGGAAAATAAAGAGTTCTTCTTCGAGTTCTTCTTCGAGTTCTTCGAGTTCTTCTTCGAGTTCTTCGAGTTCTTTTTCGAGTTCTTCGAGTTCTTCTTCGAGTTCTTCGAGTTCTTCTTCGAGTTCTTCGAGTTCTTCTTCGAGTTCTTCTTCGAGTTCTTCTTCGAGTTCTTCGAGTTCTTCTTCGAGTTCTTCGAGTTCTTCTTCTTCGAGTTCTCCTTCTTCTTCGAGTTCTTCTTCTTCGAGTTCTTCTTCGAGTTCTTCTCTTTCGAGTTCTTCGAGTTCTTCTTTTTCGAGTTCTTCGAGTTCTTCTTTTTCGAGTTCTTCGAGTTCTTCTTTTTCGAGTTCTTCGAGTTCTTCGAGTTCTTCTTCTTCGAGTTTTTCGATTTCTTCTTCGAGTTCTACTTCTTCTTCTTCTTCGAGTTCTTCGAGTTCTTCTTCTTCCTCTTCTTCGAGTTCTTCGAGTTCTTCTTCTTCTTCTTCTTCTTCTTCTTCTTCTTCTTCTTCTTCTTCTTCTTCTTCTTCTTCTTCGATTTCTTCGAGTTCTTCTTCTTCTTCGAGTTCTTCTTCTTCACCGTAGTTGGCGGTGTAACCGATTTACCACCAAACGCGAAGGTGTGACCGAATTACCACCGGACGGCGTAAGCAACCATTAAATTTTTTTTTATATTATATTATATTATATATATATATATATATATATATATATATATATATCAGATCTGAAAACGAAAGAAATAAGAAAGTCGAGAATAAAGTTCATGAAACATAGAAAAGAGCAAAGGGATATGTTAGAAAATATAAGGAAAAAAGAGTAACATGTAGGGCAGAGGAGAGAATGGGTGTAGCATAAATAAAAATAGAAGAGATGAGGTGCATGGCAGAAGATCGAAAGAGAAAAGGCTGAATATAGAGAAAGGTCTTGGAATACAAAATGCAGTACAGAGATAACGCAGAAAAAGAGAGAGAACTGGGAACGACAAAGGAGACAGAGAGAATGGGTGGGACTTGAAGGTCAGTTGAAAAAAGTAAGAGAAGAAAGGCTTCAGGTGATGAAAAGAGTATATCACCACCAAAGAAAAGAAAAAGAGAAAGAAAGTATGTACCCAATGAGAAAGCGGGATGGGTTTCTTCAAGATTTCTGAATCAGTGAAAAACTGGCTCGGCCTTGAATTATAAAGGATTACAAAGGAGTAGCATGCCGACAGGAGACCTTTTGGTCCATAACTAGGTCGGATGCAAAAAAAGTGATAATAATGATAAATAAACAAATAAATGAAATTATAATAATATAAATAATAATGAACAAAATGAGTAAATAGATAGATAGGTAAATATGAATGATAGACAAACAGGTAAATGGTAAATAATAACAGACAGATAGATAATAATAAATGATGATCAAGGAAATAATAATAAACAGACTAATAATAGCAAACAAATAAACAAACAATATGAAATAAATGGCAGACATTACAGTATCTTCCTTAGTTGTTTATCTAAACGAATCTTAAAGCTTCGAACTGAACTACATTGCACTGCCTTTGCAGGAAGTTTATTCCATTCATTAACTACACGGTTGGCAAGTTGTTTCTACCCGCTTCCAAATTAAATCTATTTTCTGAGAGTTTGAGACCATTATTTCTTGTCTGATTCTCATTCAGTGTGAAAATTTCGTCACTTTTGATGTCAATTCCCTTTAGAATCTTAAGGATTTGTGTCAAGTCACCTCTGAATCTACACTTTTTAGGAAAAACAGATCCATATGTTTTAGTCGATTTTCGTATGATTTATTTTTTATATTTGGAATCAGTTTTGTGGCTCGCCGTTGTACTTTTCCCAATCTGTCAATGCCTTTAATGAGAATCGGTGACCAAACGGAAACAGCATATTTATATAGCTTCTTAATGAGAGATGGACTTTTGAAGTCAAAAGATCGTGCAATCAGTCCTAGAATCTTATTTGCTCTCTCAGAGGCTGAAATATACTGCTCTACAGTAAAACAAAAATAGGCACAAAATCAAAATACGAAAAAAATAGTGA
>NC_134816.1:10637593-10662593 GCF_046742065.1 Oratosquilla oratoria
TATATACATATACATATATATATATACATATACATATATATATATATATATATATATATCGTATACTTAGGGCGCAGGTTCTCCTTGATACACACTGAGTTAAACACCACAGCATTGTCACAATTGTTCGTACAGGGAAGACGAAAAACGTATTAAAGACATCGTCTTTAGGAACTGCAAACCGGTGGAAGACAGCCATGTCTTACGTATGGTGATTTTTTATAAGAACCCCCGCACTTGCTCCTTTGTGCTTAAAATGATTTGTCTGGCAAGTCTGGGATTCTGTCAAAAACCAATGTGGTATATAAATTCGACTGCAAAACTGGAAACTGCGCGTTCCATAGATGTGCATACATTGGGTTTACGACCTGTAGTCTCAGCCGTCGCCTAACACTCCACCTCCAACAGGGAGCCATAAAAAATAATTTTCAGCACGAACATCAGTCTTCCCTCGATAGAGCAACCATTGTTAACAACACTGAAATAGTTACTCAATGTAATGATGTAAGAGAATTAAGGATGCTAGAGGCTATGTATATCAGGGAATGGGCTCCTAGCATTAATATACAATCCAATATGATTACTGCCATTCCCTTGTTCAATAGCTCATCAAGACATGTGAGAAATAATCCATCCGTCCCTCTCGCATCTCCTACCGCCCCGAACCCCCCTACTCCTCCCCCTCCCTCTCCCCCTCCCCCTCTCCATAGGCAATCAGGTCGGGTCAGATCATCTAGGTCATCAAGCCACTCTCCACTGTAAGTCTTTCTATGCATATGGAAAGACGTCGCACTGTTCAGTTCGGAAAAATGTAATTGTTGTGTTCTGTGTAATTGTGTTGTGATAAATGTAATTATTTTGATAATGACTCTGTGAAGTCGAAACGTCACCTGTTATTAAAATGGAGAACTTTGGACAATTGATTTTCGATCATCCTCCCAAAGTCAGAACTATAGTGAGAAGGATTGAAAATATTAGAAAGAAGATTAACAATTGTGACAATGCTGTCGTGTTGAACTCAGTATATATACATATATATATATATATATATAGATACATATATATATATGTATATATATAAATATATAGATACATATATATATATATAAATATATATATGTATATATATATATATACATATATATATATATGCGTAAGTAACTACTAGGAAAAGTAAACTAATGAAGCAGAGCGCTTTCGTATAATTACATCTTCAGTGCAAATACAAAGAAGGAATTATAATTTTATTGCATATATATATATATATATATATATATATATATATATATATATATATATATATATATATATATATATATACTGTATATATATGAATATATATGTATATCTTATCCGAGAGTTGGCACCTTGACTTGGTGGATAGGCTTGAGAATCTTAATCATTACAAAAGTTCTGTCTATAGAGAAAGATTAGACAAAGAGATGATTAAATAGTTGCTGGACCAACTGCTAACAGCCACGTCCCCGATGGTGAACAGGGAAATTCTTCATAGGTATATGGGGTATCGTGATAATCACGGCGTGGAACATTGGACACCCTATAAAATGAATAAGGTGACACCAGAGAAATATCTCATCAGAAACAAGTTGGCAGGGAGGTGAGATTATTGCCAAAAAACCCTTCATATCAATTATGTATAGGACAACCAAAACAAAACCGGGCGTTCTTGTTGGATCATTGTCTTCCAAAGGTCCAACTGCATTGCCTCGTGTGCTTACGGGTAGTGTGCCATCAAATGTGAGTAAGCACTGTCTAAGCAGATTCAAATCTCGGACATTAATCAGCATGAAGAAAATGAAGATTGATACTTACAACTTAAGAATTCTCTCAGAAGGCAGCAGGCTGGAGAGTTTAACGGAAGAACTAGATAACATCAAGTGGGACATCGTAGGACTGAGCGAAGTCCGAAGAGCGGAAGAAAAGCTGATACAATTACAAGATGATCAGCACCTATTCTATTATAGAGGTAGGGGACAAAGAAAGATCTAGTGGAGTAGGAGTCTTGATAAATCGAGAGGTTGGTGGTAATGTAGTCATGTTCAGTAGTTTATCAGACAGGGGAGCTTGGATTGTGATTAGGGTGTGTAAAAGGTACACTCTAAAAATAGTTCAGGTTTATGCACCAACTTCACATTATTCAGACGATGAAATTGAGTCCTTCTATGATTACTTAAGTCAGGTAATGGATCAAGAAAATAGTACACGTTGGTAATAGGCGAATTTAAAGCCAAAGTGGGGAAGAAGATGGGAGATGAGTCGTGCATTGGGAAGTTTGGAGTAGGTGAAAGAAATGGGAGAGGCGGATTGTTAGAACACGATCCTTACAAATAGACTAAGTCAAGTTTTAGATGGAAACCAACCGAGAGAACTGGCAGGCTTTAGGAGCAGATATACGACTCTAGACCATTTGCAGGCGATGAACCAACTAATCGAGAAAACAACAAAATGCAATATATCTCTCTGTTTAGCTTTTATAGATTACGAGAAGGCCTCTGACTCGGTAAAGCAAAAAGCAATACTAAACTCTCTACGCAAGCAGGGTAGAAACGAATAGATCGTAAGAGTTTTAGAAACTATTTATGCGAAAGGTACCGCTATAATTTGACTACATAAAGATACAGAAAAGATCAAGATCGAGAAAGAAGCACGGTAAGGCAAAATTATTTCAACCCACATTATTTACAGCTTGCTTGGAAGATATTTTCAAAAGGTTCAGTTGGAAAAAAAAAAAAATGAAGATTAATGGCGAATTTTTTTAACCATCTAAGATTTGCGGATGGTATTATTCTTATTTCAAAAAGAGTAGACTTGCAAGATATGCTGAGTGATCTGAATAAAGAAAGTTTCATACATACTTATACCAAAAGCTTTTCCCCCCTTACAAGGGAGGTAGCCAAAAAACAAAAGTATAAAAACCATTCCCACCCATTCCATCCCTAATACACTCCACTCCCCTCCACCCTCTACCCTCCCTCTTATCTTAGCACCTCCTGTATGACGGGTCATCCCTGCATCTTGTCCACTGCCCTGGGTTAGAGGCAGTGTCGCAAGACACAGCACATCCACAGCAAGGCAGCTTCATTAAATCGGCGACCCCCCTCTCCATCCCCTCATGCAGAAAAGGAGAAGACGGGGAGAAATCCCTTCGGGCTGCGTCAAAATTTTCTGACACATACTACCTCCCCCCTCCCTCCCCCCACCCATTCTGAAACTACTACACTCACACTTGTCCCCTTTGCCCTTGTAAAGTGGTACTACCCTCTCTCCAACAAACAATAAAAAAAACCTCACCAGCCAGTCCACCATCACTTTAAAAATGTAGTTGACCTCTCTGTCGATATGTTATTCACTGCATACCCGGAACGCTCTGAAAAAAATCCAAATCACTCCTCTCTTTATCCTTTCACTATGTGCCGAAAAGTAGTGAATGAGGTCCTTTTTATTTTTATTTTTCCTATGGGCCGAGAAACCCACCGTACCATTGTCCTTTCTCCAAATCACTTCATTTAAGAAAGGTAACTTTTAGTCCACCTCGTGTTCCACTGTAAACTGAATATCCCTGTCTACCATTTTCAGCCTATTGAGTTTGGTATTGAGTTTGGTATTGAAATCTCTGGGGGCAATGACTAGATGTAGTGATTTGGAGAAACGGCAGTGGTACGGTGGGTTTTTCGGTCAACTACATTTTTAAAGCGTTCTCAGGACTTAAATATCCAGAAGGGTTACTCCATAGTTTAAAGAAAATAGCGCTTAAAACAACGAAAAAGAAAAAGGATGAGATAAAGGAGACTAAGGAAGGTGGTTTCATTGTGGTTCCTAACTCCAAGTACGCAATAGTTGGGACATTTACTCCGCAGAGCAATGCTGAAGATCACCAGTTCATCCAGTACGAAGATAGGTGAAATAGTGATAGTTAAGGGTACAAGAGAACATAATAACAACAACATAGTTTACAGAATCCCATGTGGTGGCTGTGACTTGAACTACTTTGGAAAGACAGGAAGAGGCCTACACAAGCGAACATATGAGCACAAGAGTGACCTGAGGGCCCACCGAACATCAAACGCCTTGGTGGTTCATGCGGAGAAATATGGACATTTACCCAACTGGGACGGAGTGGAAATATTGCAACAAGGGTTAGACAAGAAAAAATGAAAAATTGTCGAGGCAGCTTTCATAACATCCCAAACCTGCTGTAACCATCGGGATGGTTTTATTAAGCTGTCCAAAACATCCGACTGGATGGTCCTACGGGAGTTGAAGGGTACGAGAGGGAGGGATTTGGTGTTTTAAGGAAGAAATGCGGAATGATGCGAGGTATAAATTATTGATTTTCTGACCATGTTTGTACACTGAAGAAACTCTGTTAAGAGCGAAACGTCACTAATTAAAACTTCAACGATTGTCGGTGTTTATCTCACCACCCTACCACTCATTTTGACGTCCATTCTTCAACATGTAAAGATATTATAATTGATGGTGAGAGTCTTGCAGAAGTTGAAGATAAATAGTAAATAATGATAAATTGATAGATAACTAATAATAAGTAAAAACCAGGTAAAATAATAAACAAACAGACAAATAATAACAAACAAATAAACAAATAATATAAAATAAATGGCAGTCATTACAGCATCTTGCTTAGGTGTTTATCTAAACGAATCTTAAACCTTCGAATTGAACCACATTGTACTGCCTCTGCAGGAAGTTTATTCCATTCATTAACTACACGGTTGGCGAATTTGTTTCTACCCACTTCCAAAATAAATCTATTTCCCGACAGTTTGAGACCATTATTTTATGTCGGATTCTCATTCAGTGTGAACATTTTGTCACTTTTGATGTTGTCACCTCTGAATCTACGCTTTTTTAGAGAAAATAGATTCATATGTTTTAGTTGATTTTCGTATGACTTATTTTTTTATATTTGGAACCAGTTTGTGGCTCGCCGTTGTACTTTTTCCAATCTGCCAATGTCTTTAATGAGATTCAGTGACCATACGAACTAACGATTTATATAGATTGTTAATGGCAGATGGACTTTTGAAATAAAAAGATCACGCAATCAGTCCTAGAATCTTATTTGCTTCCTCAGAGGCTGAAACACACCGGTTAAATTATTTGACATCGTTACTGATAATTACGCCGAGATCCTTTTCACTATCCACTGATGTTAACGGATTTCCATATAACTTGTAATCGTACTTACTGTTCTTTTTACCATTGTGCATAACCTCCCATTTACTTGTGTTGAATTTCATAGCCACTTTTCAGACCATTGCTGTAGATTATCTAAATCTTCTTGAATATCTAATTGATTTAAGTGATCATTTGCCATTCCGCACAGTTTTGTATCATCAGCAAATTTGGAGACAATAGATTTTAGTCCGTGGTCTATATAATCTATATATACATACATATACTAAAAGCTTTTTCCCCCTTACAAGGGAAGTAGCTAATACCCCTGTCACACCTACGCATGGATACCGCGGATGGCTGCGTAGAGAGTGCGGGCATGGCGGTACGGAGACAGTACGGATTTTTGTCAATTATAGCCAAAAATAGGCGTAGACAGTACGGAGACAAGACGGATACAGCACGGACTGAGCGGCGGATGGCCCAATTTGACGTGATTTCCCGTGGATGGTGGCGGGTGCAGTACGCTAAGATTACGGACGTCACGGACACAGTACGGTTGGCACTGGAGAGTACGAACCTCCAGGCGCGGAGGCAACACGGAGGCCGCGTATGGAGTATGTAGAGACTACGGAGGCCACGGAGGGAGTACGCATGCAGTACGGAAAGTGCAGATACAGTGCGGATGTATTATTACAGTACGGACACAGTACGGACGAACGCTAGATTGTCAATGCAGATAGAGTACGGATTGTGGCAGAGGCAGTACGGAGAAACTACGGATAAAAGCGTATACAACACGAATTTTTTCGCATCCGCACGGATTATCCAATCCGTGCAGCATGTTTCACGTATAATATTTGGCTGGCGGATGCCGGCGGATCACGGCGGATGGGGGCTGACATACGCACGGATACCATGGACACAGCACGCATACAGCACGGATCCCTCGCGGATGGGTGCGGATGCTCTATCCGCAGCCATCCGCGGCATCCGTGCGTAGGTGTGACAGGGGTATTTGGCTTGTGGATGCCGGCGGTTCACGGCGGATGGGGGCTGACATTCGCACGGATACCATGGACACAGCACGCATACAGCACGGATCCTTCGCGGGTGGCTGCGGATGCTCCACTGATCTATATAACACCTGGATAGCGTATACGGGCCGTGGGCTGCCCCAGGAGTGAGGCCGGCAGGCGGGACATGGCCGCCATAATGGAAGTACCAAAACAGCTAGTGTGAACCGCTCCGCCGGTCATTATAACACCATTTTTAGATCAGTGTCATGGGAGCTGTCGTGTTACTCTCGTGGCCTGTGATCCAAGCATGATTGGGTATATAATGGCCACACAATTCGTCGCTGCTGGGCCCTCCATATACATACATACATACATACGTACGTACATACATATACAAGGTGTATATCAAAATAGCATCATCACAATAAAACAATATATTGATATTTATTACCTCTAGCAGAAATAACCATTTATATACATAAACTTGTGCATGTATATGGATGAGTTGGCACTGACAAATTATAATTCCAGTATATATTATAACTTCAAGGGAATGTTACACATACAACAAATGGGATAATGATATATAGTCAAAATATTATAGGGATAATAATAGATCTATACTAGCATTTAACGGAATAAATATCCCTATAACATTTGATTACTGTACTGCTTATCGTTATTGGTGCTTGAATAAAACAAGTTTTGATAACTCCTTCCTCACTTTGACACCGGTTACTTTTTGAGAATATAATTTGGAGATATGATGGAGCCTGATTTTGCAGAAGCACGTGACGATACACTTGATCAAATTGACGATGTGGTTAGAATCCGGGGTTGTGTCGAACATGTGGAAAGATAGAGAAATTGTCATATCTATGATCTAAATTGTTTCAAATAGTAAAATATCGCATTAAAGTGGTGAACATGTAAGGGGCCATTCAAAGAGTATGTAACGCTGGGGGGGGGGTGCATGGTAGATGCGATGCGTTACGAGGTTGTGGGGGTGTTTTCAACAGCACTACGCAACGCTAATAATGGTTATTTATATTCATTTATTAATTTATGTCATAAATTATGCACTGAAATAGCATATCCTTAACAGATCGAGCAATAAATATCGAGCAAAAAAATCCAAAAACATCATACCATGTTTCATTCTTTGATGCAATCGTAAACAATTTCACACAGGACAAATAAAAATGAGTATGTTTTGGTGAGACGTTAAGGGGGAGAGGTGTTTGGCGGATCTGGCCTACACTTGATGGGGGTGCCGAGTTGTAATTAGTTGTAATCAGTGTTATGTAATACAGGGAGATGTAACACCCAGTGTTACGCAATGTTACATGAGGTGGGGGGTGTCGAATTTCACCAGAAAAAACGTTACATAATTTTTGAACGGGCCCCGAATAGTAATTCAGCCCATCTAATATGAATTCCTCACACTTCACAATATAGAAAAAGCCTACACATGTAATCAGGAAGAACAACTGGTTCTATACACCTACACAGCTCTGGACAGCGTTTGAGCCTTATAAGATATTTTTAAATGATAAATATCTATCCTGCTATTGCCACGATTACATTCGTGACATATGGGTTGCTGCTAGATCTCTATTTCTTACGATAATAGATACAAAGCATTAACATGACAACACTTAACAAAACAGTTGGTGGGCAACATTTTATGGCTCCTGATGGCCGCATCATTTGTTGATGGGTATCGGGATGTTTTGGGTAATAAAACTTTAATTTACTTACGAGTGGAAGGACTGCTCACATCCACCTTTTCTCCGGTTGGTGCAGTTGAATGCAGCACAAGTTGGCATTGTAAAATGATCGTTGAATATGTATATGGGAGCGAAAGCTGCCGAGAACTGTAATTGTATCAGATCAGTGATCGCGTGGCGCGACTTTGTTTTGGTACTAACATCATGGCTGCCGCCGACCTCATAATCTCGACAGCGATCCGTGATCCAGTTATATCTAGATCAGTGGGATGCTCTATCCACAGCCATCCGCGGCATCCATGCGTAGGTGTGACAGGGGTATAAAATACAAAGGCGTAGAAACCATTCCCACCCATTCCATCTCCTACATACTCCACTCCTCTCTACCCTCTTCCCTCCCTCTTAAGTTGGCACCTCCTGGATGACGGGTCATCCCTATGTCTTGATTACTGCCCTGGGTCAGAAGCAGTGTTGCAAGACACATCACATCCACAGCAAGGCCACTTTATTAAATCGGCGACCAAACCTTTCGTCCCCTCATGTAGTAAAGGAGAAGACTGTGAGAAATCTCTTCGGCCTGCATCAATTTATTTCTCATACATACTCCCTCACTCATATCCCCCACCAACTCCCCCTCATGTATCACAGCATCATTCATACACAGCTATTCTCCATTCACCCCATCTTCTACCTTTCCTGTCCTTCCTAAACAGACATTCCCCTATTTTCCAATGCCCCTTTTACACCATCTATCTATCTCGTCCTAGGTCGTCCCCTCATGTTCACTACTTCCACCTTTGCTTCCACACCTCTTTTACTAGTATTTCTTCATTAATTCTTTCCTTGTGTCCAAACTGTCCTATACTCTTTCATCAACCCTATCTCCCAACTCCCTTTCCACCCCTGTTTTCCTCCTCACCTCCTCATTTCTCACTCTATCTAGCCTAATAACCCCTATCATACTTTTCAGTCATTTCATCTCAAAGACATTCTACCTCCTTCTCTCTTCCTCTCTTATGTTCCATGTTTCTGCCCCGTACAGTGCTGCTGGCGCAATTACTCCTTCATACAGTCTTCTATGAATAAGAGTGGCCCAAGAACGGAACCCTGAGGAACTCCACTCGTAACATTTTCCATCAAGAAGTTTTGCCATCTAGAACAACTCTGTTTTCGATCATTCAACCAATTACTACATACATACATATACTAAGGCTTTTTCCCCCTTACAATGGAGGTAGCCAAAAGGGAAAGGCATAAAATCATTTCCACCCATTCCATCCCTGAATACACTCCACACCCCTCCACCCTCTCTCTTATCTGAGCACCTCCTGAATGACGGGTCATCCCTGCACCTTGTCCACTGCCCTGGGTCAGAAGCAGTGTCGCAAGACACAGCACATCCACAGCAAGGCCGCTTCATTAAATCGGCGACCCCCCCTCTTCGTCCCCCCATGCATAAAAGGAGAAGACGGGGAGAAATCCCTTCGGGGCTGCGTCAAATTTTGCTCACATATACTATTTCACCCCCACCCACCCGCCCATTCCACCTCATGCAATCACAACATCATCCATATACAACCATTCTCCATTCACCCGTCTTCTGTCCTCTCCCGTCCTTCCTCAACAGACATTCCCCTCTTCCCCAAAGCCCCATTCACCCCATCCATCCATCTCATCCTAGGACGTCCTCTCATGTTCACTCCCTCCACATCTGCCTTCCATACCTCTTTTACTAGTCTTTCTTCACTCATTCTTTCCATATGTCTAAACCATCCTAATATTCTTTCATCAACCCTATCTCCCAGCTCCTTTTCCACCCCTGTTCTCCTCCTCACCTCCTCATTTCTCACTCTATCTAGCCTAGTAACCCCCATCATACTTCTCAGACACCTCATCTGAAACACATTCAAACTCCTTCTCTCTTCCTCTCTTATGTTCCATATTTCTGCCCCATACAGTGCTATTGGCACAATCACTCCTTCATACAGCCTCCTCTTAGCATCCATTCCCAAATGTATATTCCTCATTACACTCTTCAATCCACCAAGCCATTTACTCGCTTCTCTCAATCTACATTCTACCTCCACCTTCACTCCACCTTTTCCTGTCACATTTGCACCCAAGTATCTAAAACTATCCACTTCCTCCAGTCGCTCTCCCTTAATGCTCACTTCCAGTCTACTGCCACTTTCACCCCTTGTACATCTCATCATCTTACTTTTACCCACATTTATCTTTAGCTTTCTTCTATTACATACTCTCCGAAACTCTGCCACCAACTTCCTCAATCCCTCCTCCGATCCTGCCACAAGCGCAGTGTCGTCCGCAAACAACAGCTGGCTCACCTTCCACTTTTCTCCATTTTCTTTAACCATCGCCAAACCCTTGCCCACTACCCTTGCATTTACCTCTCGCACCACCCCATCCATGTATAAGTTGAACAGCCAGGGCGACATAACGCATCCTTGACGAAGTCCCACCTTTACCTCGAACCACTCACTCTCTCCATTTCTAATCCTGACACAAGCTCTACTACTCTCATAAAAACTCTTGACAGCTCCTAGAAGCTTTCCTCCTATCCCGTATATCCGCATAACCTCCCACAGTGCCTTTCTGTCTACCCTATCATAAGCCTTTTCCAGATCCATAAAAGCCCAAAAAACATCCTTCCCCTTTCCTATAGCTTTCTCACATATCTGTCTTACCACAAAGATCTGATCTACACAACCTCTACCTGTCCTAAATCCACACTGTTCCTCACCAATTACTCCCTCTGTTCCTCTCCTAATCCTCTCAATCAAGACCCTCCCATAAGCCTTCCCAACTACACTTAACAAGGTGATCCCTCTGAAACTACTACATTCACACTTGTCCCCTTTTCCCTTGTAAAGTGGAACTATACAGGCACTCCTCCAGTCCTCCGGCACTCTACTCTCTCTCTAGCAAACATTAAACAACCTCACCAGCCAGTCCACCATAACTGTACCTCCCTTTTTCAGACATTCTGCATGGCATCCATCCAGACCAGGTGCTTTACCTACTTTCATCATCTTAACAACTGCCTTCACCTCATCCTTCCTTATCTCTCCTCCATTCTCCTCACTCATCACTCTCATTTTCTTCGCATTTCCCACTGCAGTTATCTTTCCTTCCCTATCCTCGTTCACATTTAGCAACTCCCTAAAATATTCTGCCCATCTTCCCCTTACTGCCTTCTCTTCCATTATCATCTCTCCATCTGCACCTTTTACCTTTTCTTCTCTACTTGATTTGCCTCCTTTTTCTATCTTAATTTCTTTTCAAAACACCTTTTTATTACTTTCAAAATTTTCTGTCATACTCCTACCCCATTTCACATCTGCTCTCCTCTTTGCATCCTTTACCTTTTGCTTTACTTCCCTTTTCTTTGTACCTCTCATATGAATCCCTCGTCCTATTTTGTAACCAATCTGTGAAAGCTCGCTTCTTCTCTTCTACAACCTTTTTTGTTTCCTCATCCCACCATTCACTACCCTTTCTTCTATTTCCCCCTGTCCTTCTTGTTCCACACACCATCCTTGCACACTTTATGACTCCCTCCTTGAACCATCCCCATTCCTCCTCCCCACCCAGCTCTACTCTATCCTTTACTCACTTCCACTCCTCCTTCAGCTTCTTTCCGTACTCCTTCTCCTTTTCCTTTTAATTCAAAGAGTTCACTCAAAGAACCTCCCTACCTTTTGTCCCTTTCCTCTTTCTCCATCTATCCTCTACTCTCAACTTACCTTCCACCAAAAAATGATCTGATATTCCCCCACCCTCTTTCCTTAGCACATGTACATCCTTAACTCTTCCTATCATAATCCTATTTACCACTACATAATCCATTAGCGCTCTATCTACCACCCTTCCATCCACCACCCTCTCCCATGTGTACTTATGCTTGACTTTCTTCCGAAACACTGTATTTGCTATCATCAACTCTCTTTCTAGACACATTTCCACCATCAACTCTCCACTACGATTCTTTCCTGGAATTCCACATTTCCCAACCACTCCATCGATTGGACCATTTTCTACCCTAGCATTAAGGTCTCCCAGTACTATTACATTGACATTTCTTCCTAAATCTTCTATGCACTCATTTAAATCTATCCAAAAGGCCTCCCTTTCTTCTACACTCTTCTCACTGCCAGGCCCATATGGACTTACAAAGACCCACATCTACTTTCCCAGTTTCACCTTCATCCACATTATCCTTAAAGAAACCTCCTTCCACTCCACTACACGTTTACCTATCTCTTCACTTACTAGAATAGCCACCCCTTCCCTCCCTCACCCTCTCTTCACTCCTGATAGCCTCCCACTTACACTCCCAAACTTACACTCACCCTTCCCTTTCAACTTAGTTTCACTCAAAGCCAACACATCCATCTTTCTTCTCACAAACATACTACCTATCTCTTCCCTTTTACTCTCATCTGTACCACATTCACGCACATTAAAAGACCCAAACCTTAGGGTGCTGGTCCGAGAACTTCCAGACCCTCTTATGCCTTCTTTTTTTTATTTAGGAATGTCCCCTGTGGGGCTATAAGGAGAAGGATGCCTAGTCCCAATCCCCGTCCCAATTACTAGTTTAACTTAATAGGCTACCATTTACTCGTTGTGAAGATAACTTAGTAAGTAGCCTTTCGTGGGGGACGGTATCAAAAGCTTTTGCAAAGTTTAGATATATTAAATCTATATTATTTCATTTGTCATAATTCGAGATGACTGTGTTGTAGAGTTCGGATAAGTTAGTCACGGAAGACCGTTTTCGTCTGAATTTATGCTGGCCATCATTTATCAAACAGTTTCTTTCTAAATGATATTCGATAGCATCTCTGATGATATTTCCCATAATTTTTCCTACGATTGAAGTCAAACTTATAGACCTGTAGTTATTTGGTTTCTTTTCGTCACCCTTTTTGAGTATGGGAGTAACGTTAGCTAGCTTCCATTCACTTGGGACATCTCCGGATATGATAGATTTCTTGAAAATAATTTCTAATGGAACAGCAATCTCATTTTTCATTTCCTTTAAGATTCCTGGATGCCAACCGTTAGGCCCTGGCGCTTTATTAACTTTGAGTTTCTCTATACACCTTTGATTTTTTTTTTGTTATATTTACCGTAGTGAATAGGCTCACCGTAGACTTTTCACATATTTCAGTTTGGAGTTCACTTTGAGCTGTTTAGTTTACGAATATTGAACTAAATTAGTTGTTTAAAATATCACGTATTCCTTCATTTGTATATTCAAATTGACTGTCAGTAGATAATAATAGGCCAATGTGATTCCTAATAACCTTTTTATCTCTAATGTAACTCTAATGTTCTTTGGGATTCTCTTTAGATTTATAAGTGATATTCATTTGGTATTGTTGTTTTTCATTTTTCATTGTCTTTTTAAATCCTTCTGTATCATTACATAAATTTGATAGTCCTTAGGTGCACCCGAGCACTTGTATTTCTTATAAGCCTCTTTCTTTATAGCAATATTTCTTTCAGTTTCTTTGTCAAGCCATTTTGGACGAGCCTGATTTGGGGGCGTCTGTCCTTAAACGGGATGTACGTATGAATTATCTTAATAAGCGTATTTTGAAATATCTCCCACATCTGATCTACAGGTCTTTCGCTTAATTTTGCCTCCCAATTTGTAAACTGAAGCTCCTGTCGTAGTCCTATGGACTGAGCTTTACTGAAATCGGGTATTTTAGTTTTTTCTTATCAGTTTGAATATAAATAAGTTCTGATTGCTACTTGCAATAGTTTCACCAACTTCTACATCGGTTATCATGCTTTCGCGGCTAGCAATTAGTAGATCGAGTAAGTTTTCATGTCTTGTGGGCTCTTTTAGATGCTGAACTAAGTAACTATCACCGAGAAAATCTATCAAGCGACTACCTATATGGCCATGTTCAAGGTCCATCTAATCATTGTCAATAAAATTGAAATCACCCATTATCAATAAGTCCCGGTTACAGAAACTAGACAGTTCTTGAAATAACAGTTTGTCGTGTGCTAATGATAATGTTTTTGGTCTATATATTACACCTACATTAATTTTTTTTCCATTTGTTTGGGTGGACCTTACCCACAAACAATCATATGCACACTGTTTCACTTTATCTAAAACACAGGCATGGATATTGCTTTTAACGTACAACAGATCACCCTCACCTTTCTTGTGGTTTCTATCCTGATGAAAATGTTTAAATCCCGCAATATTAAATTCAGCTTCAAACTCTCCATCATTTACTCATGTCTCGGGTTTTCCTATCATATCGAGATTTTCGCTTTTGACATAAGCCTGTATTTCTTTGAATTTATTCCGAATACTACGAATATTAACATACATGGTATTAAGAAAGTCGTGATTATTCCTTTTTGATACGTTTTTTTGTTTCAACATCATGCCTTACATTATAATTTTATTCTTTATCAACACCTTGCTCTATATGGACATTTGCCCCATCATGGACATCTGGTCATCCGATCTCTCATGTATACCTTGCCCCCTTACGTCACCACGTTCCACACCGGCCACCCTTCTTTCATTGACATTCTGTCTGGCATCACTTCCTAAAATGATATTCTATCCTCCACTGACATTATATCCTACCGTGATATTTTGTCCTCCATTGTCATTACATACCAATTGTGATATTTTGTCCTCCACTAGCATTATATCCCATCGTGATATTTTGTCCTCCACTATTATTACATCCCATCGTAATGTTTTGTCCTTGGCATTACATCCTAATGCAATATTTTGTCACCCACCGACATTATACCTTAAAATGATATTTTGTCTTACACTAACACATTGCTCTACAGTATCGTTATACCCTACTCTGTTTCCCCCAATGCACTCTATTTCCTCATCCCTTTGAGTTTGTATCCCCCCAAAAAGGAAATTGTTCACTACAAACTCCTACAATGAGGTTTGTAAGAACATCTTTGTCTCTACGAGTAAGGTGGATCCCATCAGAAGCATAAAGGTCATGACGCCTTGAAAAGAGATACCAAGGATCAAGAAGGTAGTATCCCAGTTGCGTGCACAATCGTGATATCCTTTCATTGATCCCTATGGCCCTACTGTTCACAAGCCAGCGTAGATCCTCGGAAGGATCCCACAGACTACGTGACGGCTCCCACGTTCCTTCATCTCGTAAAGAAGGACCTTGTAATTCCGCTGCAGGATGTCGTCATAGCTTTGCTCCATGGAGTCCCCCACCACCAAGCGCGGGCTCGACAAATGGAACCCCACGGAACGCCACTTGCTCACGGCATTGGCAGAAGTGAAAGAGGTAGAACGCTCTTTGGGTTGTGGGGAGAATTCACTCTTCTCACAGAGCGCACTCTTGAGAAGACGAATTTCCTCCTCATACATCATGAGACGGTCCTCCAGGTTCACACAACCTTCACAAGCTGTTTCACCCTTCCTTCAGCAACACAAACGGCAAAGAGAAAATATAAATCAACAAAAGAAACTAAAACAGTCACTAAATAAACTAAATACACAAAGCTTACTCTGCTTACCTTATAGTATTACTCCTACCTTTGGAGTGCAGTAACAGACTCCTGTTTTGATTCTAGATTAATAGAACATTACACTTTATCTTATACCTGTAACTTTATAACGCCATACGTATACAATTACAAAAACACAACACAATCACTTGTCACTATTCGAAGATATAAATTTCACAAGAAGTAATAAACTTAACAATAGGTATTTGCTGGCTGGTGTCTCGGTAGAAGACGAGTTCTCAAGCTGAGGGCACGGAACAGACTCTAGGTCACGGAGCAGACTGAGGTTACTGAGTGGACGCCGCGAAATAGGAAGCGTGGAAGAGGGAGAGTAGACAGAAGGTGGAGAAATTATATTGAGAAGTTTGCAGGAGTGACGTGGCAGAGGTTGGCGTGGTTGTGAATCATGGAATGCTATGATGGAGGCCTTTGTTCAGCATTGGACTCAGGATGGCTGTCTCATATATATATATATATATATATATATATATATATATATATATATATATATATATATATATATACATATATGTGTGTGTGTGTGTGTGTGTGTGTGTGTGTACGCGCGCGAACAAAATTAAATAAATTTATTGAGGTAAAGGGGGTACGTAAATATCAATGCTATTAAGTTAGTTTATGAAAAAGAAACAAAAGAAGATGAAATACAACTAAGTAAAAGGAAACAAAATAAGATTAGATAAAAGGGAACAAAGACAAGAGGAAGAAATAACCAACGAATAAATGGGAGGGGAAAGAAGAGGAGGAAAAGTGAAAAAAGGTGCTGAAAGTGAAAATGCAGTAGAGGGGGGAAAGAGAAAAAGGAACCAAGAGGGGGAACCATGTTGTAGCTGTTCTGTTTATGTGAGCACCGAAACTCCTGCATCCCCTTTCCCCATATGGGGACTGTCCATAGCGGAACATGTGGGCCCCTGGATTTTGGTAAAACACTTTATTTTTCTTCTTTTTTATTTTCATTTACTTATATATTGTGAGAATAAACACCTTGTTATATATTCATCTTTTTTCTGTCTGTACTCTCTTATATTATGGTGTTACATGAACAAGTATTTCATCTGACTATTTATTACTTTTTAGGTAAAAAAAAGAAAAAATTCTTCTGATTCTTGAGTAAGTTAAATATATAATGACTGAATCCTGACAAAGGGATATCCAAGTAATCTAGATTGTCTGATCTAGAGAGTTTGTAATTATCTTTTAGTCAAAAGATTTCTCAAGACAAAATCTTATTACCATAAACATCGAAACATACAGAAAAAAGCGAAAGTAAAATTTAGTCTGGATAGCACAGACAGTTTCTATTCAGCACAGGTCAAGCCTCAGTTCTGATACCTTAAACCATATAATGTTAGTTTGCCCTAATAAGAATAATGCTGAGGGCACTAATGATACTGATCAAATCTATAACATTGAAAATCCTCACAATGATAAAAACTATACTACTCGTATCTCTATTCAAATTTTGAATTCAGTGGTGAATTCTATATGCAAAAATTCGGAATGGGAATGGAGAATTCTCTGTATTCTGTTTTGAATAATTTGTATTTTGAATTTTTTGAAAGATGTATTTTACCCAATATTTTTCCAAGGAATGCTATTTGTCATATATATGTAGATGTTATATTGTGGATGTGGCCAAATGACCAGCCTTTAGACAATTTCATATTAAAGTTAAATAGTTTAATACCGTTAGTTAAGTTCATTATGAAGATTGAGCAGAATAATTGTTTGCCCTTTTTAGATGTTATGATTCATTGATCTGGATATCATTTTAAGTTAAGTGTTTATAGGAAATTCACTAATGCCTTATCATATAATAATTTTTATTCTTATTACTACATCAAGACCAAAACATATTTTTTATCTATGTTTTTAAGAATCTTTACAATTTAATACCCTGAATTTTTAAAAAATAAAACAATTTATGACATTGGAAGTAAATTAAAATAGCCTAAATAATTGACAAGTTGCAGCAAATAGCAAAGAAATCTTTTCATGGCTTAACGGTTGTCTTTGGGTTAAGCCTTAACCCAAAGACAACTTTCCAGGAAGAAAAGTATTTTACCTCTTCCCTTCCATGAGGATTTAATCAGTGTACGCATATTTTTAGCACTTTTGGTATTCAAGCTGTCTGTAAGCAATACGGTAAAAATATTATTGATAAGAAATTTACCTAGAGTCAGAGAAGGGTATGTTTATAGCATACCTTGTAAAGACTGTGATTTTGAATATATAGTCCAAACTGATAAAAATCTGAATTCAAGGATAAGCCAGCGTAGATATAGCATCAGAACAGGGTAAATATCAAGTGAGTTGTTTGTGTTTATGAGGGACTTTATTCATTGCACTGACTGGAATAGACCTGAAAAAAATCGATGTTATCCTTGTAACCTCACCATCTGTGTTGAGCAGGTCACAGTGGACCTTTCCATGTTCCCTTTACTCTCATTCTGTATCTATATATTGTCTTTGGTTCTCTGTATGTATTGTACATCTGAAAATCTTTTGGCGAGACGAAAACTTTTGGTCACCAATCTTTTCATTTTCCCATTGTTTTTTGCATATATTGTGAGCCACGTGATTATCGTCATTTTAGTAAATATATATACATACATACATATATATATATATATATATATATATATATATATATATACATACATACATATACCAAAGGCTTTTTCCCCCTACACGTGGTGTAGCCAAAAAGAAAAAGGCATAGAAACCACTCCCACCCATTCCATTTCCTATATATTCCACTCCCCTCCACCCTCCTCCCTTCCTCTTATCTTGGCACCTCCTGAATGACGGGTCATCCCTGCATCCTGTCCACTGCCCTGGGTCAGAAGCAGTGTCGCAAGACACAGCACATCCACAGCAAGGCCGCTTCATAAATTCGGCGACCCCCCTCTCCATCCCCCCATGCAGAAAAGGAGAAGACGGGGAGAAATCCCTTCGGGCTGCGTCAATTTTTTTTCTCATACATACTTCCTCACCCCCTCCATCCCCGACCCACTCCCGCTCATGAATCACAGCATCATCTATACACAACCCCTCTCCATTCACCCCTATCTTCTGTCCTCTACCGTTCTTCCTCCACAGATATTCCTCTCTTTTGTAATGCCTCTTTAACCCCATCCATCCATCTCATCCTAGGACGCCCCCTCATATTCACTCCTTCCACCTCTGCCTTCCACACTTCTCTTACTAATCTTTCTTCACTCATTCTTTCCATGTGTCCAAACCATCCTACTACTCTTTCATCAACCCTATCTCCCAGTTCCCTTTCCACCCCTATTCTCCTCCTCACCTCCTCATTCCTCACTCTATCTAGCCTAGTAACCCCTATCATATTTCTCAGACATTTCATCTCAAACATATTCAAACTCCTTCTCTCTTCCTCTCTTATGTTCCATGTTTTTTCCGTACAATACTGTTGGCACAATCATCCTCTATATAGCTTCCTCTTAGCATCCATTCCCAGATGTTTATTTCTCATTACACTTTTCAAACCACCAAGGCATTTACTCGCTTCTCTCAATCTACATTCTACCTCCAACCCCACTACTCCCTTTCCTGCCACATTCGCACCCAAGTATCTAACACTATCCACTTCCTACATTCTTTCCCCCTTAATGCTCACTTCCAACCTGCTGTCACTTTCTCCCCTTGTACATCTCATCACCTTACATTTGCCCACATTTATTTTCAACTTCCTTCTTTCCCACACCTTCTCAAACTCTGTCACTAACCTCCTCATTCCCTCCTCTGATCTTGCTACAAGCGCAGTGTTGTCAGCAAACAACAACTGGCTCACCTCCCACTTTTCTCCATTTTTTTTTTAATCATCTCCAACCCCTGACCCACTACCCTTGTATTCACCTCTCGCACCACCCCATCCATGTAAAGATTGAACAGCCAGGGCGACATAACACATCCCTGACGAAGTCCCACCTTTACCTCAAGCCATTCACTCTCTCCATTTCTAATCCTAACACAAGCTCTGCTATCTCGTTAAAACTCCTGACTGCTCTTAACAGCTTTCCTCCTATCCCATATATCTGCAGTACCTCCCACAGTGCCTTCCTGTCTACCCTGTCGTGAGCCTTTTCCAGATCCATAAAAAAAAAAAATCCTTAACTTTTCCTATAGATTTCTCACATATCTGTCTTATCACAAAAATCTGATCTACACAACCCCTACCTGTCCTAAATCCACACTGTTCCTCACCAATTACTCCCTCTGTTCCTCTCCTAATCCTCTCAATCAAGACCCTCCCATAAGCCTTCCCAATTACACTCAACAAGCTGATCTCTCTGAAACTACTACACTCACGTTTGTCCCCCTTTCCCTTGTAAAGCGGAACTATACAGGCACTCCTCCAGTCCTCCGGCACTCTACCCTCTCTTAAAAAAATATCAAATAACATCACCAGCCAGTCCACCATAACTGTACCTCCTTTTTCAGACATTCTGCATGGCATCCATCCAGACCATGTGCCTTACCAACTACCATCATCTTAACAACTGCTTTCACTTCATCCTTCCCTATTTTTCCTGCATTTTCCCCACTCATCACTCATTTTCTTAGCGCTTTTCACTACAACTATCTGTCCCTCCATATCCTCCTTCACATTTAGCAACTCCCTAAAATACTCTGCCCACCTTCCTCTCACTGCCTTCTCTTCCATTATCATTTCTCCATCTACACCTTTTACCTTTTCTTCTCTACTTGATTTACCTCCTCTTTATCTTTTAATTTTCTTCCAAACATCTTTTTATTGCTTTCAAAATTTTCTGTCATACTCTTACCCCATTTCACATCTGCTCTCCTCTTTGCTTCCTTTATCTTTGCTTAACTTTCCTTATCTTTACTTTGTACCTCTCATACGATTCCCTCGTCATAATTTGTATCCAATCTATGAATGCCTGCTTCTTCTCTTCTACACCTTTCTTTGCTTCCTCATCCCACCACCCACTATCCTTCCTTCTATTTCCTCCCGCCCTCATTGTTCCACACACCATCTTTGCACACCTTATGACTCCCTCCTTGAACTATCCCCATTCCTCCTCCACTCCTAGTTCTACTCTATCCTTTACTCCCTCCCACTCCTCTTTCAGCTTCTTCTTATACTCATTCTCCTTTTTTTTTCTCATTGAAGTAGTTCACTCTAAGTACCTCCCTACCTTCTGCCCTTTTCCTCTTTCTCCACCTATTCTCCACTCTCAATTTACCTTCCACCAGAAAATGATCTGATATTCACCCACTTTCTCCCCTTAGAACATGTACATCCTTAACTCTTCCTACCATACTCCTGGTCACCACTATATAGTCCATTAACGCTCTATCTGCCACTCCTCCATCCACCACCCTCTCCTATGTGTACTTATGCTTGACTTTCTTCCTAAACATTGTATATGCTATCATCAACTCTCTTTCAAGACACATCTCCACCATCAATTCTCCACTACGATTTTTACCTGGAACTCCATGTATATATATAATATATGTATATATATGTATATATATACATATATATACTTGTGCTTCTAAAATACCCGATTTCAGTAAAGCTCAGTTCATAGAACTACGTCAGGAGCTTCAGCTTACAGATTGGGAGGCAAAATTAAACGAAAGGCCTGTAGATCAGATGTGGGAAATATTTCAAAATACGCTCACTAAGATGATTCAAACTTACATTCCTTTTAAGGACAGACGTCCCCCAAATCAGGCTCGCCCAAAGTGGCTCGACAAAGAAACTGAAAAAGTATTGCTAAAAAGAGACAGGCTTATAAGAAATATAAGTGCTCGGGTGCATCTAATGATTATGAAAGTTATGTATCAATACAGAGAGATTTAAAAAAGACAATAAGAAAAAGAAAACGACAATACGAAATGAACATCGCTGATAAATCCAAAGAGAATCCCAAAGAATTCTATAGTTACATCAGAGATAAAAATGTTGTTAGGAATCACATTTTTCCACTATTATCTGCTGACGGTCAACTTGAATATTCAAATGAAGGAATGTGTAATATCTTAAACAATTATTTTAGCTCGGTATTCGTAAACGAAACACCTCAAAGTGAATTCCAAACTGAAACCTGTGAAAAGTCTGGGGTAAACTTACTCACTACGGTAAATATAACAAAAGAAAAAATTAAAAAGTGTATAGACAAACTCAAAGTTAATAAAACACCAGGGCCTGACGGTTGGCATCCAAGAATCTTAAAGGAAATGAAAAATGAGATTGTTGTTCCATTAGAAATTATTTTCAAGAAATCCATCATATCCGGAGATGTCCCAAGAGAATGGAAGCTAGCTAACGTTACTCCCATATTCAAAAAAGCTGACAAAAAGAAACCAAATAACTATAGGCCTATAAGTTTGACTTCGATCGTAGGAAAAATAATGGAAACTATCATCAGAGATGATATCGAATATCATTTAGAAAGTGACCGTTTGATAAATGATAGCCAGCATGGTTTCAGACGGAAACGTTCTTGCGTGACTAACTCACTCGAATTCTACAACACAGTTATCTCAAATTATGACAAAAGAAACAATATAGATTTAATATATCTAGACTTTGCAAAAGCTTTTGATACCGTCCCACACGAAAGACTACTTACTAAATTAGCTTTGCATGGAATAAGTGGTAGCCTATTAGGTTGGACTAGTAATTGGTTGAAAGGTCGAAAACAGAGAGTTGTTTTAAATGGAAAAACTTCTGGATGGAAAAGTGTTGCAAGTGGAGTTCCTCAGGGTTCTGTCCTTGGGCCACTTCTATTCATAGTATATATAAATGATATAGACCATGGACTAAAATCTACTGTTTCCAAATTTGCTGATGATACAAAACTGTGCGGAGTGGCAAATGATCACTCAAACCAATTAGATATTCAAGAAGATTTAGATCAATTACAGCAATGGTCTGAAAAGTGGCTAATGAAATTTAACACAAGTAAATGCAAGGTAATGCACATAGGTAAAAATAACAGTAAGTACGATTACAAGTTATTTGGAGGTTCGTTAACAAAAGTGGATAGTGAAAAAGATCTCGGTGTAATTATCAGTAACGACCTCAAATCATCCAAGCAGTGTATTTCAGCCTCTGAGAAAGCAATTAAGATTCTGGGATTGATTGCGCGATCTTTTGATTTCAAAAGTCCATCAGTCATTAACAAGCTATATAAATCGTTAGTTCGTCCACATTTGGAATATGCTGTTTCCGTATGGTCACCGAATCTCATTAAAGACATTGACAGACTGGAAAAAGCACAACGGCGAGCCACAAAACTGATTCCAAATATCAAAAATAAATCATACGAAAATCGACTTAAGCACATGAATCTGTTTTCCCTAAAAAAGCGTAGACTCAGAGGTGACTTGATACAGGTCTTTAAGATTTTAAAGGGAATTGACAACATCAAAAGTGACCAAATTTTCACATTGAATGAGAATCAGACAAGAAACAATGGTCTCAAACTGTCCGGAAATAGATTCAATTTGGAAGTAGGTAGAAACAACTTTGCCAACCGTGTAATTAATGAATGGAATAAACTTCCTGCACAGGTAGTGCAATGTATTTCAGTTCGAAGCTTTAAGAATCATTTAGATAAATACCTAAGTAAGATGCTGTAATGATTATAATTTATGTTATATTATTTGTTTTTGTTTTGTTATAATTTGTCTGTCTGATTTTCATTTATTATTAGTTATATGTCAATTTATAATCATTTACTATTACCTGTTTGTTTGTTATTCAACTATACTTATGCATTTATTTATGTATTCTATTTGTTATTTTTACATTATTATAGTTTTAATTTATTATTGATATGATATATATATATATATATATATGTATATATATATATATATATATATATATATATATATATATTTTTTTGCATCCGACCTAGATATGGATCAAAAGGTCTCCTGTCGGCATGCTCCACCTTTGTAATCCTTTGTAATACATATATATATACATACATTATATACATATACACATATACATACATACACATATATACATACATACACATATATATATATATATATATATATGCTAATATACATACATATATATATATATATATATATATATATATATATATGTATATATATATATATAGATATATATATATATTTATCAACCACAGTGCACTTTAATTCTAAGCCATCAACATCGGAAATATCATGGAGGCGCATGCAGAATTTGAAACGTAGTACGCTTCCACGGTATTTCCGAAGTTGATGGCTTAGAATTAAAGTGCACTGTGGTTGATAAAAATGTATCTCTAGTCACCGGGACCCATTCAGTGTTGTACACACACACACACACACACACACACACACACACACACACACACACACACACACACACACACACACACACACACACACACACACACACACACACACACACACATATATATATATAACGTAGAAACCACTGTTGGAGTAGAAAAGACTGGAAACGGGGAATCTATATATTTCGATTGCAAACTGCAATCCTCTTCAGTAGATCTACTGAAGAGGATTGCAGATTGCAATCGAAATATATAGATTCACCGTTTCCAGTCTTTTCTACTCCAACAGTGGTTTCTACGTTATTGACAAATGTGTGATTACATTTTTCACCTGTAATATATATATATATATATATATATATATATACATATATACATACATATTGCGTGTGTGGTATGTATTGCAAGAAGTGATCACATCTTAGTTTATTCAAACTGATATAAAAAAAAGTAGAATACATGCTTGTTTCTAAAATACCCACCGATTTCAATAAATTTGAGTTCAAAGGACTACGTCAGGAGCTTCAGCTTATAGATTGGGAGGCGAAATTAAGCAAACGATCTGTAGAATAGATGTGGGAAATATTTCAAAAATACGCTTACTAACATGATTCATACGTTCATCCCGATTAAGGACAGACGCCCCCCCAAATCAGGCTCGTCCAAAATGCCTTGACAGAGAAACTGAAAAAGTATTGCTAAAAAGGGAGAAGCTTATAAGAAATACAAGTGCCCGGGTGTACCTAATGACTATCAAAGTTATGTAATTATACAAAGATTTAAAAAAGACAATAAAAACAAAAATCACAATACCAAATAGATATCGCTTATAAATCCAAAGAGAAACCCAGGAAATCTATAGCTACAATGGAGATAAAAAGATTATTAGGAATCATATTGGCCCATTATTATCTGCTGACTGTCAACTTGAATACTCAAATGAAGGAAGGTTTGATATTTTAAACAACTATTTTAGCTCAGTATTCGTAAACGAAACACCTCAAAGTGAACTCCAGACTGAAACCTGTGAAGAGTCTAGGGTGAACTTACTACGGTCGGCGAGGGGGACAGTTTCGAACCGCCAGGGCAACCCAGATGTGTGCGCCGTTTCGGCGTATGAAAGTGCTCAACGCCAGGCGCGCAATCGCCCCACCTCAGCCGCCTCCAGTGCCCTCCTTGCTACCCGGCTGCCGGCACGACT
>NC_134816.1:10667593-10672593 GCF_046742065.1 Oratosquilla oratoria
GCAAAGTAGGCCTTTCATTAACGACGATTTCAGTCCTTTTGTTTCTTTGTGAGTTGATAAACAAATCTCAGTTATTACTGGATTTTAGTAAACGTTTTTACCAGTTTTCTGTGACTCGTTAAAACACGTCAATTATAATTAGAGCTTTTAGTCAAAGTCAAAACTTGGATAATTGTTTATTAGAGGAAGAAGAAGGAAGAGGGGAAAGAAAGAAGGGGATGCGTGGAGACGGGTGGCGATGATGATGCATATGATCGTATGTCATTCTGTCCGATATTCATAACCTCTTCTTTATCTTCTTCTTCATCCTCCTTTTACTCCTCGCCTTGTTTCTCTTTCTACTTTCGCCCTTTCCATTGGTTCTATTTTTTCTTATCCATGCACCTGTTCGTCTTACTTCTGATATAGCGCCTACTGGTGCTATTTCTGTTCCTTCTCTTTTTATTTATATATTTCATTTTAGTTGCCCTCCTACTCCTCTCTTTGCTCCTCCTGTACGGGGAGTCAAATGAAACCATATCAATAATGCAAAATACTGTATCAGTTACAATGTGAGAAAGCAATACAAAAACAAGAGTGCGGTCGCTTCTAAAGCAGAATCAAGACTGACTCCGACGCCAAGCCACGCCAACAAGCTCAGACTTGGCGGGAAAAACATGCACGCTTAACATGATTACTTGGTTCTCACAATAATACATCAAATATATGATAACGAATAAATATTACATACATAAATAAACATACATAGATAAATAAACAATATTACATACATATATGTAAGTACAACACACAAGGAATATTATGTCACCATTACATTGCTCGGCCACCACCACTCGGTGAACCCACCAAGCCAACGAGAAAAACAATTGATAACAGCAAGACGAAATGGACAACATATACATCTGACTCCACACACACCACAGGGGAATGACAAAAGTGTGGAAAGAATTTGGCTCATCAGCTCATCCTATACATAAAATTAATATACATAATTACATGGCATATGGACAATACATAGATGATATAAAGTACTGCATACAATTACAAGAAACATACATAAGAAATGTATACAAACATTAGGAATACACAAAAGAGCTGTGCAGAAACACAAGAAATGCACAAAGGAACAGTACACAAACACAAGAAATACACAAGGGAACTGTACACAAACACTAAAAATACACAAAGGAACTGTAAACAAACACAAGAAATACACAAAGGAACTGTACACACATTAGAAATACACAAGGGAATTGGCGCCAGTTAAACACTAGAAAGACACAGTAATTGACGGACGTCCGGGACATGATACTTAATAGCTAAACATTACAAAATGCAGTTCAAGACATTACACTTAAGAGCTAAATAATAGTTACACATTATAACTAAGAAAGGGACACAAAAATGGTAAACATCACAAAGAATACAAGACATCATGAATACACTATAAGCAATACACAAATACAGTTTAAGTATATACAGGACCCCTTGAACGAAGATTATAATTATGAGGGGTAGATATACAAGGCATAGTTTGTACAGGGGTTATTGGGGGAGGCTGGGTCAATGCAGGGATAGACACTTTTGTAACCTTAATCCTATACGCGTATAACACCTCACTCAGTCCCTGTGAAGGGTCAAATATTATGAATTTATTAGGATGTAACTGTTCCGTTACCAAAAAGGGACCTGCAAATCTACAACTGAGCTTAGATTGGCGGTCAGGCATGCTTCTATACGCATGCTAATTTTAACAGGCTTAGCTCGTAGAGGCTGGATTTAATATTTTGGCTTTGGAAACATCAAGTTGACTTCTAACAGAACTATACATAGAATGCAAAGTGTGACTTTGGAGTTGGCCATAGTCATCAATATTGTAGAGGGGACGAGGAGGACTATCAAGCACATCATAAGGGAGCAGTTTTTCCACTCCATAGATAACATGATGAGGCGTCTTGCCTGTAGATGCATTAATGGTGTTGTTAATACAAGCACTGACATGGGAAAGCCAATCATCCCAAGATTCATGAAGGTTACTAGCAACGTGCCTGAGTATGTCTAAGACCTTCCTATTCATTGAATGCAGGATGGTAAGCAGTCACGAATGTCTGCGTGATGCCGTAGCGCTCACAAATGCTCGCTAAATCCTCATTCCTAAATTCCTACCCATTGTCACTAAGGAGCACTGAAGGAGTAGTGTATGGACAAAAAACACGAGAAACCAAAGCATGGGGTACTACTGGAGAAGACTTGTTACGTAAGGGAGCCAATATTACAAAACGACTAAAGAGGTCCACACACACAAGGACTTACACAGAACTTTGAGTACTATGAGGCAGTTGTAACAGGTCTCCAGCCATAGTCTGAAAAGGGTGAGAAGGAGTAGGGTTCTCTAAGATGGGAGTCGTGTGCGTAGAACCTTTGTTCTAGGCACAAGAGCTACATTGGGCTATATAAGAAGTAATGTCTAGTCGCATTTTTGGACAATAATACTTCTTACGTGCCATAGTCAGGATTTTGTCACGACCTGGGTGACCGGCCTGAGAGGCATCATGAGCAAGGGACAGAACAACAGGAACTAGGGAGTCAGGGATCACTAGTTGTGCCACATCCTGTTCAAACACTTCCACAGTACAAATAAGAACCTTGTCCTGCAAGGAAAATTGGGACAGGGGAACAGTTAAATCTGGTAAGGTTGTCTCATCACCAGATTTCAAAGCATAAATAACAGGAGACCAAACAGGGTCCTCACGCTGAGCTTTGGCTAGATCCTTCAGAGAGAAGTTGTCAATGACCTTAACAGCAGCAACAGGGATATTACGTGAAAGTGCATCAGCAGCATTGTTTGCACGCCCTGGAATATGTTTAAGGGTTGGCTTAAATTCTTCAGTCGTTCTGGCTAGGCGAACCTGTTAAATTCTTGCCTTGGAAAAGCTGAGTGACAGCAGTGTGCTCCGTGTAAGCGGTAACAGGATATCCAAAAATGATATCACGAAAATGCTTTAAAGTCTACACGCACTGCCAAGGCCTCCAGATGAGTGACAGAGTAACGAGACTCAGGCTTGTTAAGAATGCGACTAGCATATGCAAAAACATGGGGTCTACAGCCGTCCACTTGCTGCATAAGTACAGCTCCAATACCTGTACCTGAAATATCTGTACAAATAGTAAAGGGAAGGATATAGTCTGGGAATGCCAACACAGGGGCTTCAGAAAGTGCAAGTTTCAAGGAATGAAAAATTTCCTGATGAACATCACGCCATTGGAATGAAGTATCCTTCTTGAATAGACGTGTTAGTGGGGAAGCAATTAAAGCAAAATTCCTAATAGATGCACGATAGTACCCTGCCAGACCAAGTAAGGAACGTACATTCTCAATTGACTTAGGTATAGGGAAGTCCCTAATAGCTTTGACCTTATCATCAGTAGTGTGAATACCACGTTTGTCAACAACATGGCCTAGGAATTGGATGCTAGACTTTAGAAAAGAGTACTTGGGCAAATTGAGTTTCAATCCATCATCAGCAAACCGTTGCAAGACCATGGACAACTTAGTGAAGTGGTTATCCACATCCTTGGAAAATAATATCAAATCATCCGGGTAAACAAAAAGTCCGTTGCTTATTAAACCATGAAAAATGGAGTTAATCAAGCACTGGCAAGTCAAAGTGGCATTCCGCAACCCCATGGGGCAACGAAGCCATTCATAATGTCCATTGGGATTAGAGAAGGCCGTGATTTTACGAGACTTCTCCTCCAGGGGTATCTGCCAAAAACCCGCTTTTAAGTCTAAGGTGGTGAACACCGTATTACCAGTGCTAATGGACTGAAGAAGGTCACTTAGTGCAGGCAAAGGGTAAGTGTCAGGAATAGTGACCTCGTTAACTCGCCTATAATAAATATCAGGACGAAAAGATCAATCCTTCTTAGGCGGCAGAAGGAGGGGTGAGTTCCACTCCGAGTGAGACTCTTGTACAATGCCTTCACGTAACATGTCGTTAACCAAGGACTGTGCAACAAGCCGACGAGAGTGAGGCAACATATAAGAGAGAACGTAAAGAGGACAACCACCTGGTTGAAGATCAATTCTATGAACCACACGATCTGTATATCCTAATGAATTACCAGACAAAGCCAAAGCCTGACGGTGGGTTACTAACAGTTCAATGAGACGAGGCGTCTCATTAGGAAAATCAGTCTCACCTACAATCGTTGGAAATTTGGAGGCCAAGTGAGCCGTGTCAACCACTTGTGGAGACTGTAGCACAGAAATTGCAATGACAGGAGGTGAATCCTGAAAAATATCAACTTCAACTATTTCAAAGGAGCCTAAGTGACTGCCAGGAGAGAGTGTGATAGGAGCACCCGTGACGTTGGTTACCATAGCTGTGGTAATATGATCCTCGCGAACAGTGGAGTGTTACTTCCAAAGCAAAGCGACGAACACGAACAGAGTCAGGCTGAGATAAAACGTCAGACCCAACTAGAGCGCCTGAAATGCGCACCGGAACTCGAACTGCACTTGAAGGTTCAACACAATGCTCTCCAACAACATTAGTAGCACAAGAAAGAATAGGAGAAATAAAGCGAGGAGGTTCTTTAGAAGGCAACTGAACAACCTGATCATGCACAGTAGGGGAGTCACAAACGGAAACTGGTCTATCTGTTCCAGAAATAAAATTACAGAAAGTCACTACACGGCGACTAGGAGATATATCAATGCCATGTGCTGTAAGAGCATCAATGCCTAAGAGGCAATCACAAATAAATACCAGACCAGAGACAACAACAAAAGTGACATGGAAAACTGTAGCATGTGAGGAAAACCTTAAGGGAATGCGAACAGACCCAAGAATAGGCAAAGGGGCACCTTGTACAGAATGCAAACTATTACAAAAAGAAGATAAGGGGAGATTGTACAAATCACGGAGAGCATAGTAAGCTTTTCTACTTATGAGACTACATTCTGCACGAGTATCTACAGTGACTGAAAGAGGTGT
>NC_134816.1:10690093-10697593 GCF_046742065.1 Oratosquilla oratoria
ACAAAGTGAAGAGAAACTTAATCTCTGCATTACAAAGAAAAGTTTGTTGTTTTATTGTGGTTTTCATAGTCGTTACTCTGACAATAAGCCTTAGTATCAACAGACTTTATGGTCACATGATGTTTGAAATAACACTTTAACCCTAATGTTTCAATGACACTTTTGCATTCTGACATCAGACGATTTTATCTATTGTAGAATACTTTGTGCTAAAAGAGTTACTTTGTCTCAATTTAGCTCCTTTGCTTTGATGATGTATCTAACACTTCGTTCTGGCTGACGTCAAATGATCGAATTCATCTTGATGAAGCATTTTGTTATGGAGGCATTGAAGCAATCTCAACCAACGCTCTCCCATATTCCCACATTTATATATTCTATGCTGTCTAATACCAGGTGGTTTCATTCGGTTTAGAGCAGGACTGTGTGAAAAGAGTGAAGAACAAAAGAGGTAAATAGCCCTGTTCAAGATTTTGTTTTGGTTTACTCCAGGTGATTTTATTCAGATAATGAAAAACTTCTGACTCATAAATATTTGAAAATCTTTCTCATATTGGGCTAGTTATACCTCGACTAACCTATTAATTCCAAAACGACAAATTGTGACTTCATAAAGATTATGTTCCGACCAAAGTCAGGCGATTTTTATCCAGCATATAGGGAAGCATCTAGCTTGTATAGGATTAATGTATTTGTGCTCGTGTTGTATGTTAGGTATTGTATTCTATTTTATATCAATGGGTTAAAGTACTATTCATACATTTATATCAGTGTCGAAGCCAGAGGATTCAGTTTAACTGGGTGGAGCTAATAACAATCATACAACACATACTTACTGTAAGAAAAACAAAAAGTCAATAAATAACTGTCCACAGAGGATCTCTCCGGTAATAAAAGAACGAAGAGAACACCAGTTCAGTCAGGTTTTATACGTTGACTTTCAAAAGGCCTGAGTATATAGTTAAAACGAGTAGAATTTTCTGACACTGATACAAGTAATACGATGCAGTATAGATCATATTCTACCGGTATACCCTCTTGTGACAGGATTGAGCTTGGCTGACGGGCAGCCAAGCGTGCGAAAGGTCAAACAAGGATGGGAGACTGTGTGGGCTGACATGGTGGATTATGCCACAAACCAATATGTGGTGCGCTTATCACTTGAGCAACAAGGTCGTTCCTCACTTGAATGAAGTCGTCCGGAGTTAGGCTGCAAATTTTGGACTCATGAAGTTTTGAGGAGGTAAGATAAAAAAGAATTGATTGACGGGTGGGAGTGAGAGCCTTGGCTGGTTACTTTTCTTATATGAGGTGGGGGGAACCTATTGGTATATATATATATATATATAGATATATAAATATTTGGTTAAATTTAATGGCAAGATTATTATTGCAGAGTTTTTTATCTGCCTTTTCTCTTTCTCTGAGAATCTTTTTCCCTCCCACGGGAAGTTGTCTTATAATGTCACCATATGACATTGTTTTGTAAGTTACTTTGGGCATGGCTTTACCAAAGTGAAAAACTGGCCAGAACGCGTTTTCACACTACTTAGTGCTTCATCAGTGGCTAGAGTGTGAATATCTGATTGAATTTTTGTGTTTATATACTATTAGTGTTGGTCTGATATTTCATTTTTGAGGCTTCTGATTGGCTAGTGGGCTGGACTGGGACTCCCGAACTATTCTACTTCCTGATTGGTCGGCTGTTGTGTGACGTCATCAGTATTGTGCCCTCTTTCAGGGAGCTGAGATCTCCTTACGCTAGGGAGGGCCTCTAAATCCCTAGTTTGTATATTAAGATTGGGAGATGTTTCTTTAATAAAGAGAGCCTCGAGGATAGGTAGTCTTCTATGGTCTTGGTTTGTTGCCAGCACTTCTGTGTTTTCTATTAGAGTTTCTCTTTTTAAATTTCTTTTGTGAGCAGAATGATGGTGGTTTTTGGGAGCTCCTGAAGAAAGGTGGTATGATAACCGGCGTGAGAGCTTCATTGTTGTCATGCCAATAGAGTTTGAAGGTTGGGATGCACAGTTCCCAAGTTTGCATGTGTACCTATATATGACGTGAGTTCTCTGAAGGTCACTTTTACTTTCTCTTATATTATTCTTTAGTAACAGTTGAGATGTCTTTTTATTTTGATAATATATAATCAGTTGTACTTTAGAGTTTTCTTCTTTTGGTTTAATATTTCTTTTAATAATTATTAAAACGTAGACTCTCCATGAGTCCACGTTCTCCTTTAACTGTTACTCCTGGCTCCGAGCTGAGTCTTTATACGGGGTAAAAAGCTAAATAAGTTTTTGGAGGGGGGGGGGAATTGACAGTTAACAATGATTTATTGTTTTTATGTTACAAATTGAGAGTTTAATATACAAAGAATATTATAATACAGTTAGAAATGGTTAATTCTTGTGATTTAATTTATGTTCAGGATTCTTTGGAGACATGGTGTAAATGCACGTTTGGAAATACGTTCCTGGTTACTTAGTCATGCACTGGTCATGTGGTGGAATGATCGCTTAAGGGCGTAGTTGCGTGTTTGTTCGCATTTGTATTATGATGTAGTTTTCCGTGGGTGGTGTAAGATATGTAAGATTACATAATTCCTCCCTCACCGCGACAGGTGACTCATAAGAACATAACATAAGAATGAAGGAGACTGCAAGAGACCATAAGGCCTACACTAGGCAGCTCCGTATCCATCACCACCTGTCATCCCCTGGAATGAAGAGCGGTGAGGGAGTTGTTATATATATATATATATATACATATATATATATATATATATAAATATATATATATTTATATATATATATATATGTATATATATGAATACACACACACACACACACACACACACACACACACACACACACACACACACACACACACACACACACACACACACACACACACACACACACACACACACACACACACACACACACACACACACACACACACACACACACACACACACACACACACACACACACACATACACATTGTTATAGTCAACCGTGAATCGAGTGCGACTTTCAAATCTCCCGCCTGCTACGATCAAAATTTTGAAGCGTCTCGTCCAACGTTCTTCACACGTACGTCAACGTACGTCATACGTTCGGCTTCGAAGTATGCCCATGAATCGCCATGTCACTCCCCCACTCGACTATATAAAGGGGACCGGCCCCGAGCCGTTCCTCTCTTATCTTCTAACCCCCCCCCCCTATGGACTTCATCTCCCTGGTCTCACCCCTTGGATGCTGTTGATCGTTATACCAAGTGTATAATTTGCAAGTATAGTGAAAGCCTTATCTTGGACTTATAAGTATTATTTCTTTTATATGTTTTTAGCTAGGAAAATGTATTTATGTTAGGTCCCCCAGTGTAGTGTGAGTTGTATGTACGTAATTGTAAGAAGGTTAATCTACTTTTTTTTTGTCATAAATATATATTAATTTCGTGCAGACTTCCATATTAACCAACTTTCCTGATAACCTTGCTTACAAGTTCATGATAATATGTATATATATATATATATATATATATATATATATATGTATATATATATATACATATATATATACATATATATATATACATATATATATATATGTATACATGTGTGTGTGTGTGTGTGTGTGTGTATGTGTGTGTGTGTGTGTGTGTGTGTGTGTGTATGTGTGTATGTGTGTGTGTGTGTGTGTGTTAATGTGTACGTGAAGGATCGTTTTTGGGTTGACCTTTTGTACTGGCAGCTGTCCAATGTGCTGGCGTTTAGTGTCATGATTTGGTTCATGTTCTGTGGTAAGATGAAAACTGAAAAGGTAGGCGGGGCAAACATGGAATTTAGTAACAGCTGATTTACATAAAATGGGGTCAGAGGAGTGGGTGTGGGAGTACTACTGGCCGTCTTCAGATTTGATAATGGTGGTGGGTTGAACATCAAGGGTAATAGTAGATTTTTTATAGGTATATGGGAATGAAATATTCCAGCCTATGAATCTGTTTTGTGGGTCGAGAGGGATATGTGCGCAGATTGCATTTGTACCCAGTGTTTTTTCAATGAGGGGGAAAATGCTTTTTAGGTGGAGGTTTCTTAAGGTGATAGAGAGTTCAGTCTTTAGTTTACCTAAGGGAAGAAGATTTTGGGTGGCTTTATTTTTGACTGCGTCGATGAGATCGGGTATAAAGATATAGTAGTAGTGTCTAACCGTGTTTATGCGTTTGTTTATTTAATTGATTTCATCCGTGTGAACATTTCCATGTCATGGAGTCGGGAGGACTGAGCGAGAGAGCATTCGTGAAATTTTGCGAAATGGTCTAATAGAGTGTTAATTGAGTCTGTTAAGATTTGTGAGTTTTGGGAGTTCAGTAGGACAAATTTCCCTTATTGAGTCTAGAGGTCATTTTGTCAATGCGTTGTTGTACGTTTGTTATGTTATCTTCTGTGACAATAGGGCTTAGAAATGGAACCAATGAAGTTCATGAGTCCTCTCTTTTGTTTGAAAGAGGCACGGTGGGGAGTTCCAAGGTGGAATGGGAATGTCGAATGACACCTTGCTCTAGTATCTCGTTTATGTGGTTTGAGACAAGAAGCTTTCTACTCTGAGGAATTCTATAGCTAGGGGTATGTTTGAGGTTTGTTATGCGTATATGGTGTTTAACCAGGGATGTATTTCCCAAAGGTTCACCGTCTAAGGCGATTGCCTTACGATGGGACTGAATAATATTCCTAAGGTTGTTTTTTCTTCTTGGAAGTCTACAACCCGAATATCTTCAAGATGGATTGGGAAGGGGTTGAGATGGTGGTGATGGAGTTGATAGGGGTGGTGTGTATTTCCTGAATGGGGTTTATGTATAGTTGAACCTTACCTATCTGTATGTGTTTATTTAGTTTAACTGGGGTATGTGAGGCATTCTCTAGCAAAATTAGTACCTATTTATTCTGTCTAACTGTATCCCATACAGCAGGCATTTGGAGACAATTATGTCTTGGCCTGGAAGTGTACCGGGTATAGTTCTTGAAACAATCATACTTTCGCCAGGAAAAAATGTTACTTAACAGTTGGTGAGAATCCGTGTGTTGAGGGAAGGGGAGCGGAGTGGTGTTGTCTGACTTGGCATACCTGCGTAGGTGGGGGAAGGTGTCGTAATGTTGGAGATATCGCCTGATGTTAACTCAGGGATTTCCAAAGGCACCCTGTGTTTTCGTGGAGTCAGTAGATGTTGAGATGGGCAAACTTGGTTGCGGGCAGGATGTTGTGACACTCCGGTAGGGTGGTGTGGAGGGTTGGGGTGGGTACTGAGTGTACTCACCAAGACGCCTAGAAGCGTCGGGTAAGGCAATGGTGGGATCTCAACGTCCCCTAACTTGATCATAGCAGGATTTGTATCTATTGTGATATTGTGATTGGCTAAGAATTCTAATCCTAAAATGCCATCACATGCAAGGGTCCAGCCTCGACTACATCTAAAGTAGTAGGTGGGAATGAATTATTGACAATGGTTATAGGGAGTTTTATAGTTGAAGTGTGTACCGCCTAACATAGTCCCTCTAACGTGTGGTCTGTCAGTCAGGTAGGCATCACCCAGTTGTGCATATATGGACTGTGAAAGCATATTTACCTTTGTGCTTGTGTCTATATCAGGGATATACATAGGACGTTCCATATTGTGCCCATGAAGCAGGGGCTTCTGGTTTACCTATGGATGATGTTACGGGGTGCTTCTTGCTTGTATGCATTCCCCCGACTGTCTCTTTTGTGTGTGTGTTGCGTGTGGGGAGGGGAGTGTTCGGTTGTTGGTTCCTGTTGAATGCTAAGAAGCGTCCTTGTTGGGGGGGTAAGGGGTTGTGGTTGTGGCGTGGGAGATGGTGGGTTTTGGGCACGGCACTTGTTGTCTGAGTGGGAGAATGTATTATGGACCGAACATTGACTGATTTGGTGGTTGGGCCTGGAGATGGGTTGGTGGTTCTGTTGGTAGCAGTTCCTATCTGAATGGTTACAGGGGCTATGTAAGGAACAGTATATATAAATCTGGTTGTCTGATGACCTTTGGGGTCTTGTTTGGTCAGCACCCACGTTAGCCGAGGGGTTGTAGGAGTTCTTGGATATATTGTATGCTGTGTGTGTAAGGGATAGGGTCCTGAATGATTAATGGGTCCTGAAATCAGCATTTAAGTGTAAAGTTGTGTTGTGAATGGAGCACATTGAATTTTGTCTTAGGCGTTGTCTGCAGTCCCGTGTATTGTGGGAATTAGATTTGTCAAAATCACGCCAGGTGGTGCCAAGGTGGTTATTAATTTGTGCTTTTGTGTTACAGGGGTGAGAGAGAGCCGGTGTGTTGTCTATTGAAGATATTGCATTTATTCTTCCTGGTTTGGAGTTGCTGAATTTATCTCATATTTGTCAGTTATGCCAAGAATACATTTAGATGGGGAGATGTCATTTATGTCAATGTCAACTGGCTGGGCCTCTCTCTCATACTTTATAGGTAGTGCCATGAAAAACATGGCGAGCTCAAAGAGATTTGTCACGTCTTCTCCCTTGACACAGTTCACACAGTGGTTATTAGGTGAGACCCACTGGGAAGGACCATTGATTGAAGCTCTGATTGTTTTTGAGGAGGAGGGGGGTTACACATGAACTCTAGGAATTTGAATAGAAAATGAAAATTATTCTGAGGCCTATTACTGAATAGTTTCTAAGTAATATTCCGTGTATGAGAGACCGGAGTCTAGTTTCGATTCTAGGAGACGTGGAAGTTTTTTAAAATCATCATGAGGATCAAAATGATTATTAAGGATCGTAATATTGTGTTGGTCCTGGGTTATGTTAGTATTAGAGAAATGAACTTCACATGCTGCGATATAGTCTGTGATGGTAATTCCACCTGCTTTTGAAAAAGTAGGGGTATCAGGATTTGTTGTTGAGAGGGTATAGTGGTTATGAACTAGTGTAGAGGGGGTTGAGGGTGGTGTGTTTGTTCTTCGAAAATGAATGGGTGTCCGGGAAGTACGGGGTTGGCAAGTGGTTTAGACTGTGGTTAGGTAAGTTTAGATTTGATTTCCAGGATGAGCGGTACGGATGGTTTGAGGGGTGTTTGGAGTACTGTTAAGGGTATTGGGTTATGTCTTCCCGTGATTCGCTTGTGTTCATAAAGCTTTGGTCAACTGATGCAACTAGGTTCCTAGCCGCAGAACGTGATCGGGTTGTGTGGCATTTTGTAGGTGAAATATATTTTAAAAATATTTATAAAATATAATGTGTTAGAACAAAAGCAATAGTGATAAGAAAAGAAAAGAAAATATTTCGTATATGAGCAGAAAAAATAAAGGTTATGTTTACCTAATTGTCATTTTTCCAGGTGTATAATTCTCTGGGGTAGTTATCTCTGTTTGTTCCTAGAAATTGAAATATTGTGAGGAACATTGTCTTGAGAAAAGTGGTTTGAGATAAAATTTTATTGTAAATAACTTGATCTCTGAAGAAATATGCTTAT
>NC_134816.1:10702593-10715093 GCF_046742065.1 Oratosquilla oratoria
ATGGTTGAAGCAGTGCTATTACATTTAATAGAAAACATTATCAGAATGTATTAGGCACAAGGTAAAAGAAGTGAAAATAATGAAAGAGAAAGGATCAAATTTTAGAATTGCTCCCTGAATGTCCATGGAGTCCTCCATCACCGAAAAACAAATAACGAAAGCATGTGCTATCTGCTGATTGTCTTTTATTCTAGGTCAAACAGAACGTGAGTTATTTATTTACTTATTTATTCATTTTTTCTATTTTGCTTAATTTTGTTAAAAACATGCTGTCAGTATTCAAATGAGATGTACAGGAATCGTGTTAAGCTGGATCACTGATATCGTGAGAGGGCAATTGCCATTTATGGAATTATAGATACTTGTTATACTGTTTTGGCCGGGCCGCGCGGAAGCCCAATGGAATCATGAAATCAAATTATCATGATTTCGGGTCCCGGAACCCACTGTAGGCTCGCTGCATTGGTACCCGATAGCCTTCCAGGCAGGGAGGAGACCCAGTTTCGACCTTAAAAAAAAAAAAAAAAAAAAAAAAAAAAAATCACCGTAACTATCAGGGATTTGCCTTGCCATGAGTTTCTCATTTCCACTGCATGGAAGTGGAATGAGTTGGTGACTATTTTCGTCAATCTTGTTGATGTGAAGGTTGTAATACACAACAATCCTTTCCTAAAGTTTAGAGAATCACCTAACCCCAGCAAGAACACTTTATCTAAATAGTTTCATTATAGCGATGACGTTAAGTACTTTTAAAGATGATACATAGATAAATCTCATTGGTGTACTTACAGATGCATCTAGATTTCTTAAGCATATTTTTTTAACATTGAGCAGCCACTCAATCTGCTGTGAGGTGTCTAGATATAATAGCCTTCTTTATAGATTGAAAATGGCTATATACTTTTATTAATGTCGCGCGCTGACTCTTGGAATTTTTAACCAATTACCTCTTGCTTCTCACCTCCCGTCGCTAGCGCCTACCTCCATTCGGTCACCAGATTTCAATAAAAACAAAAGGATTTTTTTTTCCATTCCTGTGCGCTAGTGGCGCAATCAGATGCGTGCTAGCATCGCATTTTCCTAGCCGCGGGTTCGTGTCCTGCGTGTCTATTCGATTCCCAGCAGTGACTGTTACCTGCCTCAACAGTCTAAGCGCACAGGACAAAGATGAAAGCTTTGGCAGCATCTACACGCTTCCTAGTGTAATATCTTTATCTACCGAGAGCCATCTTTCTTATGCAAAAGGCCTTCTGACGGATATGAAAATTCAGATGACAAAAGAGACTCGACAAGGGCCAGTTACCATGGAGGTTAGTAAATCAAAACTAAGTACAACCTTGGAAAAGTTCGCTGATAGAAGCACGATCCATCTCCATTGTTTCAGGCGCAGAGGCGGACAAAAGGAAGAATAAGGACGACATTAGGAGGAAAAAGGAACCCAAAGGAAATGTGGGCCTCGCTGTTGTTTTCTCGCCCTCTCTCATTAGAAGAGCCTGGCTGGAGAGCCTTCCTATTTTTTTTTCTTCCTTTGCGAAATGAACAGAGAAATGAAACGCAGGCACTTCATTCCTTTTCACTTACGTCTTCTTTCTTCCCTTTTCCTCATAGTCTCTTATTGCAAACGAAGTGTCACAAGCATTTTGTAAAGTCTACATACCTTTGACTTCACAGAAAGGTTTCTTCTCTCGGCTAAAGAGCGATTTAGGGAACAATTTTCTCAGAAAAAAATTATCAACTGTTTCAAACCTTTACTAATTAACTTTGTTTTACTTCGTTGTCTTAGTTACCGCCAAGTGATTTCATTCATTTGTAGGTAACAACGGTTACAGTGAATAGTCCAATGTATTGAAACCTTTGTGTATTTATCCGCCACACATCATGAAAAAAGTTGTTTTACTCAGTTTTCCTTTAACTGTGAAGTAAATCTAAAATATGGGCCTCCATTGCCGGCTGTCCTATTTATAAAACCTGAAATATAGAAAAAATGTAATCCAATGAACGGTGTCAAAGGAAGACAAAAGGACAATGTTTTGGAACAGTCATAGAAAAACAAAAAGAGATCTTTTCGAATTGCAAATGAAAAAAAAAAAAAAAAAAATCTTCCTGCATCTCGACAGGAAAATTAGAATAACAAATCTTGTTAACTAACAGGGCAGATGAATAACATAAAAGAGAAAAAATAAAGAAAAATGAAAATAGATTGAGGATAATAGGACAGCTGAATTTCAACTCAAGTTTCGTTTCTTTTGTTCCATTTATGAGACACATGGTTCGCTACTGGCGTAATCGGAAGAGTACTGGTTTCACATTCGCTTAGTTGTGTATTCGAATCACGCACTTACATCCGATTCCCATCAATGATTGTCACCTGCTCCAATAGTAATCCAAGCGCACATGGCAAAAGCTACTGCTTCTGCCGCAGCTACTCGTCCTCTGGCGTAGGCTCCTAACCATCTAGGAGACACGTGATTTTGAATTAAATACATACATACATACATACATACATACATACATACATACATACATACATACATACATACATACATACATACATACATACAAACATACATACATACATACATACATACATACATACATACATACATACATACATACATACATACATACATACATACATACATACATACATACATACATACATACATACATACATACATACATACATACATACATACATACATACATACATACATACATACATACATACATACATACATACATACATACATACATACATACATACATACATACATACATACATACATACATACATACATACATACATACATACATACATACATACATACATACATACATACATACATACATATACACATACATACATACATACATACATATATTATACATGAATGTGTAAACACTGAATGGTCACCAGTACATAGATATTCATATTTTCAACAACATTAATTTTCACTTTAATTACATGCCATTACGATCGAGACTAACAAGGAGCTCGATGGAAGCATATACGGAAACTGACACATAGTGAAGCTAAGGACTCGAACCCAGCTGAGATGCAACAAGGTCACAGTGACTTAGAGTATTGCGCTGTCAACATATGTACTCTACCGATTGGCTATAGGAACTTTAAAAGACTCCAATTTGGAGTTGATCTAAGTACCGAAAAATCTAGGAAGATTGGTAATTGCTATCTTTATCAACTTTTCAGAATCCCGAGATCAACTTATAGACTGCGGTGAAGCTAGTACGAAACCTTGATGAACTTTTGTTTTTGTAAATACCTGAAGAGAATCGCTAGTAGCAGCGTGTATCAGACAAATAATTTCCAACAGTCACCCCGGGATTCGAAAAGAGACATCACTTGAAGCCAGCCCAATATTTTACCGACTGGGCTATATGAGATTAAAGACTCCAACTTGGAGTTGGTCTAACTTTCAAAGAATCTAGGTTGAATGCTAACTACTTTAGCCCAGTCGATAAAGTATTGGCCTGGTGTCAGGCGAGGTCTTGGTTCAAAAATCGGAGTGACTGTCGGAAATCATTTGTATATTTCACACCGCTACTAGCGATTCATTTCAGGTATTTACAGCGACAAAAGCCCATCAAAGTTTCATTCCAGCTTCACCATGATCTATGAGTTGAGCTCAGGACTCTGCAAAAAGTAGGTAAAGACGGTAGTTAGTAGTCTACCTAGATTCTTCGGGAGTTAGATGAACTCCAAGTTGGAGTCCTTTGAAGTTCCTGTAGCCTAGTTGGTAAAGTATTGGTCTGGTGTTAAGCGAGGTCTCAGTTCGAATCCGAGGTTGACTGTCGGAAATTATTTGTATGATACACGCTGCAACTTGAGATTCACTTCAGGTATTTACAATGAAGAAAGCCCATCATGGTTTTGTACCAACTTCGCCATGGTCAGTGAGTTGAGCACGGGACTCTTTGAAAAATAGAAAAAATAAAATAAAACAGCAGTTAGCAGCTACCTAGATTCTCCGGAAGTTAGGTCAACTCAAAGTTAGAGTCTTTTGAAGTTCCTATAGCCCAGTCGGTAGAGTATTGGTCTGATGTCAAGCGAGGCCTTGGTTCGAATTGCTGGTTGACTGTCGGGAATTATTTGTCTGATACATACATACATACATACATACATACATACATACATACATACATACATACATACATACATACATACATACATACATACATACATACATACATACATACATACATACATACATACATACATATACCAAAGGATTTTTCCCCCTTAAACGGGGGGGTAGCCAAAAAGAAAAAGGCATAGAAACCACTCCCACCCATTCCATTCCCTATCTATTCGACTCCCCTCCACCCTCCTCCCTCCCTCTATTCTTGGCACCTCCTGCTTGACGGGTCATCCCTACATCCTGTCCACTACCATGGGTCAGAAGCAGTGTCGCAGCAAGGCCGCTTCATAAATTCGGCGACCCCCCTCTCCATCCCCTCATGCAGAAAAGGAGAAGACGGGGAGAAATCCCCTCGGTCTGCGTTAAATTATTTCTCATACATACTTCCTCACCCCTCATCCCCCACCCACTCCCCCTCATGCATCACAGCATCATCCATACAAAACCCTTCTCCATTCACCCCTATCTTCTGTCCTTTCCCGTCCTTCCTCAACAAACATTTCTCATTTTTGTAATGGCCCTTTGACTCCATCCATCCATTTCATCTTAGGACGCCCCCTCATATTCACTCCTTCCAGGTGTGGAAGACACCTCTTTTACTAATCTTTCTTCACTCATTCTTTCCATGTGCCCAAACTATCCTAATACTCTCTCATCAACCCTATCTCCCAGCTTCCTTTCCATCCCTGTTCTCCTCCTCACCTCCTCATTTCTCACTCTATCTAGCCTAGTAACCCCTATCATACTTCTCAGACATTTAATCTCAAATACATTCAAATTCTTTCTCTCTTTCTCTCTTATGTTCCATGTTTCTGCCCCGCACAGTGCTGTTGGCACAATCACTCCTTCATATAATCTCCTCTTAGCATCCATTCCCAGATGTCTATTTCTCATTACACTTTTTTAATCCACCAAGGCATTTACTCGCTTCTCTTCATCTACACTCTACCTCCACCTCCACTCCTCCCTTTCCTGCCACATTCGAACCCAAGTATCTAAAACTATCCACTTCCTCCAGTCTCTCACCATTAATGCTCATTTTCAGCCTGCTGTCACTCTCTCCCCTTGTGGATCTCATCCCCTTACTTTTGCCCACATTTATTTTCAGCTCCCTTCTTTCACACACCTCAAACTCCGCCACTAACTTCCTCAATCCCTCCTCTGATCCTGCTACAAGCGCAATGTCGTCAGCAAACAACAACTGGCTTATTTCCCACTTTTCTCAATTTTCTTTAACCATCTGCAACCCCTGACCCACTACCCTTGCATTCACCTCTCCATGTATAGATTGAACAGCCAGGGCGACATAAGACATCCATGACGAAGTCCCACATTTACCTCGAACCATTCACTCTCTCCATTTCTAATCCTAACACAAGCTTTACTACTCTTGTAAAAACTCTTGACTGCTCTTAACAGCTTTCCTCCTATCCCATATATCTGCAGTACCTCCCACAGTGCCTTCCTGTCTACCCTGTCGTAAGCCTTTTCCAGATCCATAAAAGCCCCCCCAAAAAAACATCCTTACCTTTTCCTACAGCTTTCTCACATATCTGTCTTACCACAAAAATCTGATCTACACAACCAATACCTGTCCTAAAACCACACTGATCCTCACCAATTACTCCCTCTGTTCCTCTCCTAATCCTCTCAATTAAGACCCTTCCATAAGCCTTCGCAACTACATTCAACAAGCTGATCCCTCTGAAACTACTACACTTACAATTGTCCTCCTTTCCCTTGTAAAGCGGAACTATACAGGCACTCCTCCAATCCTCTGGTACTCTACCCTCTCTTAAACAAACACTAAATAACCTCACCAGCCAGTCCACCATAACTGTACCTCCTTTCTTCAGACATTCTGCATGGCATCCATCCAACCCAGGTGCCTTACCTGCTTTCATCATCTTAACAGCTGCTTTCACTTCATCTTTCCCTATTTCTCCTCCATTTTCCTCACTCATCACTCTCATTTTCTTAGCGCTTCCCACTGCAACTACCTTTCCCTCCCTATCCTCCTTCACATTTAGCAACTCCCTAAAATACGCTGCCCACCCTCTTCTCACTGCCTTCTCTTCCATTATCATCTCTCCATCTGCACCTTTTACCTTTTCTTCTCTACTTGATTCACCTCCTCTTCCTCTTTTAATTTCTTTCCAAAACATCTTTTTATGACTTTCAAAAATTTCTGTCATGCTCTTACCCCATTTCACATCTGCTCTCTTCTTTGCTTCCTTTATCTTATGCTTAACTTCCCTTCTCTTTACTTTGTACCTCTCATACGATTCCCTCGTCTTATTTTGTAGCCAATGTATGAATACCTGCTTCTTCTCTTCTACTGTACACCCTTCTTTGCTTCCTCATACCACTATTTACTACCCTTCCTTCTATTTCTTCCCGCCCTCCTTGTTCCACACACCATCTTTGCACACCTTATGACCCCCGCCTTGAACCATCCCCATTCCTCCTCCACTCCTAGTTCTACTCTATCCTTCACTCCCTCCCACTCCTCTCTCAGCTTCTTCTTATACTCCTTCTCCTTCTCTTTCTCATTTAAACCTTTCACTCTAAGTACTTCCCTACCTTCTGCCCTTTTCCTCTTACTCCACCTATTCTCCACTCTCAATTTATCTTTCACCAGAAAATGATCTGATATTCCCCCACTCTCTCTGCTTAGAACATGTACATCCTTAACTCTTCTTACCATACTTCTGGTCACACTATATAGTCCATTAACGCTCTATCTGCCACCCTTTCATCCACCACCTTCTCCCATGTGTACTTATGCTTGAATTTCTTCCTAAACACTGTATTTGCCATCATCACCTCTCTTTTAAGACACATCTCCACCATCAATTCTCCACTACGATTTTTACCTGGAACTCCATACTTCCCAATCACTCCGTCTATTGGTTCGTTTCCTACCCTAGCATTAACATCTCCCAATACATCTGCATTGACATTTCTCCCTAATCCCTCTATACACTCATTTATATCTACCCAAAAAGCCTCCCTTTCCTCTACGCTCTTTTCACTACCAGGCCTATATGCACTTACAAAAACCCACATCTCCTTTCCCAGCTTCACCTTCATCCACATTAACCTTGATGAAACCTCCTTCCACTCCACTACACGCTTACTCATCTCTTCACTTACTAGTATAGCCACCCCTTCTTTCCGTCGTCCCCTCTTCACTCCTGAGTACCTCCCAGCTACACTCCCAAACTCACATTCGCCCTTCCCTTTCATTTTAGTTTCACTCAAAGCCAGCACATCCGTCTTTCTTCTCACAAACATACTGCCTATCTCTTCCCTTAGGGTACTGGTTGGAAAACTCCCAGATCTTAATTCCTTTCCCCCAGATCCTAATCCCATCCCCCGTCCCTTTTTTTGTCGCCTCTTACGTGGAAAGACTTGGTGGTAGCATTCTCTTCCCCCACCACAGGGTAGGCGAAAAAAGGAAATGAATATTCAGAGAAATGGTACAGGACAGTAACAAGGGGTTGGGGGACAGCACAACGGAGGGACAGTCGTAGTATAAAAGTGTCATCATTTCTCTATGAACAGAGTTTCCTCTATCACAGACAAAATAATGAGTGACTCAGGTCCGTAGGGGCACCCATATAGACCCTAAAGTATCAACTGCATGCTACTCTGCCTGAATAACATATAGTCAATACCCCAGACGGGTAATATACAAATAATATATATATATATATATATATATATATATATATATATATATATGTGTGTGTGTGTGTGTGTTTGTGTGTGTGTATGCGCGTGTATATGTTTTTGTGTGTGTGTGTGTTTGTGTATGTGTGTGTGTGTGTATTCATGCATCTTTATATATATATATATATATATATATATATATATACATATATATATACATACATATATATATATATATACGTATATATATGTATGTATATGTATATATATATATATATATATATGTATATATATATATATATATATATATATATATATATATATGCAAGCAATCACATCACCGTGATACAAAAAATGCAAAATAACCACAGGAGAAAGGAAACTTGTAGACAGTAAGTTCTTTCGTATATTACATCTTCAGACTAACTGACAAGAGATACAGAGTATGGGTTTTAAATAGAAGCATCAGGTGTCAACCATAGGGGGGGGAAGGGGGGAGACAATACAATGTGAGGAGGGAGGATGACCTTACCCCTATCGACCTGACCCACACAAGGGTCAATCTGGCGGAAAGATCTCAGTGACCATTGGGGTTATCAATTTATCACATTTGAAATGACCATAGCTTAAATTTACATTTTTGTCAAACGTGCCTGATATTAAACAAGATTCTATAATATTTCTTTCTTGCAAGTTTTTTCCTTTAGCTAAAATTGTTGCCTTAGACCAATCAATCTGATGGTTGTTTAATGATTTATGTTGGAATAACGCATTGTTTTCCTGGGCAGATCTCACACTATATTTATGTTGGGAAATCCTTGTTTCCAAGCTTTTCCCAGTTTGTCCAATATAAAATTCATTACAATCTTTGCAAGGAATTTTATAGACCACACCGTTGTTGTTAGGAGGGCTGTTCTTAATTAAAGTTTTCTTAATGGTGTGGTCATATTTAAAGGCTACTTTGATATCCAATTTTTTGAGTAGATTAACAATACTAAGAAAATTTTCATGGAAAGGAAGGACAAGTGTATTTAGTTGTTCATGGTTTCTTAGTTCTTGATTGCAAGTTTTGTGAAAGCGTTTCTTGGCGGTGTTGTGACACTGATTAAGAATATGAATAGGATATTTTAACTTTTCCCCAATATTCCGGATAGTTCAAAATTCATCATCAATAAATTCAGGATCTGAAATCCTGTAAGCTCTCAAGTACATGGAAATAAAAACTGACCTTTTTACATTGATGTGGTGATTGGAATAAAAATGAACATAGGAAAGAATATTTGTAGGTTTTCTATAGACTTTAGTTTTCAGAGTACCATTATCTCTAATTATTTGAACATCTAAAAAGGGCAAACTGTTGTTATTTTCTATTTCAAGAGTGAAGTTAATGGAGGGTACTAGTGAATTTAGATTAACAAGGAAATCATCAATGGAATGGTTATTACCAACTATTAAAGATGAAAAAGTTATTTGGTTCAGATATGTAGACGATGTTTTGTGTTTTTGGCCTAATAACTATTCCATATATATATATATAAATATATATATATATATATATATATACATATATATATATATATATATATATATACATGTATGTGTATATATATATATAAATATATATATATATACATATATATACATATATATATGTATATATATATATATACAGGGATACATACATTGATAAGTGTAATCGTTAGATATCCACAACGGAGGATTACCATTCTTAAAGATGATATATCGTCTAGTCTAAGAAGATAAAAAAGAAAAAAAAGGAGAAAAATAATGGAAGCTGAGGAAGAAAAAGAAAAGAAGAGGCAGGAAAAAAGAAGAAAATAAGGGTAAAGAATACGGTTAGGAGGGTCTTGTTTGCTCCACTTAACATGGTTCTACCATTTAAATTTAGTCGATGGGTTGGAGGAGAAAGAAAATTCCAAGGCCTGTCATTTTAGCATTATGTATATATGTATATATATATATATATATATATATATATATATGTATATATATGTATGTATGTACGTATGTATGTAGTAGGATGGGTCGCACAGTGGCCATGTTCGCATGTGTATATAGGTACACATGCAAACATGGGGACTGTGAGACCCATCCTACTACCTTTATCGGTATGTCCACCATGAGGCTCTCGCGAAGTCTGTCATACCACCTAAACTCAGGAGCACCTAAAAATCATCATAGCGAAGTCCATCAAGCAAAGTTGAGAAGAAAAGACCTAACCCAGATTACGGAGATTATAGATTACAACAAAAACCCATGACGATTACCCATATTAGAAGCTTTGTATATTAAGGATCTATCCCCGGGAATGAATACCCAACTCGAGGACTTAAAAATCCTACCAAGTATGAGAAGATCATTCCCTAATGAAAACGAGACAAAGAACATAGATACACGCCACCCCCAACCTACAGAACGACACGAAGCTCCGACGACGCCAACCAGACAAAATCCCACATCGACGACCAGACAAAATCCCACATCGACGATTAGATAAAATCCCACAGCCTGTACCATATATAATCCACACACACGCAGCCCAACCCTTAGATCCTTACCTGCCACTGAGGAAGCACCAAGAGGTGTGAAATCTCTTTCTGGCTTTTTTAAAATTATGTATGTTATTCCACAGCATGACATACGGAGATTTATTAAGGTTAATTTCTACAGAAGGCAAGATTACTTTAAGAAAGAGAGAAAAATACAACAAGAAGCTCTGTCATAACAAGCTTGCCATTCATTTTAATAAAGTATGTATATATATATATATATATATATATATATATATATATATATATATATATATATATATAAATATAAACTACAATGTGAATTGTATACTGTAGCTGCATTCTTCCAATCTATTCTGTGATCTCAGCTTATCTTTCTCCGAGAGTGGGTTTAAGTTTTATTTTATTCGTGTGCCACGACACCTACGTTACTTGATTTGATACATACATACATACACACACACACACATATATATATATATATATATATATATATATATATATATATATATATATATATGTACATATATTCATATATGTATATATACATACATATATATGTATACATACATATATGTATATATATATATACATATATATATGTATATATATGTATAAATATATATATATATATGTATATATATATATATACATATATATAGTTATGGCTTGCTGAGGTGTGCCGAACTATTCCAGGACTATGAATAGTGGCCAGGTCTGTACGGGGTTGAAACTGATTACAACGGCACGATATAGCCGTAACAAAGTACATTCATGGACGTAGTGGCTCTCGGTTAAATTTTGCCCACGTAAAAGCAAATCGAGAAGTCTAATAACATGAAAACATATATTTAATAAGTACCATTAAAATTCAAATAGATATATCCCGAAGAATGACATCAGACATATTATAAAAATAAATATAATGGAACAGGAAACTTATAATAATTAATTTAAACACAGTCACAAAATAAATACATGAAAAGTTAAATCATAAAAGGGAGGGTGGATTCCACTTGTACTGGATGTAAGGGAAAATCGCTACTTAATCATCTAAACAACCAGCCCTTTTAAATTACGCACAATTCGAGTGCGCTTCGAAGTCTTACTCGAAACGAGCTGCCACGTATGACGACCGAGGTTACGTGCGTCCCGGTCAGACATGGTTCTATCAGAGAGAACTTGGTGACTGCACCTAGTCCACTATTCCCCCTCCCCTCTCTCCACTCTAAAACTGGCGTGATACATCGACTGGACGTCGTTTGTCTCCAACTTCGCCTTCCGCTCTACCAGAGCCGTCATCGCTCAGCTCCCAAACCCTGATCTTCTACCGAAGCTTTCTACGAGTAATAAAAATGTTTACTGTGGAGTCAATTCGAGTGAGCTACGACCAAACTGACCAAAGGTGAAACAGTTGGTGTTGTTTTTCCCTTTTCCTGAAATTGATTTGATAGTGCATTGTGGAAGGACCAGAATTATAAACTTCCAGTGCAATCCTGTGTTTTCTTACTTGTCCTACGAGTCTATACACGAACCGAGAGTTCTGAAGCAGGTAGTGGTGGTCCGCACCTAGTTTCAGAACTAAATGACCTAATTGATCCTTTATACTGGACAAGAGTTGGTTATACTCAATTTTGTTGTGGGAGGAACAAGGCTTGTCCTGCATACGGCAGCGGGGGATCCGGTGGTGGAACAGCAGGTATAAGGGCGGAATCAATGTCAACGCGAGCGTCTTGGGACCTAGGGAAGCCACAGGGATCTTGATTGTGGCTGCCGAAGTTGTTGGCCGCCGTTAAGTAGTGGGTGGAGTTGGCGGGGCTTTGACGTGGACCTCGTCAGCGGTTCATTGTACACTTCAAGTCCGGCTCGAAAACAGGTCGAAATCAACAACCCATTAGAGCTGTTAGCAAGTCATGGTGACGTGGAGGTGGTGTTGATAGGTCGTTTACGAGTGTCCTCAAATAGTCTTGGTTTCGGGGTGACAGAAAAATCACGGTGGTGACCAGTGACTATAACACCCCCCTTCCAGAAGTCCAGCGTGAAGGGGTGGAGCTGGGCTAGAGGTCTTTTATTTGGGGCTGTTTGGACGTCTGCTCCTCTTGAGAGAGTATCCGCCAGAATGTCTTCACACTTG
>NC_134816.1:10720093-10735093 GCF_046742065.1 Oratosquilla oratoria
GCATTCCGCAAACCCATGGGGCAACGAAGCCATTCATAGTGCCTACTGGGAGTCGAGAAGGCCGTGACTTTACGAGACTTCTCCTCCAGGGGTATCTGCCAAAAACCTGCTTTTAAATCTAAAGTGGTGAACACCGTATTACCATTGCCAATGGACTGAAGAAGCTCGCTTAAGATAGGTAGAGGATAATGATTAGGAAGAGTGACCTCACTGACTTTCCTGTAATCAAAAACAGGACGAAAAGGTCCATCTTTCTTAGGCACCAGGAGAAGAGGCGAATTCCACTCGGAGTGGGACTCCTGTACAACACCTATAAGCCGACGAGAGTGAGGTAACCTGTAAGAGGGGACGTAAACAGGACGAGTGCCTGGCTGAAGATCAATTCTATGAAAGTATATAAGGCGTCAGACAACAATGAAAATTACGATGTTGTTTACCTTGACTTTAGCAAAGCGTTCGACAAAGTGCCACACAAGAGACTACTAAATAAAATCAAAGCCCATGGCATAGGAGGAAAAGTGTTAGAATGGATTAGAGCTTGGATTAGTAACAGAAAACAGCGGGTCACCATAAATGGAATAAAATCTAGGTGGGGCAATGTTACTAGCGGGTTCCCCCAGGGCTCGGTTTTGGGTCCCTTGTTGTTCATTATGTATATAAACGACTTAGACGATGGGTTAAATAGTGATGTTAGTAAGTTTGCGGACGACACTAAAATAGGACGCCTAATTAGGTCAGGAGACGACGCCCAGATTCTGCAGGATGATCTTAATAAACTGTTAACATGGTCGGTGAAATGGCAAATGAACTTCAATATCTCTAAGTGTAGCGTGTTAAACGTAGGGCTACACAACCCCAAAAATAGATACAACTTAGATAACACGTTTTTAGAAAAATCTGAGTGCGAGAGGGACTTGGGAGTTCTGCTGAGTCCGGACCTTAAAACCAGGAAGCAGTGCATTAGCGCCAGAAATAAAGCTAACAGGGCATTAGGCTTCATTGCTAGGACGGTAACGAGTAGAAGTGCAGAGGTAATTATTAAACTCTATCTAGCGATAGTTAGACCCATCCTTGACTATGCGGTACAGTTTTGGTCTCCGTCCTACAGAATGGACATAAATTCACTAGAATCAGTACAGAGAAGAATGACCAAAATGATACAAGGACTCGGAAATTTGCCTTACGAAGATAGGCTTAGGCACCTAAACTTACACTCTCTGGAAAGACGCAGAGTGCGGGGTGATCTAATAGAATTGTTCAAGTGGATCAAAGGCTATAACAAGGGTGATGCAAACAAGGTCATCATAATAAAACAACAGGGCAGGACTCGCAGTAATGGGTATAAACTGGACAAATTTAGATTTAAGAAGGAAATAGGCAAGAATTGGTTTGCTAATAGGGTGGTCGATGAATGGAATAAACTTAGTAACCATGTAGTAAGCGTTGAAACTATCAGTTGTTTTAAAAAACGATTAGACAACTTTATGGATGGGGATGACAGGTGGTGATGGATACGGAGCTGCCTAGTGTAGGCCTTATGGTCTTTTGCAGTCTCCTTTATTCTTATGTTCTTATGAACCACACGATCCGTAACCCCTAACGGATCACCTGGTAAAGCCAAAGCCTGACGGTGGGTAACTAGCAGGTCAAGGAGACGAGGCGTCTCTTCAGGAAAATCAGTCTCGCCTACAAATGTGGCAAGCTCAGAAGCTAAGTGAGCAGGGTCACGTGTTGGAGGAGACTGTAGAACAGAAGCTGCTATAATAGGCGAATCCTGGAAAGCAGCAACGTGTACCCCCTCAAAGGAGCCTAAGTGACTGCCAGGAGAGAGAGGAATAGGAGCACCCGTGACATTGGTTACCATCGCTGTGGTAACATGATCCTCACGAATAGTGGAGAGAGTTCCTTCTAGGGCAAGCCGACGAATACGAATAGAGTCAGGCAAAGAGAGAACGTCAGACCCAATCGGGGCACCTGAGACGCGCACTGGAACTCGAACAGAACTTGAAGGTTCAATAAGATGCTCTCCTACAACAACAGCAGCACAATGAGCAACAGGGGTAGAGCGCTTAGAAGTTGGGGTAGAGCGCTTAGAAGTTGGGACAGGCACATGTGCAGACTGAGCAAGCACAGGAGAATCACAAACAGAAACTGGCCTATCCGAAGCAGAGATATCAAAATTGCAGAAAGTCACTACACGGCGACTAGGAGAAATATCTATGCTATGAGCTGTAAGAGCATCAATACCCAAGAGACAATCACACTTAAGGGCAATGCCAGAGACAACAGCAAAAGTGACATTGAAGACTGTAGCATGCGAAGGAAACTGTAAGGGAAGACAAACAGATCCAAGAACAAGCAAGGGAGAACCTTGCACAGAATGCAAATTATTACAAAAGGGAGACAAAGGGAGATTATACAAATCCCGTAGAGCAAGGTAAGCCTTTCTACTTAACAGACTACATTCTGCACCAGTATCTACAGTGACTGAAAGAGGCGTATCCCTAGTAAGAAATTGAAAGGTAAGTAATTAAGAAGACTCAACAGCCACAAAGGGAATTATTTGAGACCGAACATTGCTGGTCAACTCTTTGGGTTGGGAAACACGCGCTGGGGAAAATGGGATTGACGAGGCTGGTGAGAAGTCTCATCCCTAAGTTTCAAAACCTTGAAACATTGATCAGTTGAATGTTTACATTGACCATGGATATGGCAATAACTGAGTCTACCTGGAGGTTCGACTCTGGAAAGGTCATGCGACAGATTAGAAGAAACAGTAGGTACACTCCTGCGAACAGGGGACAGTCTTGTTTTGTGTACCTGGCGCCTACGGCGGTAACAAAAGTCGCTCGAATGACCAGACCTGTTACAAAAGGTACATAACAGGGGAAGGGGGGTAACTGTAGATTGAGGGGAACTATGAGTAGGAACTGTAGACTGAGAGAACTGAGGAGAACATGGGACATGACCATGTTGATGAGCATTGCTAATACACAAGGAACTAGACGGCACTTCCCCCAGTTTACGAGAAAGTTGTGACGCAAAAGACAAGAGAGTCTCATCAGGCTTATACATGAGAGAAGATGCTGCTCTTCTCTCAGAAGGCACAAAAAAAAAAAGGATATACAAGAGAAATTCAATGATAAGACGAAATCTATCTACAGAAATGTTACCATTCTCTACCCAATCTGACTGTGAAAGTGACTCTAAAGCTTCAACAGCAAGGATACTGGCCTGAGCTTGCGCCCGTCTATAATCAAGTGCCCAGTCGGGATACGAGAGTATCAGCTAGTTTGAAGCACCAATGGAACGCACCACCACCAAGAGTATCTGTAAAAAAGTTTAAGGAAGTTAGACCTAAAGGTGTCATAATTATAGTTCAGAAATTTAGGATCTAAACACGATGCCGAGAGTAGCTCCGATGCTAGAGAATTTGGCACAATCTGGGACCTCACAAAGGAGATCTTTTCAGGGCCCATCGAAACATTGGTCTGGACAATGGCGTCCTCACATGGACGGATAAAATCAGCCGCCCTATAATGAGGATCTTGGCCAGAAAATTGCACCACCGACGGATTTTGATGGAGCAACGTCAACTTGTGGGCCATTGTCTCAGATGAGCTTGGCGGACTGAGAAACGAAGGCCTCTTAGACTTAGATATGATAGGAGATGACAACCTTAACCCACTTCGTAAAACCACATGAAAACACTGACACCAAGCAAATACAACACACTAGCATAAGCATGAAATAATGTAAAAAAATAATATAGAGAAATCACATGGACATGGGACACGAACGTAAGAAAATATAATTCACACAAACACAAGCATTGAAACACAAACAATGCAATACCACAATGAAGAAAAAAATTATATTAAGACCGTAATTAGAAAAAAATTACGTAATAATATAAACACTAATACGTAAGTATACAACATACGTCACAGGCGAAGGGAGTCTAAACATTCCGGGGTAACATTTCAGAATGTAAACAAATAGTGACGTCACCAAAAATGGCCGCTTCAAGCACGACCGGATAGTTGAATTTATTTTATGTTATTTTATTTTATCTTATTTATGTAATGTATTTTTTTCACCATATATTCACAAAACTAATAAAAAGACAAAACTGGTAACAAGGTCCAAGGTAGCCAAAGTATATGGCGCAAAGCGATCTCAAGGCTGTCCGGGAACGCCACCACCGGAATTTCAGCAGACGACGGCGACTTGTTGCCTCTGATGAATCCACGGCACAATTTTGACTGTCCAAAATCCTCCACCATCCAGGCCCAAATTAGCGCTGAGAACACACACAGGAACACAAGGCGATCCAATGACAGGGCAGACGACGATGATGCCCGAGAAGAGCGGAAAAAAAACCCACCTGGCGCAAACCTGAGATAAATGTCCCTGCGCCGAAATACTAGCTTAAGTCACTGTGTCCGGAGCACAATCACGTCTAATATATCAATTAAGTTCACTGAAAAACACCTGGGCTGGAAAGGAAAAATGGGGAAAAAACCATCGCCACAACGCATCACCGGCCGGCAATTTCCAAATGTCACACAAATCGAGTTCTGTATATATGCACAATGAATGTTTACACGCTGCCACCATTTAATGTTCTGGGTGGCAAATGAATACACAAAGAAAAGTCTATATCACAAGTATATTTAGATTAACAAAAATTTGGCACAACAGAAAATAGGTGTAACCGTAGTCAAGGCTGCTAGAATACTGAACCCACGCTACCCATTTCGCGCCCAAACAGCAGCGCGCACCGCATCTGCCAAATCCCACAATACATTGCACTATATATGATAAACATACAACATCATAATACAAGTTATGTACACAACAAATATATTCATATACACTGTGCCAACAACCAGCCAGACTAGGAAATTCGCAGCGGTTAGGCCCAGACACGCCTAACCCACCTCCACCCACTTCCACCCAGACCAGGAGCTTCGCAGCAGTCAGGCCCGGACCGCCTAACATACCTGCTATTCGCATCGGGTCAGCATCCTCGCTTACCAACCCTCCTGTGTCAACCGTACCCATCTCAACCAACCAACCACACCCTCCACCCACCGCCACCCTTAGCTCGTCAGTCATCATCAAGTTCAAGTAATGCAATCCCCCTGTATTTCCACGAATACACCTACTCAATTGTAAACACATTATAATATGGCGCAAACGAACCGATAGGCTCATACAAATAATCTAAATAAAACTATAAAAAATAAGTACGAATCACAGTAATAGAATATCAGACCAGGATAGACAGAACTCAATGATTAAATAATAAAACATCTCCCAGTGCAATTCTAACAGTAGACTTACAAAATATGTTTTCAATTTCAACGTAGACTAAATCAAAATGTCACCGCAAAGAAATCTCCCTGGCAGTCACCCGAAACCGAGTAAATTAGAACAACGACAAATCCCAGAATGAGCACATAAAAACTATTCATCCTTCGGACGCAGGACGTCATGTGATTCGATAGGTTAGGTCCTCACAATCATTTACTTATCAAACTTTTCCTACTATCTGTAAAAGTACTTCTTCACTTCCTTCCGACCGTGAAGCCCCAGAATAATTATATCAAAACTACCCAACCAAAGGCGACAAATAAACAATTCATACCATAATGTTATATATACATAAATCTCAAACTTAGATAAAAAAAAAAAAAAAAAATTAAATGCCTTAAATAAATAGCAATATGTACCCCGTCTGGGGTATTGGCTCCATGTTATTGTGGCAGAATAGCATGCAGTTGATACTTTAGGGTCTATATGAGGCGCCCCTGGGGACCAGAGCCACACATAATTTTGTCTGTCATAGAGGAAACTCTGTACATAGAGAAATGATGACACTTTTATACTACGACTGTCCCTCCGTTATGCTGTCCCCCAACCCCTTGTTACTGTCCTGTACCATTTCTCTGAATATTCATTTCCTTTTTTCGCCTACATACCCTGTGGTGGGGGTAAAAGAATACTGCCACCAAGTATTTCCACTTGAGTTGTAAAAGGCGACAAAAAAGGGACGGGGGATGGGATTAGGAATCCTACAACCTGTAGCCCCAAAAGGGAATATTCCTAAAAAAAGGAAGTAAAGGCATAAGAGGGTCTGGGAGCTTTCCAACCAGTACCCTAAGGTTTGGGTCTTTTAATGTGCGTGAATGTGGTGCAGATGAGAGTAAAAGGGAAGAGATAGGCAGTATGTTTGTGAGAAGAAAGATGGATGTACTGGCTTTGAGTGAAACTAAAATGAAAGGAAAGGGCAACTGTGAGTTTGGGAGTGTAGCTAGGAGGTATTCAGGAGTGAAGAGGGGACGAGGGAGAGAAGGTCTAGCTATACTAGTAAGTAAAGAGATAAGTACGCGGGTAGTGGAGTGGAAGGAGGTGTCATCAAGGTTGATGTGGATAAAGGTGAAGCTGGGAAAGGAGATGTGGGTTTTTGTAAGTGCATATGGGCCTGGTAGTGAGAAGAGCGTAGAGAAAAGGGAGGCTTTTTGGGTAGATATAAATGAGTGCATAGAGGGATTAGGGAGAAATGTCAATGTAGGTGTATTGGGAGACCTAAATGATAGGGTAGGAAATGAACCAATTGACGGAGTGATTGGGAAGTATTGAGTTCCAGGTAAAAATCGTAGTGGAGAGTTGATGGTGAAGTTGTGTCTTGAAAGAGAGTTGATGATAGCAAATACAGTGTTTAAGAAGAAAGTCAAGCATAATTACACATGGGAGAGGGTGGCGGATGGAAGGGTGGCAGATAGAGCGTTGAACTATATTGTGTTGACCAGGAGTATGGTAGGAAGAGTTAAGGATGTACATGTTCTAAGGGGAGAGAGTGGGGGAATATCAGATCATTTCCTGGTGGAAGGAAAATTGAGAGTGGAGAATAGGTGGAGAAAGAGGAAAAAGGCAGAAGGAAAAAAGGAGAATGAGTATAAGAAGAAGTTGAGAGAGGAGTGGGAGAGATTAAAGGATAGAGTAGAACTAGGAGTGGAGGAGGAATGGGGATGGTTCAAGCAGGGAATCATAAGGTGTACAAAGATGGTGTGTGGAACAAGGAGGGCGGGAGGAAATAGAAGGAAGGGTAGTGAGTGGTGGGATGAGGAAGCAAAGAAGGGTGTAAAAGAGAAAAAGCAGGCATTCATAGATTGGCTACAAATTAGGACGAGGGAATCGTATGAGAGGTACAAAGAGAAAGGAAGTTAAGCATAAGATAAAAGGAACAAAGAGGAGAGCAGATGTGGAATGGGGAAAGAGTATGACAGAAAATTTTGAAAGTAATAAAAAGATGTTTTGGAAGGAAATTAAAAGAGGAAGAGGAGGCGAATCAAGTAGAGAGGATATGTAAAAGGTGCAGATGGAGAGATGATAATGGAAGAGAGGGTAGTGAAAGGAAGGTGGGCAGAGTATTTTAGGGAGTTGCTAGATGTGAAGGAGGATAGGGAGGGAAAGGTAGTTGCAGTGGGAAGCGCTAAGAGAATGAGAGTGATGAGTGAGGAAAATGGAGAAATAGGGAAAGATGAAGTGAAAGCAGCCGTTAAGATGATGAGAACAGGCAAGGCACCTGGGCTTGATGGATGCCATGAAAAATGTCTGAAGAAAGGAGGTACAGTTATGGCGGACTGGCTGGTGAGGTTATATAATGTTTGTTTAAGAGAGTGACAGTAGGCTGGAAGTGAGCATTAAAGGTGAGAAACTGGAGGAAGTGGATAGTTTTAGATACTTGGGTGCGAATGTGACAGGAAAGGGAGGAGTGGGGGTGGAGGTAGAATGTAGATTGAGAGAAGCGAGTAAATGACTTGGTGGATTGAAAAGAGTAATGAGAAATAGCCATCTGGGAATGGATGCTAAGAGGAGGTTATATGAAGGAGTGATTGTGCCAACAGCAATGTACGGGGCAGAAACATGGAACATGAGAGAGGAAGAGAGAAGGAGTTTGAATGTGTTTGAGATGAAATGTCAGAGAAATATGATAGGGGTTACTAGGGTAGATAGAGTGAGAAATGAGGAGGTGAGGAGGAGAACAGGGGTGGAAAGGGAGCTGGGAGATAGGGTTGATGAAAGAGTATTAGGATGGTTTGGACACATTGAAAGAATGAGTGAAGAAAGATTAGTAAAAGAAGTGTGGAAGGCGGAGGTGGAAGGAGTGAATATGCGGGGGCGTCCTAGGATGAGATGGATGGATGGGGTGAAAGGGGCTTTACAAAACAGAGGAATGTCTGATGAGGAAGGACGGGAGTGGACAGAAGATAGGGGTGAATGGAGAAGGGTTGTGTATAAATGAGGCTGTGATGCATGAGGAGTGGGTGGGGGATGGGGGTGAGAAAGTATGTGTGAGCAAAATTTGACGCAGCCCGAAGGGCTTTCTCCCCATCTTCTCCTTTTCTGCCAGAGGGGACGGAGAAGGGGGTCGCCGAATTTATGAAGCGGCCCTGCTGTGGATGTGCTTTGTCTTGCGATACTGCTTCTGACCCAGGGCAGTGGACAGGATGCAGGGATGACCCGTCATCCAGGAGGTGCCAAGATAGGAGGGAGGGAGGAGGGTAGAGGGGAGTGGAATATATAGGAAATGAATTGGGTTGGAGTGATTTCTATGCCTTTTTCTTTTTGGCTACCCCCCGTATAAGGGGGAAAAAGCCTTTGGTATATGTATGCATGTACATGTGCAATAGTAACATCAGTTATAGAAATCACAATTTCCCATAAAGTTGTAGCAAATAACCATTCACACTTCTCGACAGCATGAATATTAGTAGAACTTTTATGTAAACAGATATATCTCCATCTCAAAATATATATATGAATATTTGGCTCTACACAAAGTAACACGTTTATTCAAAAACAAACTAACCATTTAGGATGTCATGTCTTCAGTAAAGCTATAGTGAAAGTGTACAAACTAAATATATCTTAGAGGAAAGAGATCATCAAAAATTCTCATTGAACAGAGAAAGAACACAAGTGAAATTGCAAATTAATTCCCATTGGAAAAAGAATATACAAGTGTAAAAGTATTGACATAGCTTTATTGAACACATTCAAGATATGATAATATACGTAAATCCCTCCCTTTTTTTTTTACTCATTCAATTAAATTTTACAAATCAATATCTCCCACTAGCAACTTAATAAATTATCATATCTTATGTTTTTGCAATTATGTATGCCAAAACCCCACCGTCACGACCTTAACCCAAGGTACGCGGACGTACCTCAAAAGGTCGGAAAGGCAATGTAACCAAAAACCATCACTAACCATTACCTACCACGCACATGATCCACATGCATACGACAGAGCACTCGCATTCAGCGAGACCCCTCTTGCTTACCTTGCTTTCCCTGAACAACCACCTTACCAAATACATCTAACGCAGCAGAAATCAGACAAACAAGATATTTCTGCCAAATGTCACCAGACAAACCCATTAAACCCCCTTTATTATACCTGCCCCTATTATATTACCCATAAGCTAATATATATATATATATATATATGTATATATATATATATATATGTATATATATATATATATATATATATATATAATATCTAACCATACCCACCAACCATACGACTAACCCTCATGTATAGAACTGACCCCAATGTATAGAATAGCGAGACTAACACCTTTACATACGACAACCCACTAACCCCTATATTAACCGAATATAATGTAACCAAGAGAGGAGAGCTGGGCATGTCAAGAGCCTGCCAGCCAGAACCTGGCTAGGTCAAATGCCTGCCAGACACAGGTGTGCCCGAGGATAAGGCCCGGCACTTTACTGTATTTTGCCCACAGGGCCCATGTATAGTTTGTTAATATCAAACCAGATAACTTTTGTAATAGAATAGAAGAAACTCCGGTTTTGGAGTTTATCTCGCCCGGTTTAAGCCCATCTTACGTAACCAGCAGCAATCACCAACCAAAACGGGGTTACACGGGTGGCCGGTGTGGAACGCGGTAACGTAGGGAGGCAAGGTATACATAAGAGATCAAATGACCGTAAGGGACCAGATGTCCGTGTTGGGGCAAATGTCCAGGACGCATTCAATGTCAATGAAGGACCAAATGTAAATATAGAGCAAGGTGTCACTAAAGAACAAAATTATAATGTAAGGCATGATGTTGAAATACAAAATTTGCCAAAAAGAAATACTCACGAGATTCTTAATACCATGTACCTCAATGCTCGCAGTATTAGGAATAAATTTCAAGAAATACAGGCATATGTCAAGAGCGAAAATCTCGATATGATAGGAATAACTGAGACATGGTTAAATAGTAAGAGTTTGAAGCTGAATATTACGGGATTTAAACACTTTCATCAGGATAGAAACCACAAGAAAGGTGGGGGTGTTCTGTTGTACGTTAAAAACAATGTCCATGCCTGTGTTTTAGAGAAAATGAAACAGGATGCATATGATAGTTTGTGGGTAGAATTAACCCCCCCCCAAAAAAAAAAAAAAAATGAATGTAGGTGTAATATATAGGCCAAAAACATTATCGTTAGCAGCCGACAAACTGTTATTTCAAGAACTGTCTATTTTCTGCAACTAGAACTTATTGATAATGGTTGATTTTAATTTTACTGACATTGATTGTATGACACTTGAACATGGCCATATACTGTAGGTAGTCGTTTGATAGATATTCTCGGTGACAATTACTTAATTCAGCATGTAAAAGCCCACAAGACATGGAAACTTACTCGATCTATTGATCACTAGCCGTGAAAGCCTGATAACCGATGTAGAATTTGGTAAAACTATTGCAAATAGCGATCACAACTTAGTTAGATTCATATTGCTCAAAAAAAAAAAAAAATAGAATAGATACTTGTGTATCTAAAATACCCGATTTTAGTAAACCTCAGCTCATAGGACTACGTCAGGAGTTTCAGCTTACAGATTGGGAGGCAAAATTAAACGAAAGACCTGTAGATCAAATGGGGGGAACATTTCAAAATACGCTTACTAAGATGATTCATATTTACATCCCGTTTAAGGACAGACACCCCCCAAATCAGGCTCACCCAAAATGGCTCGACAAAGAAACTGAAAAAAGTATTACTAATGAGTGACATGCTTATAAGAAATACAAGTGCTTGGGTTCACTTAATGACTATCAAAGTTATGTAATAATACAGAGATATTTAAAAAAGGTAATAAAAAACGAAAACGGCAATACGAAATGAATATTGCTAATAAATCCAAAGAGGATTCCAAATAATTCTATAGTTACATTACAGATAAAAAGATGATTAGGAATCACATTTCCAGTCTAGGGTATTTACTGCATGTTATTGTGGCAAAGTAGCATGCAGTTGATACTTTAGGTTCTATATGGGGTGCCTCTACGGACCAGGGTCACACATAATTTTTGTCTGTTCATAGAGAAATAACACTTTTATTATACTACGGCTGTCCCTCCGTTATGCTGTCCCCCAACCCCTTGTTACTGTCCTGTACCATTTCTCTGAATATTCATTTCCTTTTTTCGCCTACCCTGTGGTGGGGGATAGAATGCTGCCACCAAGTCTTCCCACTTGAGTCGTAAAAGGCGACAAAAAAAAAAAAAAAAAAAAAAAAGGAGGGGGGTTACGACTAGGAATCCTGCTACCTGTAGCCCCACAGGGGCCATTCCTGAAAAAAAAAGTTAAGGCATAAGAGGGTCTAGGAGTTTTCCAACCAGTACCCTAAGGTTTGGGTCTTTTAATGTGCGTGGATGTGGTACAGATGAGAGTAAAAGGGATGAGAGAGGCAGGATGTTTGTAAGAAGAAAGATGGATGTGTTGGCTTTGAGTGAAACTAAATTAAAAGGTAGGGGAGAGTGTGAGTTTGGGAGTGTAGTTTGGAGGTTCTCAGGAGTGAAGAAGGGACGAGGGAGAAAATGGGTGGTTTTACTAGTAAGCGAAGAGATAGTTAAGCGTGTAGTGGAGTGGAAGGAAGTTTCTTCAAGGTTGCTGTGGACGAAGGTGAATCTGGGAAGGGAGATGTGGGTTTTTGTAAGTGCGTATGGACCTGGTAGTGAGAAGAGCGTAGAGGAAAGGGAGGATTTTTGGGTATATTTAAATGAGTGTATAGAAGGATTATGGAGAAACGTCAATGTAGTTGTATTGCTACGGTAGGAAACGAACCAATAGACGGAGTGATTGGAAAGTATGAAGTTCCAGGTAAAAATCGTAGTGGAGAATTGATGGTGGAGATGTGTCTCGAAGGAGAGTTGATGATAGCAAATGCAGTGTTTAGAAAGAAAGTCAAACATAATTACACATGGGAAAGGGTGGTGGATGGGAGGGTGGCAGATAGAGCTTTAATGGAATATATACTGGTGACTAGGAGTATAGTAGTGTCGCGTGGCCGCAAGTCCATGTGTTCCTTTTTAATAGATGTACTTTCCATGTTACCACCTGTTTCGGGTAGTTGTAGCCACGCCCTATTTTTCGTCTTCCTGAATTACAGATCGTATGAAATACAATTTTCTATGTTCCGTGTGAATTATTCCTTTGTTATCTTTTTATTTTAGTTAGCTAGGATATTGTTCATATTGTATATTGTACCTTATTATGTTAATGATGTCTGTGTGTGTATTGTAGTATGTTATTCCACTCACCCTGCCTGTAGTAAAATAAATTATAACGGTTTGCGAGTTTGCAACTGCGGCCCCCATGGTGACCGCAATCACGAAGTACACTACTTCTTATCCTCTCTCCCTCTTGGTTCTGAACCCGTTTAGAGCGGACGCATTTTATCCGCTCCTCTATAATTCATAGGTTAAGTATTTTAGCTGGACCCTAGTGGTAACAAGTGGTCCGGGTAGACATAAAATAAGTGTGTGTGTAGTATTAAGTGAATATGAAACTAATTTATGTTAGAACACCATAGTTTTGTCTTAACCTTGCCCCTCTGAGTTATCCACCGGTCACCTAAACTATTGACATACGAGCTTGAAAGTACTGCACAGATATTTATATTTGATATGCAGTATATTGTTATCCTGCCATTTAGTCTCAATCTGGTTCGTCAATGATTGGAGGTAGGATTGTTTCTCCAATTAAGATTGGGCTTTAATGGGAGGCGTAACAGTAGGAAGAGTTAAGGATGTACATGTTCTTAGGGGAGAGAGTGGGGGAATATAAGATAATTTTCTGGTGGAAGGTAAATTGAGAGTGGAGAATAGGTGGAGAAAGAGGAAAAGGGCAGAAGGTAGGGTGGTACTTAGAGTGAACTGCTTAAATCAGAAAGAAAAGGAGAAGGATTATAAGAAGAAGCTGAGGGAGGAGTGGGAGGGAGTGAAGGAGAGAATAGAACTAGGAGTGCAGGAGGAATGGGTATGGTTCAAGGAGGGAGTCATAAGTTGTGCAAAGATGGTATGTGGAACAAGGAGGGTGGGAGGAAATAGAAGGAAGGGTAGTGAATGGTGGGATGAGGAAGCAAATATGGGTGTAGAAGAGAAAAAGCAGGCTTTCATAGGTTGGCTACAAATTAAGACGAGGGAATCTTATGAGAGGTACAAAGTAAAGAGAAGGGATGTGAAGCATAAGATAAAGGAGGCAAACAGGAGAGCAGATGGGAAATGGGGTTAGAGTATCACAAAAATCTTTGAAAATAATAAAAAGATGTTTTGGAAAGAAATTAAAAGAGGAACAGAAGGAAAATCAAGTAAAGAAGAAATGGTAAAAGGTACAGATGGAGAGATGATAATGGAAGAGAAAGAAGGTCCAATTATGGTGGACTGGGTGGTGAGGTTATTTAATATTTGTTTAAGAGATGGTAGAGTGCCGGAGGACTGGAGGGGTGCCTGTATAGTTCCACTTTACACGGGAAAGGTGGACAAGTGTGAGTGTAGTAGTTTCAGAGGGATCAGCATGTTGAATGTAGTTGGGAAGGCTTATGGGATGGTCTTGACTGAGAGGATTAGGAGAGGAATAGAGGGAGTAATTGGTGAGAAACAGTGTGGATTTAAGACAGGTAGGGGTTATGTAGATCAGATTTTTGTGATAAGGCAGATATGTGAGAAAGCTATAGGAAAAGGTAAGGATGTTTTTTGGCCTTATATGGACCTGGAAAAAGCTTACGACAGGGTAGACAGGAAGGCACTGTGGGAGGTACTGCAGATATATGGGATAGGAGGAAAGCTGTTAAGAGCAATCAAGAGTTTTTATGAGAGTAGTAGAGCTTGTGTTAGGATTAGAAATGGAGAGAGTGAATGGTTTGACGTAAAGGTGGGACTTTGTCAGGGATGTGTTATGTCGGTCTGGCTGTTCAATTTTTACATGGATGGGGTGGTGCGAGAGGTGAATGCAAGGGTGGTGGGTCAGGGGCTTGAGATGGCTAAAGAAAATGGAGAAAAGTGGGAAATAAGCCAGTTGTTGTTTGCTGACGACACTGCGCTTATAGCAGGATCAGAGGAGGGACTAAGGAGGTTATTGACAGAGTTTGAGAAGGTGTGTGAAAGAAGGAAACTGAAGATACACGTGGGCAAATGTAAGGTGCCGAGAGGTACAAGGGGAGGGAGTGGTAGCAGACTGGAAGTGAGTATTAAGGGAGAGTGTCTGGAGGAAGTGGATAGTTTTAGATCCATGGGTGCAAATGTGGCAGGAAAGGGAGGAGTGGGGGTGGAGGTAGAATGTAGATTGAGAAAAGCGAGTAAATGTCTTGGTGGATTAAAAGGTGTAATGAGAAATAGACCATTGAAAATGGATGCTAAGAGGAGGTTATATGAAGGAGTGATTGTACCGACAGCACTGTATGGGGCAGAAACATGGAACATAAGAGAGGAAGAGAGAAGGAGTTTGAATGTGTTTGAGATGAAATGTCTGAGAAGTATGATGGGGGTTACTAGGCTGGATAGAGTGAGAAATGAGGAGGTGAGGAGGAGAACAGGGGTGGAAAGGGAATGATGAGATAGGGTTAATGAAAGAGTATTAGGATGGTTTGGACACATGGAAAGAGTGAGTGAAGAAAGA
>NC_134816.1:10740093-10742593 GCF_046742065.1 Oratosquilla oratoria
ACGGAACCTTGTATATGCAACCACATGAATTTTTTGGAGAATTCTTAATAATCAATTTCTTGAATGTGCGTGAATTGTTAAAGACTACATTAATGTTCCATGTTTTGAGTAAATGAGGATTCTGAGAAAGTATTTCACTAAAAGACAAGACTTAAAGATTCTTAGTTTCAAAGGGAGGTGTAGGTTGATTCCTATAAAAAGTTTTCTTGGCTCTTTTGAGAGCGTTATTTATAGAAGTCTTAGGATATTTTAAGCTTAAGCCAATGTTGAAAATATTTTCAAATTCCTCATCAATAAATTCCGGGCTGCATATGCGTAGAGCACGTAAAAACATTGAAGAAAACACTGAATATTTGACTTTGTTGTGGTGACCAGAATAGTAGTGGACATATGACATTACATTAGTAGGTTTCCAATAAATACTGAATTTAAAACTATTGCCTTCTCTATGAATAAGACAATCAAGAAAAGGCAATTTACAATCAATTTCTGATTCCACTGTGAAATTAATAGAAGGAGCTAAGTTATTAAGTGAAACTAAAAATGTGTCAAAATTTTCTGTACAAGGCCGCAGGCATAAAAGATCATCTACATATCTGTACCAAACCGCCTGAGATGGTAAAATATTACTAAGTAACCTCTTTTCAAAATTTTCCATATATAGGTTACTTAACACTGGTGAAAGGGGATTACCCATTGCCATACCAAATTTTTGAGTGTAATATTCACCATGAAATTCAAACTTGCAATCTTTGCTACATAACTTGATAAGTTTTATACAAACCAAAGGTGAAATCGGTAAAGACAACTCATCCATGGACTCCGTGAGATATACAATCAAATCATCAGTTGGGACTTTCGAGTAAGTTAGTCACGCGTGACTAATTTACTCGAATTCTACAACACAGTCATATCGAATTATGACAAAAGAAACAATATAGATTTAATATATTTAGACTTTGCAAAAGCTTTTGATACCGTCCCCCACGAAATGCTACTTACTAAATTAGCTTCACACGGGGTGGTAGCCTATTAAGTTGGATTAGAATTTGGTTAAATGATCGAAAATAGAGAGCTATTTTAAATGGAAAAACTTCTAGATGGAAAAATGGTACGAGTGGAATTCGTCAGAGTTCCGTTTTTGGGCCACTTCTATTCATAGTATATATAAATGATAGACCACGGACTAAAATCTATTATCTCCAAATTTGTTGATGATACAAAACTGTGTGGAATAGCAAATGATCACTTAAATCAATTAGATATTCAAGAAGATTTAGATAAATTACAGCAATAGTCTGAAAAGTGGCTAATGAAATTTAACACAAGCAAATGCAAGGTAATGCACATTGGTAAAAATAACAATAAGTACGACTACAAGTTATTTGGAAATTCGTTAACAAAAATGAAAACGATCTCGGCGTGATTATCAGTAACGATCTCAAATCGTCTAAGCAGTATATATCAGCCTCTGAGAAAGGAAATAAAATTCTAGGACTGATCGCGCGATCCTTTGATTTCAAAAGTCCATCTCTTATTAACAAGCTATATAAATCGTTAGTTCGTCCACATTTGGAATATGCTGCTTCCCGTATGGTCACCAAATCTCATTAAAGACATTGACAGATTGGAGAGATTACAAAGACGAGCCACAAGACTGATTCCAAATATCAAAAATAAATCATATGCAAATCGACTAAAACATATAAATCTGTTTTCCCTAAAAAAAGACTTAGAGGTGACTTGATACAGGTCTTTAAGATTCTAAAGGGGATTGACAGCATCGAAAGTAACAAAAATTTTACACTGAATGAGAATCCGATAAGAAATAATGATTTCAAGCTGTCAGGAAATGTATTTAATTTGGAAGTGGGTAGAAACAACTTTGGCAACCATGTATTTAATGAATGGAATAAACTTCCTGCAGAGACATTGCAATGTAGTTCAGTTCGAAGTTTTAAGATTTGTTTAGATAAACATCTAAGTAAGATGCTGTAATGACTCCCATTTATTTTATATTATTTGTTTATTTGTTTGTTATTATTTGTCTTTATCATTTGCTTGGTTTTAGTTTACTACTATTTATCTGTCAATTTATCATTATTTATCATTGACCTGTTTGTGTATTATTTAACTATACTATGCATTTATCTATTTTAGTTATTATTACTTGTATTATTATAATTATTGTCTTATTCTATTTTTTTCACGTTTATTATATTTTTTCGCATCTGATCTAGTTATGGACCAAAAGGTCTCCTGCCGCATGCTCCGCCTTTGTAATTATTTGTAATTCTCTTGTAAACAGAGCTCCTCAATTCGTTTTCAGTTTTAATATACGTTCGTTATTGTGTTCACTATCGGTTTTTTGTAAATACTGAATAGAAAATCAGACATCCGTTAATGTTCGGTTTTTGGTCCCATTTGGGTAGCTGTTTACCTTATCCACCTCCCAAGGGTTTTATTAATCTGAAGCATGTTTGCCTAAAAGAAGGGTCAA
>NC_134816.1:10752593-10757593 GCF_046742065.1 Oratosquilla oratoria
GTCACTTTTGTTGTTGTCTCTGGCATTGCCCTTAAGTGTGATTGTCTCTTGGGTATTGATGCTCTTAGAGCTCATAGCATAGATATTTCTCCTAGCCAGTTTCTGTTTGTGATTCTCCTGTGCTTGATCAGTCCGCACATGAGCCTGTCCCAAATTCTAAGCGCTCTACCCCTGTTACTCATTGTGCTGCTGTTGTTGTAGGAGAGCATCTTATTGAACCTTCAAGTTCTGTTCGAGTTCCGGTGCGCGTCTCAGGTGCCCCAATAGGGTCTGACGTTCTCTCTTTGCCTGACTTTATTCGTATTCGTCGGCTTGCCCTAGAAGGAACTCTCTCCACTATTCGCGAGGATCATGTTACCATAGCGATGGTAACCAATGTCACGGGTGCTCCTATTCCTCTCTCTCCTGGCAGTCACTTAGGCTCCTTTGAGGTGGTACACGTTGCTGCTCTCCAGGATTCGCCTATTATAGCAGCTTCTGTTCTACAGTCTCCTCCAACACGTGTTCCTGCTCACTTAGCTTCTGAGCTTGCCACATTTGTAGGCGAGATTGATTTTCCTGAAGAGACGCCTCGTCTCCTTGACCTGCTAGTTACCCACCGTCAGGCTTTGGCTTTACCAGGTGATCCGTTAGGGGTTACGGATCGTGTGGTTCATAGAATTGATCTTCAGCCAGGCACTCGTCCTATTTACGTCCCCTCTTACAGGCTACCTCACTCTCGTCGGCTTATAGCCCAGTCCTTGGTTGACGATTTATTGAGTGAAGGTGTTGTACAGGAGTCCCACTCCGAGTGGAACTCGCCTCTTCTCCTGGTGCCCAAGAAAGATGGATCTTTTCGTCCTGTTGTTGATTACAGGAAAGTCAATGAGGTCACTCTTCCAGATCATTATCCTCTGCCTATCTTAAGCGAGCTTCTTCAGTCCATTGGCACTGGTAATACGGTGTTCACCACCTTAGATTTAAAAGCAGGTTTTTGGCAGATACCCCTGGAGGAGAAGTCTCGTAAAATCACGGCCTTCTCGACTCCCAGTAGGCACTATGAATGGCTTCGTTACTCCATTTTTCATGGCTTAGTTGGGAATGGACTTTTTGTTTACCTGGATGATTTGATTCTAGTTTCCAAAGATGTGGAAAGCCACTTTTCTAAGTTGTCCATGGTCTTGCAACGTTTTGCTGAAACTGGGTTGAAACTCAACTTACCCAAGTGTTCCTTTTTCAAGGTTAGTATCCAGTTCCTAGGTCATGTTGTAGACAAGCATGGTATCCATACCACAGGTGAAAAGATCAAGGCAGTCAAGGACTTCCCTATACCGAAGTCGGTTGAAAATGTACGTTCCTTCCTTGGACTTGCAGGATACTATCGTGCATTCATTAAAGACTTTGCTTCAATTGCTTCCCCTCTCACTCGCCTTCTCAAGAAGGACTCTTCCTTCCAGTGGCGTGATGTCCATCAGACAAGTTTTGATTCCTTGAAGCTTGCTCTTACTGAGGCATCTGTGTTGGCTTTCCCTGATTATAGTATCCCCTTTACTATTTGTACAGATCCTTCTGGTACAGGTATTGGAGCTGCACTCATGTAACAAGTAGATGGATGTAGACATCATGTTATTGCATATGCTAGTCGCATTCTTGATAAGCCTGAGTCCCGTTACTCTGTTACTCATTTAGAGGCCCTGGCAGTGGTGTGGGCTCTAAAGCACTTCCATGATATCATTTTTGGATATCCTATTACAGTCTACACGGACCACACTGTTGCCACTCAGCTTTTTAAGGGCAAGAATCTGTCAGGCCGCCTAGCCAGATGGTTCCTCACGATCGAAGAATTCAATCCAACCCTAAAGCATATCCCCGGGCGTGCGAACCACGTTGCTGATGCACTTTCACGGAATATCCCTGTTGCTGTTGTTACCGTGATTCATAACTTTTCCCTGCAAGATCTGGCCAAAGCTCAGCGTGAAGACCCTGTTTGGTCTGCTGTCATTTATGCTTTGGAGTCTGGTGATGATTCCACCTTACCAGCTTTACCAGTACCTCTGTACCAATTTTCTTTGCAGGACAAGGTTCTCATTCGTAATGTGGAAGTGTTTGAGCAAGATGTGGCACAGCTAGTGATTCCTGAGTCTCTAGTTCCCGTTGTTTTGTCCCTTGCTCATGATGTCCCTCAGGCTGGTCACCCAGGTCGTGACAAAACTCTGGCTATGGCGCGGAAGAAGTATTATTGGCCTAAAATGCGACTAGACATTACCTCTCATGTAGCCCGGTGTAGTTCTTGTGCCCAGAACAAAGGTTCTACGAGCATTGCTCCCATCTTAGAGTACCCTACTCCTTCTCGCCCTTTTCAGACTGTGGCTATAGACCTTTTGCAACTGCCTCGTAGCACGCAGGTCTCTGTGTATGTCCTTGTGTTCGTGGATCACTTTAGTCGTTTTGTGGTCTTAGCTCCCTTACGTAACAAATCTGCACCAGTTGTAGCACATGCTTTAGTTTCCCATGTATTGTGTCCATACACCACTCCTTCGGTGCTCCTTAGTGATAATGGGACTGAATTTAGGAACGAGGTTTTGGCAGGTATTCGTGAACGTTATGGTATCAAACAAACATTCTTGACTGCTTATCATCCAGCGTCCAATGGTCTTGTGGAGAGGACGAACAGGAAAATTTCAGAGATCCTACGTCACCTTGCTAGTAATTTTCATGAGTCTTGGGAGGATTGGCTTCCCCATGTTAGTGCTTGTATCAATAGCACCATTAATGTTTCCACGGGCAAAACGCCTCATTATGTTATCTTTGGAGTTGATAAACTGCTCCCATATGATGTGCTTGACAGCCCTGCTCGTCCCCTCTACAATTTAGATGACTATAGTAAACTCCAGAGTCATGTGCTGCAGGCCATTTATACTTCTGTTAGAGATAAACTGGATGTTTCAAAGGCCGACATGTTGAAACAACAACATGCTCGTGCAAAACCTGTGACTATTAGTGTTGGTGATCATGTTTTCAAAAGCATGCCTGATCGCCAGTCAAAATTAAATTGTAAATTTGAGGGCCCCCTTTTGGTGACTGAACGCCTACACCATAACAAGTTCAGGATTTTGACCCCTCTACAGGCCTTAGCGAGATTTCCCACTCAGATAGGCTCAAGAAGACTCAAGTGCCTATCCCTACCTTTACCCGGCCTCCTCCTGGGCCCACAGCAAGAACCATACCTTGTTTATCTACCCCTCATTGTTATGACCTTAGGTCAAGGGGTCCTGTGATTACCTGAACTTTCATTGTGTAGTGTTATGTATTCTTGTGATGTTTCCCATTTATGTATTCTTGTGATGTTTCCCATTTATGTATTCTTGAGATGTTTCCCATTTATGTATTCTTGTGATGTTTCTCATTTATGTATTCTTGTGATGTTTCCCATTTGTGTATTCTTGTATTGTATTTTGTCGTGTTTCCCATTTGTGTATTCTTGTATTGTATTTTGTTGTGTTTAGATATTAAGTATCATGTCCCGGACGTCCGGCAATTGCTGTATTTGTATTTTTGTTAACTGGCGCCAGTCTTATGTTCCTTTTTGTGTTGTATGTATTGTCTTTATGTACTCATTAATGTATGTGTTTATTCAATGTATTTGGGTGTGCTATTATATCCTCTTGTCCCACACTTCTGTCTGCCACTGTTGTGTATGTGGTATGTGCGTGTGGCTTGTCTTTGTGTCATTTAGATTCTCCTTGCCTCGGTCGGTTTTTTTCTTGTTTGCTCGGTGTGGTCACCGAGTGGCGCGGGCCGAGCGATGTGTTGGCATGGTATATAATATAAAATTATATTGTATTATTTTAGTATTTATTGTAATAATTATATTATGTATAAAATTTATTTTGTATTTATGTAAGATATCGCAGATGCGTTGCACGTTCGCAAAGGAGGCATCGACTATCTTTGACTTCTCATATTTTAATCAAAGTCCCTGGAATCAAGCCACGGGATTCCATTCAGCTCCGCATCAAATTCTGATAAAATCACATCGACTTCAAGCAAGCCGAGCGCATTGTCAGCACGTTCCCACGCGAGCGACACATCTATCCACCACCCCTCCACCAATAGCTCCTTTCGAGACGACATTCTGACTTCTAAGAACATCTCCCGATCGCTAAAGGTGTGACCTGTAGTTGTAACCATCTTAGAATTGGTGGTGAAATCGTAAGGCATTGGATTTTAAACCACCTGATGGCAGTACGCTACCAATCGGATGACAGCTGTCTGCACAGAGACAGCTGTAAGAGTAGGAGAAAACGTCTGTCAACTCAACACATCACCGCATCAAGATTCCATTCAACTACGCGCACCTCCCAGGTGACCGCACCACTAGACTTTATTCAGCTACGCGCACCTACTAGGTGATCGAACCACAAGACTCCACTCAGCTACGCCCACCTCCCAGATGATCAAACTTTAATCAAACCACAACATTCCCATCAGTTCCGAGCACCTCCTAGCGAGCAACATCTTCAATAAAGCACCCACTTTACACCCAATCCCCCGTGACAGCGACGAGTCACACACCCTCCATCCCCGCCAACTTTCCGAGCCAGTCATCCAGCAGAGCTATTCTTTTTCTTTCAGAAAAACGACCCACTCGGAGCCGGACGAGAGCCTGCCCGCCACCCTCTTCATGACCAACTAGACAAGGAACTTCGTGATGGTCAACCCCGGATCCGCTTAACCTACCTGCTCTCTTCCACCCGCCTCCACTTCGTATCGGCCGAACTCCTCGTTTAACCACCTCAGCATTTCCGCGTCGTTCAACTCTACCCAAATCAACCCACCATCCACACCCTCTACCCACCGCCAACCTCCGCCCGAGACACACGAAAATTGTAATCCCAGGAATACTTACGGTCAACATCATCAGCTACGAATCAATACCTTCAGTCTACGTCAGTCTCCAACTACCCACGGTGCCAACCACAGTGCCCAAGCAACACTACTTTTCAGCTATAGTCACGTAA
>NC_134816.1:10772593-10785093 GCF_046742065.1 Oratosquilla oratoria
TGCACTATCGTGGTTGAGATGGGTTGAACGCAAAATTTCGTGTACGTGTTTGTAACTCGATCATAAACATATATAAGATAAGTTGCGCTCAACTTATATCTCTCTTGAAAGCGGAATCGGTTAATTCACTATCACTTGTCACGTGCTAGCGGAGGTTCAAGTCTTTGGCTGTACCACGTTTCAATTTTTGAATGTATGCCTTCTCGAGCTTCCTGATGTTAATGTCTGAGAATTAAAGGGAAATGTGGTTGATGAATATCTGTTCAATGGGACCCACTCAGTGTTGTAGAAATACTTTACCGCGTTATATACTCACCAATTGTACTACTATGGTCGAGATAAGTTGAACGCAAAATGTCGTGTAGGTGTATGTAACTCGAGCATACAAATATATAAGAAAAGTTGAGCTCAGCTCACATCTCTTTTGATGGCGCGATCGGTTAATTCACTATCACTAGTCACATGCTAGCGGAGGTTCGAGTTCTTGGCTGTACCATGTTTCAATTTCTGCATGTATGCCTCCTCGAGCTTCTTTATATTTATGTCTGAGAATTAAAGTGAATGGTGGTTGATGAATATCTGTTCACTGGGACCCACTCGGTGTTATAAAAACACTTTCCCGTTGTATACTTACCAATTGTACTATTATGGTCGAGATGAGTTGAACGCAAAATGTCGTGTACGTGTAGGTAACTCGAGAATACAAATATATAAGAAAAGTTGAACTCAACTTATATCTCTTTTGATGGCGGAATCGGTTAAATCACTATCACTAGTCACGTGCTAGCGGAGGTTCGAGTTCTTGCCTGTACCATTTTTCAATTTCTGCATGTATGCCTCCTCGAGCTTCTCGATATTGATGCCTGAGAATTAAAGTGAAATGTGGTTGATATATATGTATGTATGTATATATATATATATGTGTGTGTGTGTGTGTATTATATATATATATATATATATATATTACATATATCAAGTTGTTGAAGTGCTCATCTCTATTCTTCTTCAATATTTTCTTGCAGAATGCCTGAAAGAGGTGTGCAAACGCTCGAAAGCTTGTGACTCAATCAGTGACCAAGAAACTTGAACTTATTCGTAAATTAGAAGCTGGAGCTACTGTGGAAAGTGTTTGTGAAGAATATGGGGTGAAGAAACAAACTGTGTCAGACATTCGGAAAGCTAAAGATAAACTCCAAGCCTTTTCTTTAAAGTATAAGGTGACTGAAGGCCGTGAAAATTCTTTTCTTGGAAATAGAAAAAGGATGCGAGTTTATAAGGATGGAAATTTGGAAGAAGCGGCAACGAAATGGTTTGTGCAGCAACAATCATGCCGTGTAAATGCTCGTGGGATTGCTATTCAAGATGCTGCTCAAAAGTTGGCTAGACATATGGGAATTAATTATTTTACTGCTAGTGATTGATGGTTATGGCGCTTCAGAAATAGGCATGGGCTTTGTGAAAAAGTGTTGCATGGGGAAGCAGGCAGTGCGCCAGTCGAAGATGTTGAGCCTTTTAGGCAGAAGTTAAATAAGCTCATCAAAGATGAGGGGCTTTTAACCTCTCAAATTTACAATGTTGATGAAAGTGGTCTTTTTTGGCGTTGTATCCCATAAAATACGCAGGCATTTATAGATGAAAAAGAAATTCATGGGGAGAAAATAAGTAAAGAAAGGATTTCATTCTTGTGTTGCGCTAACGCAGATGGCCTGCATTGTTTGCCTCTCGCTGTGGTGGGCAAGTCTAAGCGTCCGCGAGTTTTGAAAGATTGTATGAACCATCTGCCCGTTCATTACTATAACTCGCAAAAGTCTTGGTTCAATATGGACATTTTCCAAGATTGGTTTTTTAAACATTTTGTCCCAGCAGTTCGGAAATTCCAAGAAGAAGTGCTACAAGTTGCTCTTAAAGATGTGAAGGCTTGGTTAATTTTAGATAACGCCCCCGTCCACCCCAGTGAATCAAGCCTTGTTAGTCATGATGGGAAAAATCGAGCTCTTTTTTTGCTCCCCAATGTTACCTCTCTGATTCAGCCAATGGACCAGAGTGTAATTTATTCCTGTAAGAGACTGTACCAGCGTAAATATCTTGATGATGTGTTGTGTGTCACTGATGATGAGGATGCTGAGGTTGATAGAATAGGTGAAAAAAACTAAAGAAAATATCCCGAACTACAACATAAAAGGGGCCATATTCAATATTGCAACTACATGGAAAGAGATCAAAACAACAACACCGGCCAACGCATGGAAAAAAACTTTTGTATGATACTGATGATGTTGAGTACGAATTTGAAGGTTTTGAGCCAAATGATTTTCATCGTCTCCTTAAAAAAGCAGGGGAACACGTTTCTTTGGATGATGTAAGAGAGTGGCTAGAAGAAACAGAAGGTGACCCTGGCCATCATGTTATTACAGATAAAGAAATAGCCGAAGAAATTCTTAAAGGTGACACAGTACAAGAGGAAGATGATGAAGGAAATGATTCAGATGTTCGAATTCCCAAGCTTTCAGTGGTTTGAGGAGCCCTTGACACTATTATAGCGTACATTGATTTAACTGCAGACGAGGAAAGCAACCAGTATTACCCGCAGTTAAGAGATTTGAGGGATATGATCATTCGGAGGCAACACAGACAAGGAAAGCAATTAAAAATGAATTCTTTTTTCAAGCCAGCTGTTACAGCTACAGAGTCAGACTCTCCTCAAGCATCAACCAGCTTTCAGTCTCCTGACTATCCTCAACACTCTACGAGTGGACTTCACTCTTCTGATGAGTAATTGTTTTATATAAAAACTGTTTTTGAATTGTTCTTTAATTCTTTTTAACTATTCTTAATTATTCTTTAATATATGCTACATAGCAAAAAAAAAAAAAGTACGAATTTGCAATGTTTATTTTCTATTTTGCTATTTACAGAAGTATTTCTTCGTTCATTCTTTAATGCATAAATAAATACAGTAAATGTAAGAACTTAATGCTTAATGTATAAATAAACAATTATTTGCATAAATACAATCTCAATGAAGTGACAACCATTCGTTTCATTTACGTCTTTTGTTTATTTGTTTATGCTATGCGATCAGCTGTATGGTCGCTGTACCTTACAAATTGACGATAGCCTTCGTCATGTTTTGGTTTTCATAAAAACAAAAACAAAAACAAAACAAAACAAATAAATCCGATTTACAGTGTACAATATTTGCATGTTATGAAGATAAGGTGAAACAAAATAGCCTAGGAAATAACAACCGATATCTGTACAGGTAATTCTATTTGAGTCTTTCGTTTGTTTACTAGGCTAGGCTAGCCTAGGCTATAGGCTATCTGTTAAATTGGACAATCGGCATAATCGGACAACCCTTCCCCCCATGTATATATCTTCCTTAATCTCTGCCTTTTGTTGGTAAGCTTGTTTAGTTCTGCTCTTTCTATTTCGTCTCTCCTGCTTTCAATCTGTATGGTCCTTCTTTTAATTAGGTAATTTTTAACTTTGGAGTATTAGTTTTCTCTAATACATTTTGTTCTTCCTTCTACTTACTCTGCCGATTCCCTAATGATGTTCACTAAATTCAAATTCATATTTTCGACGGTGTCCTCGTCAGTTCTTAGACCTTCGAATTTATTTTTAATTTATAACTGAAATTCCTTCGTATTATCCTTAACCTTTGCAAGTTTTTCTTCTTCTTAAAACTAGTTTATTTCTCTCGACTCTGACATTTAATTTAGCTGTGCAGGTCATAGCTCTTCCATCTGCGCTACGTGCAAGTCTCGGGTTTGAGTCCGGGGACAACTGTCGGAAATATTTGATTGAAATCGTCGTCATATGCGATTCTATTTAGGTATTACAACGAAGAAAGTCTATTAAGGATACGTGGCAGCTTAACCACTAGCAACAAATGGGCTTGGTTTTTCGTAAAATTGAGATTAGGACGGCAGTTAACAGTCGACTCAAATCCTACGGTGGTTAGATTAACCTCGAGGATGAAGAATTTTATAGTCTCGGTAGCGTAGTTGGAAGAGCAACGGCCTGCCACGTGCTAGTCTCGGGTTCGAGTCCGAGGACAACTGTCGGAATTATTTGATTGACATCATTGTCATTGGCGATTCTATTCAGGTATCACAACGACGAAAGTCTATTAAGAATACGTACCAGCTTAACCACTAGCTACAAGTGGGCTTGGTTCTTCGTAAAATTGAGATTAGGACGACAGTTAGCTGTCGACTCTTATCCTGCGGGGTTAGATCAACCTCGAGGTTGAAGAATCTTATAGTTTCGGTAGCGTAGTTGAAAGAGCAACGACCCGCCACGTGCAAGTCTCGGGTTCGAGTCCGGGGACAACTGTTGCAATTATTTGATTGACATCGTCGTCATCGGCGATTCTATGTAGGTATTACAACAACGAAAGTCTATCAAGGATACGTAGCAGCTTAACCACTAGCTACAAGTGAGCTTGGTTCTTCGTAAAATTGATATTAGGACGACAGTTAACAGTCGACTTAAATCTTGCAGGGTTAGATTAATTCCGAGATTAAAGAATTTTATAGTCTCGGTAGCGTAGTTGGAAGAGCAACGACCCGCCACGTGCAAGTCTCGGGTTCAAGTCCGGGGACAACTGTCGGAATTGTTTGATTGATATCGTCGTCATTAGTGATTCTATTTAGGTATTATAACGATGAAAGACCATTAAGGATACGTACCAGCTTAACCACTAGCTACAAGTGGGCTTGGTTCTTTGTAAAATTTAAATTAGGACGGCAGTTAACAGTCAAATCAAATCCTGCGGAGTTAGATTATCCCCAAGGTTGGAGAATTTTATAGTCTCGGTAGCGTAGTTGGAAGAGCAACGACCCGCCACGTGCAAGTCTCGGGTTCGAGTGCGAGGACAACTGTCGGAATTATTTGATTGACATCGTCGTCATTGGCGATTCTATATAGGTATTACAACGACGAAAGTCTAGCAAGGATACGTAGCAGCTTAACCACTAGCTTCAAGTGGGCTTGGTTCTTCGTAAAATTGAGACTAGGACGGCAGTTAGCAGTAGACTCAAATACTGCGGGGTAAGATTAACACCGAGGTTGAAGAATCTTATAGTCTCGGTAGCGTAGTTGGAAGAGCAACGACCCGCCACGTGCAAGTCTCGGGCTCGTGTCCGGGGATACATTTTTATCAGCTACAATACACTTTATTTCTAAACTATCAACATCGAGACTCCAGGAGGCCAACATGGAGAAATTGAAACGTTGTACAACCAAAGACTCGAACCTGTGCTATCTCGTAACAAGTGTTTGAGACATAACCGATTGCGCCATCAAGAGAGAATATATATATATATATATATATATATATATATATATATATATATATATATATATGTATTTATATACATATATATATATAAATATACATGCATATATATAAATATAAGTATATTATATATGTATATATATATATATATATATATATATATATATGTGTGTGTGTATGTATATACATATATTTACATATATATATATATATATATATATATATATATATGTGTGTGTGTATGTATATACATATATATACAGACATATATATATGTATATATACATATATGTACATATATATATATATATATATATATATATATATTCATATATATATATCAGTTTGACCTGGGGTGGTATTGTCTTCATCATACTGCAGTTTCCGTACTGAAGTCAAGGTGGTCTTTGTTCTTTATGCGTAGTGGGGCTAGATTGAAAGCCCTTCCACCCATGTGGAACCGTGGGTCAATTGTGGGTGTGCCTTGTGGAATTTCATTTAGTAAAGCTGCAATGTATAGGGAGAAATATGTTGTAGCCAGCACACATCCCTATTTGAGGCCACAATTTTTCGGGAATGGGTCAGAGTGAGAGTTTTGGTGGCAAACTTTATCGACCATTCCGTCATGGAGGGCGCATATTAGAGAAACAAAGTCTTGTGGGCATCCGAACCTGGCAAGGACTGCTCACATAGCAGGACAAGGAACTTTGTTGAAGGCATTTTTTTTAGGTCCCAGAAGATAAATTTTAATGGCTGTTGCTGTTCAAGGCTCTTCTCTTGAAGATGTCGGGCACAGAAAATCATATCAATAGTCCCGCGGGAAGGTCGAAATTAGCATTGGGACTCAGGTAAGACGGTCGAGTAGAATGCGGGCAAAGATCTTGCTTGCAATGCTTAGTAGCGAAATACCGCGGTAGTTGTTACAATTCTCTCTGTATCTTTTTTTGAATATTTGATAATGTTTGCATTGCGGAAATCACCGGAGAGAGTTTTTGTCTCCCGTATTTTCAAAATTAGGAGCATAAGTCTGTTTTTCAGCTCAGGGTCACAGTGAATGAGGAGCTCCAATGGGATGTTGTTGCACAGGACCTCCAAAAGAACAGCCGACATCTATAATACTGCATATGAACGTTTTGGGATGCAGGTAAACACTGAGAAGACCAAGGCATTCATCCAACACCCACCTTGTCAGATATTAGGAAACGCCAACGTCACTATCAATGAACACCGACTAGAAGAAGTGGAACAATGTTCCTACCTGGGGAATATCTTAACATCTACTTCCACATGGAAGAAGGATGTGGAAAATAGGATCAGGACAGCCCATTCCGCCTATAGTTGACTTAGAGGTCGCGTGTTCAACAACCATGCACTGACCCTGTCCACTAAAATCATAGTCTTCCGGGCAATAGTCCTTTCCATACTCCTTTATACATGCGAAACATGGACCTATACAGGAACGACATCCAAAGCCTGGAGTGCTTCCAGCAATATAAATTAAGGTAAATACTAAAAATCCAGTGGGAGAGCCACACTACAAATATTGAAGTTTTAAACAGAGCATTAATGACGAGCATTGAAGCCGTCATCATCCACCACCGCCTCCGTTGGGCAAGCCACATCCAGAGGATGGGGCCATCCCGGCTTCCAAAAATAATACTCTACGGTGAGCTCACCACGGGAACAAAACCACTCGTAGCCTCAAAACTGCGCTACAAAGACCAACTCAAACACACCCTGACTGTAACCAACATCAACCCCTCCTCTTGGAAGCAAACCGCCAGGGACCGCAAAATTTGGAGGGGAGCTGCCCACCAAGGCATCGCGGCCTTTGAGAAGAATAGGAAAGAAAACGAAGAGGCAAAAAAGGAAGAAGAAGAGAGAGAGCAGAACAACACTGCCCTCCTTCCTACCCTTCCCTGCGAACACTGCCCGCGTCTCTTCCCTCATAGATTAGGCCTCTTAAGTCACATCACTCATAAGCACCCACAATGAAGAGAGTGAAAGATCGTCGACAGAAACCAATACTTGGACACGAGTTGGTGTCGAAGAAGACGACTATGTATATATATATATATATATATATATATATATATATATATATATATGTATATATATATACATATATATATATATGTATATACCTATATGTATATATATATGTACACACACACACACACACACACACACACACACACACACACACACACACACACACACACACACACACACACACACACACACACACACACACACACACACACACACACACACACACACACACACACACACACACACACACACATATACGGTGCTCGGCAAGGATGTACGAACGATTAGCAAGAATGAGTGATGAGGAGTGTTGAGGACTGTTTTTGCTGAAATGCACAATTTTATATAAAAAATTAGCATATGGTTGCATTATTTGGTCTATTTTCTTTAAAATGTGTGATTTCCATGTAATTTGATCAAAGAGAAGTTACGTTTTTATCCTCTACAAAATTACCAACCACATTTCGTCCGACTCACTAATTACCGACCTCAACCAAACAATGACGGTTTTTGCTCAAATGCACAATTCTATATAAAAAATTAGCATATGGTTGCATTATTTGACCTATTTTCTTTAAAATGTGTGATTTCCATGTAATTTGATCAAAGAAAAGTTACGCTTTTATCCTCTGCAAAATTACCGACCACAGCTACGATTCGTCCAGCCCGCCATCTATGATCACTGGTGGTATGGATCAAACTACACTCTATTAAGTTTCTTACTATTGTATTATTAGTGTAATAGATTGCATATAGTTAAATTATTTCGACTACTTTCTTTAAAATGTGTGATTTTCATGTAATTTGACCAATCGTGCATTTCAGCAAAAACCGTCGGACGGTATTCATAGCTGTGGTCGGCAATTTTGCAGATGATAATAACGTAACTTCTCTTTGATCAAATTATATGGAAATCGCACATTTTAAAGAAAATATGTCAAATAATGCAACCATATGTTAATTTTTATATACAATCGTGCATTTCAGCAAAAACCGTTCCTGTTCGAGTTTGGTTGGCTATTAATGAGTCGGACGATATTCATAGCTGTGGTCGGTAAGTTTACAGAGGATAAAAACGTAACTTATTTCTTTTATCAAATTACATGAAATCACACATTTTAAAGAAAATAGGTCAAATAATGCAATCATATGCTATTTGTTTATATAAAATCGTGCATTTCAGCAAAAACCGTCCTTGTTCGAGTTTGGTCAGCTATGAGAGTCGGACGGTATTCATAGCTGTTATCGGTAATATTGCAGAAGATAAATTCATAACTTTTCTTTGATCAAAATGCATGAAAATCACACATTTTAAAGAAAAGGTCACATAATGCAACCATATGCTAATTTTTTATATAAAATCGTGAATTTGAGCAAAAACCGTTCTTGTTCGAGTTTGGTCGACTATGAGCGAGACGGTCGGCAGTCTTGCAGAGGATAAAAACGTAACTCCTCTTTGATCAAATTGCATGAAAATCACACATATTAAAGAAAATAGGTCAAATAATGCAACCGTATGCTAATTTTTTATATAAAATTGTGCATTTGACCAAAAGCCGTCATTGTTTGGTTGAGGTCGGCAGTTAGTGAGTCGGACGGTATGTGGTTGGTAATTTTGTAGAGGATAAAAACGTAACTTCTCTTTGATCGGACGGTATTCATAGCTGTTGTCGATAATTTGCAGGGGATAAAAACGTAACTTCTCTTTGATCAAATTATATGGAAATCACACATTCTAAAGAAAATAGGTCAAATAATGCAACCATATGCTAATTTCTTATATAAAATTGTGCATTTGACCAAAAACCGTCATTGTTTGGTTGAGGTCGGCAGTTAGTGAGTCGGACGGTATGTGGTTGGTAATTTTGTAGAGGATAAAAACGTAATTTCTCTTAGATCAAATTACATGGAAATCACACATTTTAAAGAAAATAGGCCAAATAATGCAACCATATGCTAATTTTTTATATAAAATTGTGCATTTCAGCAAAAACGGTCCTCAACACTCCTCATCACTCATTCTCGCTAACCGTTCGTACATCCTTGTCGAGCACTGTATATATATATATATATATATATATATATATATATATGTCTATATATATATATATATATATAAATAGATTTATATATATATATAAACCAAAGGTTTTTTCCCCTTATAAGAAAGGTAGCGAAAGAACAAAGGCATAAAATCCACTCCCAGACATTCCATCCCTATCATGCTCCATTCCACTCCACCCTCTTTCCTCCCTCCATATATATTCTGATACCCTATGACTCCAGGTACTTGGATAACTATAGTTCATTCTCCCCCCCCCCCCAAAAAAAAAAAAAAAAAATTGTTAGGGTTAAGGGTTAAAGGGTTATGGTGTGGTAATACGCCACTACTGTAGTGTCCCCTTAACACGATTGGCATTTGTGACAAAAATCACTATGATTAAACAAACCATTGTATGTGTTCATAAATATTATTTATATTTGAGAAATTAATGTTGCCACAAACTATGATAGCCTTAATAAGGAGAAAACATATAAATGTAAAATAATTGTATAATTTTACTAAATGTTTAGATATTGGTTATTTTTATTTTACTTATTCGCAGGCGGTAATACACACGAGTTCATAGAGGAGAAAAAAAAAACGTAGAGACTGAACATCTTCACACCAGGCTTAATGACCCACTTATGGGTCGATAGCATTAAAAAAAAAAAAAAAAAAAAAAAAAAAAATCGGGCTCAAAGATATTGAAAGGTTAGTTCAATTCTTCTCTTACGGCCTAGTATATCTTATTTCCAAAGGGCGTCTTCCTCCTCACATTGATTTTTTCTTACTTTCTTATCATTTTATTTGTGTTACACTTTCCACTGAGTTATATTGATACGTGTAACTTTTCTGCACAAATTCTGTAAAAATGAAAATGATCATCATTTGCCGCAGCAGCGCTCGGGTAATTTGGCTTGTATGTATATACTGTATATATATAAAGGATTACAAAGGCGGAGCATGCCGACAGGAGACCTTTTGGTCCATATCTAGGTCGGATGCGAAAAAATCATAATAATAATAAACAACAAATAAAAACTATAATAATGTAAATAACAAATAAAATACATAAATAAATGCATAGGTATAGTTAAATAATAAACAAACAGGTAAATAGTAAATAATAATAAATTGACATATAACTAATAATAAATGAAAATCAGACAGACAAATGATACATACATACATACATATACCAAGGCTTTTTCCCCCTTTCAAGGGAGGTAGCCAAAAAGGGAAAGGCACAAAAACACCCCCACCCATTTCATCCCCAAATACACTCCACACCCCTACCACCCTCCCTCTCATCTGAGCACCTCCTGGATGACGGGTCATCCCTGCACCTTGCCCACCGCCCCGGGTCAGAAGCAGTGCCGCAAGACACAGCACATCCACAGCAAGGCCGCTTCATTTAATCGGCGATCCCCCCTCTCCGTCCCCCCTTGCATATAAGGAGAGGACGGGGAGAAATCCCTTCGGGCTGCGTCAAAATTTACTCACACATACTACCTCACCCCCACCCCCCCGCCCATTCCTCCTCATGCAATCACAACATCATCCATATACAACCATTCTCCACTCACCTCTGTCTTCCGTCCTCTCCCTTCCTTCCTCAACAGACATTCTCCTCTTCCCCAAAGCCCCCTTCACCCCATCCATCCACCTCATCCTAGGACGTCCCCTCATGTTCACTCCCTCCACATCTGCCTTCCATACCTCTTTTACTAGTCTTTCTTCACTCATTCTTTCCATGTGTCCAAACCATCCTAATATTCTTTCATCAACCCTATCTCCCAGCTCCTTTTTCACCCCTGTTCTCCTCCTCACTTCCTCATTTCTCACTCTATCTAGCCTAGTAACCCCCACCATACTTCTCAGACACCTCATCTCAAACACATTTAAACTCCTTCTCTCTTCTTCTCTTATGTTCCACGTTTCTGCCCCATACAGTGCTGTTGGCACAATCACTCCTTCATACAGTCTCCTCTTCGCATCCATTCCTAAATGTCTATTCCTCATTACACTCTTTAATCCACCAAGGCATTTACTCGCTTCTCTCAATCTACATTCTACCTCCACCTTCACTCCACATTTTCCTGCTACACTTGCACCCAAGTATCTAAAACTATCCACTTCCTCCAGTCGCTCTCCCTTAATGTTCACTTCCAGTCTACTGCCACTTTCACCCCTTGTACATCTCATCACCTTACTTTTACCCACATATATCTTTAGCTTTCTTCTATCACATACTCTCCCAAACTCTGCCACCAGCTTCCTCAATCCCTCCTCCGATGCTGCCACAAGCGCAGTGTCGTCCGCAAACAACAGCTGGCTCACCTCCCACTTTTCTCCATTTTCTTTAACCATCTCCAATCCCTGACCCACTACCCTTGCATTCACCTCTCGCACCACCCCATCCATGTATAAGTTGAACAGCCAGGGCGACATAACGCATCCTTGACAGACAAATGATACCAAAACAAAAACAAATAATATAACATAAATTATAATAATTACAGCATCTTGCTTAGGTGTTTATCTAAATGGTTTTTAAAGCTTCGAACTGAACTACATTGCACTATCTGTGCAGGAAGTTTATTCCAATCATTAGCTACACGGTTGGCAAAGTTGTTTCTACCTACTTCCAAATTGAATCTATTTCCGGACAGTTTGAGACCATTGTTTCTTGTCTAATTCTCATTCAATGTGAACATTTTGTCACTTTTGATGTTGTCAATTCCCTTTAAAAGCTTAAAGACCTGTATCAAGTCACCTCTGAGTCTACGCTTTTTTAGGGAAAACAGATTCATATGTTTTAGTCGATTTTCGTATGATTTATTTTTGACATTTGGAATCAGTTTTGTGGCTCGCCGTTGTACTTTGTCCAGTCTGCCAATGTCTTTAATGAGATTCGGTGACCATACGGAAAGAGCATATTCCAAATGTGGACGAACTAACGATTTATATAGCTTGTTAATGAGTGATGGACTTTTGAAATAAAAAAATCGCGCAATCAGTCCTAGAATCTTATTTGCTTTCTCAGAGGCTGAAATACACTGCTTGGATGATTTGAGGTCGTTACTGATAATTACGCCG
>NC_134816.1:10790093-10805093 GCF_046742065.1 Oratosquilla oratoria
AGGTTCATACCTCAAGTATCAATATTCCCGAATTCACAGGTGATGAAAACACCTTGTGAGTTAATAGGTTTCTTGGTTTGGTTGATGCATCAATTGTAAGCAAAAATATAACAGATAAAAAAGAAAAATATAAATTTTAAAAGAGAATGTATATCCTAAAAAGCGTAGAGCTAGGCTTATAATAAATTTCCAGCAAATGGATTATATCAACCAATATGAATCTTATAAGAAGGCATTCATTAAACATCTTATGTCAAGGTGTGATCAGGATCCTATCAGGTCTTTGGTTAGAATGATAAAGTAAAAACAAGTGAATCAGAGGCAGAATGCTTAGCAAATACTTGACAGATGGTCTAAGGACATGAATTCTATATTAAAGATTCAGATTGGATAGAAAGATCTAGTGACAAAATTAAATTTTCTCTGGTAATTAGATTAATCACATTTTCATTGCTAACAAACAGTTCAGATGAACTAACACAGAAAAGCTGTATAAAGATCTCAAGGCAACTATGAATTAAGGGGAGGTAGGATATCTTCTTCAAGGATATAGTGAATCTAAAGCAATTAGTCCATATGTGATGAGAGTGGGACAACAGAAAGGAACTAGGAACTCTAGATGTGATTATAGAAATAGAAGATCTGAACATAGAGTTAGAAACACTTCAAGGGATGCTAGAATTCAATGTGACAGTTGTAATACCTAGGGGCATAAATCACAAGACTGTTATTATGGAATTATTTGTAGAAGTTGCAAATATGAGGGTCATGATGAATATTATTGTAGAAACCCACATTTCTGCATGTATCATACAAGGATAGGACATAGAACACATGAATGTAGAATTTTTCGTATGCACCCCGAAACAAGAGGAAAACCCCCAAACACAGAATAAAACAATACTACAGAACTCCCAAAAGAAATACACATAGACAGTATTGTGTTAGGGATAGGAGTGATAGAAGGGTGAAAGAAAACTCCAACATCAAAGATAGTTATAAACTGACTATAACATTTGGAAGGATTTCTGTAGGACCTCTCATTGCTGGTAGAGTGTTCAATAAACCTATTCAAATATCTATTGAATGTTATAACTAGTAGAGTTTTAAACCAATTGAAACCAGGGGTAAAAATCTTGGAACCAATCCATTACTCATTGCAAGGAGTAACTGAAAATCAGTTAGGTAACATTAGGTAAGGTTGAACTAGAAGTTATCTTATATAAAGATGAACATTTGCACATTCCAGTGATAGTTGTAGAAGAATCTGTTTTCGCAGGAGATTTACTGATAGGATTTGCAACTGTAAGAAAAGAGAACATGATCATTTATCTTGCTGAGTTAGGGATCTTTGTAAAATCACAGTTAATCCCATTTTTAAATCAACCAGAGTTAAAGCCAGTGACAGGAATCAAAGAATCCCCCAAAATAGATCGGAAAGATAACTATTATATTTTAGATAACGAGGCCGAGTGGTCCAGACCAACAGAAAGTAAAGTCACATATAGTGCACCCAACTCAAATGTTCAAGAAATCCTAGAAAATAATAATTCATCAACTACAAATGAAGCCTTGCAAATTGTGGATATTGGCGTAATAAAGTCGGCATTATTACGCTCCAGAGCAATTAATAGGGTAGTGGTGCAGTTGAAAGGAGTCAATTAGATTAAAAGGTTTGGAATTGGACTCAGGGATTTATAAGTCAAATAAGAACATGTTGGTGATTAGTACTTTGAATAAAGACATAGTCTTAAGAAAAGGTACACAAATAGGATGTTTTTCAAGTTTTGACAAAACCCATTAAGGTTTTAAATGAGTGTTCTGAGGAGGTAGAATTACCAATTTCATCAATCTGTTCAGTTTAGGAAGAAACAGAGTTGGGAAAGAAATACAAAAATCATCAAGAACCTACTAGTTGTCCTGAGTTGGATGAAAGCTTAGTTGCTTTGCTCTTGAAGCTCAGTAAAGCAATTGCTTTGCCGGAGGACGCCTTAGGCAAAACAACTGTTTTAAAACATCAGGTCAAATTAAAACCAGGGACTCAACTTCTCTACATACCTGCCTACAGAGTACCACATTTTAAAAGATCAATTATAGGTAAACTGATCTCTGAAACATTATTGCAGGATATTATTGAGCATAGTAAAAGTGAGTGGAATTTCCCTCTCATTCTGGTGCCAAAATCAGATGGTACCATGCGTCCAGTTATTGATTATAGGGAATTGAATAAGTATACCATACGTGACCGATTACCATTACCAGTGATATGGGACATTCTTAGAAGTTTGGGAAGCGAGAATAGGTATCTTAGCACTATATATATATATATATATATATATATATATATATATATATATATATATATATATATATATATATATATATATATATATATATATCAAATCTGCTTTTTGGCAAATAGAGTTGTATGAAGACTCACGCGAATTCACAGCATTTTCTACTCCAATGGGACACTATGAGTTCAAACGAATAACATTTGGGTTATGTAATAGTCCATTAACTTACACGAGATTAATGAATAGAGTTCTAGATGGGTTGTTAGGAAACACTGCCAGTGTATTTCTAGATGATATTTTAGTAGTTTCCCAAACGGTGGCTGAGCACTTTAAGAAATTAGATTTGATATTTTCAAGACTAGTTGAAGCAGGATTGAAAGTGAAACTTGAAAAATATAAGTTTTTGCAGGACAGTGTTATTTATTTGGGAGATAAGATAGACGGGCATGGTCTAAGTACAGTAAATTCAAAGGTTGAAGCAATAAAGAATTTTCCAGTTTCAAACAATGTAGAAAACTTAGAAGTTTCATAGGATTGACAGGATATTATAGGAAATTTATCTAAGGATATGCGGACATTGCTAATCCATTAAGTTCTTTGTTGAGGAAAGACTCAATGTTCATATGGGGACCGGCACAACAAGCTTTTGACAAGTTGAAAGATAAACTTACGAGTTCTCCATTCTTTATACTGATGCGTCTGACATAGGGTTAGGAGGAATACAGATGCAAGAGAGAAATGGAACTTTGAAACCAATAGCTTACACATCTAGACTTTATAATAATGCAGAGAGAAACTACTCTATAACAGAAAGAGAAACTTTAGCAGTGATATATTCATTAGAAAATTTTAGAGATATGATACTTGGATATCCAGTCAGAGTGTGGACTGATCATACAGCTATACAAAACTTATTTAAGCATGAGGATCTTAGGGGCAGACTAGCAAGATAGTTTGCTATACTTCAGTGCTATGAGGTTAGGTTTGAATATAATCCGGATAGAAAGAATGTTGCAATAGATGCACTTTCTAGCAGTGATATATTCATTAGAAAGTTTTAGAGATATGATACTTGGATATCCAGTCAGAGTGTGGACTGATCATACAGCTATACAAAACTTATTTAAGCATGAGGATCTTAGGGGCAGACTAGCAAGATAGTTTGCTATACTTCAGTGCTATGAGGTTAGGTTTGAATATAATCCGGATAGAAAGAATGTTGCAATAGATGCACTTTTTAGAAATATTAGCCAAACAACGACAGGGTTAATCAATTTTGTTTGTAGTATAGATGAGTTAGTATCCTTAGATGAGGAAATGCTAATAAGAGAACAGAAGGATGATAAGACATGTGACTCTTTAGCCCAGTATTTGATGAACCCAATAGGAAATCCTCCAAAACTACAAAAAGGGTATAAGATAGAAGAATTTAATTTGACTAATGGACTTTTTTAAAGAAAAACAGTTGTAAGTGGAAAGGCATTTCTAGAGGCCCAGTGAATCATTTGGTAATACCACAAACTCTTATACAAGAGGTATTGAAGTTACTTCATGATAGTGATTGTAGTTCACATCTAGGAAAGGATCAAACTTATAGACAATTACAACTTAGATACTTTTGGCCAGGTATGAAGAAAAATATATATGATTATAAAGAAAATTGTTTGAAATGTGCAAAGGTGAAAGGAAATACACCAAAACCTGCTTTTATGTTATCATATCCCATTCCGTAGAAACATTGGGAAAGAGTTCACATAGATACATTGGAGTTACCTATGTCTGAGAATGGATATAAATATGTATATGTTGCTATTGATTATTTCTAAATATTTTGCATTTTACAACCCATTTCACATAAAAAAGCTGAAACAATTGCTTCAGTAATCTACAGTATGATCAGATAATCTGTAATTTCACTTCACCTAAGATCTTAGTTTCAGATGATGGAACTGAATTTAATAACATCTTGGAAGAATGATGTTAGTTATTTAAGATCCAGAACATCAACATTTTAGTGAATCATCCTCAGAGCAATGGGGTTGTAGAGAGGTTAAATAAGAAAATCATTACATGTCTTAGAGGTATAATAAGTCCTCATAGTATGACTTGGGATAGTTGGATTCCTTGTGTTACATGTACTCTGAACAACCAAATTAACATAGCAACAGGTGAAACACCCCTTTATTATTTTTTTTTTGGGGGGGGGGCAAAATTCTTCCATTTGAAATCTTGATTGCAGAACAGAAACCTGTGTATAATGTAGATGATTATATCTAATATAGGATACATACATTTCAAGCTATATATCAAAGAGCTAGAGAACATATGCAAGGGATGAAAAAAAACTACACAAAATAACACATAAAATAGAATTAGAAGTAGGAGATTTAGTCATTGTCAAGCTACATACACACTACAATAGACTTTCACCGAGATACTCAGGTCCATATAGGTTAATAGATTGTGCAGGTGGAAATAAATACAAGATCTTACACATAGAAACAAGGAAAGTATCAATTAATGACTTGGATTATATAAAGAAGGTTAGGATACAATTTGATGATGAGGATACATGAGACACTAAGTGTATTAGTTTTAAAGAAACATTAAACCCAGAGCAGTATAAGGAGTATGTTGATAAAATATTTTGTGAATTGAATATTTATCTTTATATATTTTACAGATAGTATCCATATTGTTGAAATGTATGGTGCTTGAATGTGATGGGAGACCTTGTTCTACTCGGAGCTTTGGTCAGACATGGAGACCGGAAGCCTTGGTCAGTCATGAAGACTTGGACCTTTGCCAATACACAAGGACAATGCCAATAAGTATTGAACTATTTTCTTTTGTAAAGCATTAAAAGTTCTTATGCAGTGTGTGCCCTAGACAAAAAGTTAATTAAGTGTGTGTGAAAAAACTGAAATTAAGCAAGAGACACTCTACAATGCCATGTATATAACTTTCATAACAATTTGCCAATATCAACATCTTTGAAAAAAAAAAAATGAAAACATACTACAATGATATCTAATGTTGCTGTTCTCAATCAAAGTAGTGAGTTTTGCAAATCTGTTTTGACAATTATTTTGTTTTGTGTCATTTTGTTGCTTCTGACATTTACTGCTGTTCACATATATCTGCTTGATTTATTTTCTTTTAAAAGTGCTACTGATATTTATGCATTTTGGAAGGGTCAGTTATTTCTTTGTTATATATGGGGTATGTCTTGATGATACAATCTATTTTGCCAGTTTGTGCAGAAATATTTTAAATATTTAGCTTCTTGTATATGATATTTTCCGAGTATTTATCTTAGAAGCACTGTAAGAAAGTAGTAGAAAATCATTGGTCGGGGCGACCAAGGGTAGCTGCCGAGCCCTGTAATAGGCTGGTAGATACAGGTAGATAAGTAGGTAGATAGAGGGGTATGTGAATGAAAAAATATGATATTATGGAAGGGAACATTTAAACTGAATTAAACCAGTAATTACGGAGAGGCGGGAACTGAAAGTGATTCGGGTGAAATATGATGAGGGTCAATTTGTCGTGTGGGTTAGTGCAAGGATATCTTTTAGAACACGTTCGTCTGTTTTGTACGCTGGTGTCATTTGGTTTTTGTAATAAACTGTGTGTGTGGAATGTGTGTTGCTTTGTCCGTGTTGTGTTGTGTTGTGTTGTGTTGTACTGTGTTGTGTTGTGTCGTGTCGTGTTGTGTTGTGTTGTGTTGTGTTGTGTTGTGTTGTGTTGTGTTGTGTTTTGTCGTGCCGTGTCGTGTTGCGTTGTGTTGTGTTGTGCGGTGCTGTGCTGTGTTGTGTTGTGTTGTGTTGTGTTGTGTTGCGTTGTGTTGTGTTGCGTTGTGTTGTGGGTGATGAAAAATCTCGTCTCTGTCAATGGGAAAGTTGGGAAAACCGTTGTTAGTGAGAATCTGTTTAACGCGCGATATTTCGGAGTGAAAAATTTCCCAAGAGGAGCAGTTCTTGTATGCGCGTCGAAGGTATGAGTGAATGACGCTAAGTTTGTAACGTTGGGGGCACTCACTTGCCGCATTCAGGCATCTTCCGGTGTCAATCTTTTCCCTGTAAGCAGTGGTCGTGTATTTGTTGTCTTTAGAGTGGATGAGACGTCAGGGAAGGGATTTTTTTTGTGTATATTGAGTTCATATGTGAAGTGTAGTACAGAAGCTGTTTCAATGGCTAGCTGTAGAGTTTTTAGGTGGGACTCACTCCTAACTTCAGTGAAATGTCATCAACGTATACACGATAGGAAAGGGTCTTAAGACGGTGTCTTGTAAAACTTTGTTCTCCAGATTGCACATATAGAATTCTGCAAGAGTACACCCTAATGGTAAACCCATGGTGACTCCTTCCATTTGTAGATATAACTGGCCTGATGGGCTTCTAAAGGGCGCTTCATTTGTGCAGGCAAGGAGAAGATGTTTCATTATTTCCTCCGCGATTTTAGGGGGATGTAATTCAGGGTGGCGATGCACATTATTCAGGATTATTTCAATTGTGGGGAGAATTGGAACATGTGAAAATAACGATTCCACATCGAGGGAAGCCCTTATTCCTTGGGGTTGCTTGCTGTGTAGTATGTCAATAAAATAATCAGGTGATTTTAGGCAGTATTTCTTAGGGATAAAAGGGGTGATGATATTACTAAGCTGTTTGGTGAGTCCGTATGTAGGGGTAGAGTTCTGTGAGATGATCGGGCGGAGGGAGGGAGTTCGGCTTCTGTGTTTTGACGTTGCCATAAATATATTCAGGTGAAAACTCACCGGTAATGGCAGGGATGTGCAGATGGTCCACGACTGCGTTATTAGCTGCGATGAGTTTGTTGATCTGAACCTTAAGTTTGCTGGTGGGATCACTAGAGATTTTATTGAATTTAGAAATGTCGGAGAGGATGTAGTTAATCTTGGAGAAATAGTCTTCTTTGTTAAGTAAGACATAAATAGAAGACTTGTCAGCTCGTCGAATGATGAGGTTGGGTTTTTTGCGTTTCTCAGAGGCGGCTTGTTTGAGCTGTGGAGAGAGGAGGGAACTATTTTTATGATTGCGCCTTTTGGAGATTTCAGCTAATAACTGGGGTTGTAACTCAGGGGAAACAGTAATCTTACCATCTTTCTGGAGTTGGAGAAGGGACTGAAGGTGGAGTTCCATCTCAGCAACCTTATCTGCTTTGTCGAATTTTGGCTGTATGTGACAGTTGAGTCCGAGGTTGAGAAGTTCCTTGTGCGCTTCTGTCAGGGTGTGATACGAAAGGTTTATGTATCCTTCAGAGGGCTGTGGGAGAAGCAAGGGGCCTACGTAGAGGCGACTTAATTTCTTCGTAGTTTTGCTTTCCACGATACTCTTACGGTATTGCTTGACGATGCCCAAAATAGAAATGATGCTGTGTCAGACTTCGGATGCTAGGGAAAAATCGTCAAACTGGTTCATTAAATCATTGAGCTGCTGTTGCTGGATACCAAGCTGTTCGGTTTTTATAGTAATTTGCCGTTGGATCAGTTGCTTCCTGTATTCCAAGGTCAGAGGTTCGTTTCTGGCTGCCGGGTCATGGGTGTTGACATTAGTATAAATGGGAAGTAAGTTTTCTTGTAGAGATGTTCCATTGAAGACTAGAGCTAATTATATATCCAATATCTTCTAAGTGATTTTCTCAATTTTTCGAATTGTTTGTATGTCGAAGGGAGGTCAAACACAAGGCTTCCGAGATCCATGGTATTATTATAACGAAAAACATTACACAAATTTAAAATACGAGCTTTCGGTTGAATCATACAACCATCTTTAGGTAAGTAACAAAAAATGTACAGGGCAGGAGTTTAAATAAGAGTAAATGAAGGAACTTTGAGAGGTAGGTCGTAGCTAGGTGTCAGACACTGGAAGGAGTTGAGGGCTTCGTTTCAGCGAACGTGTTTTAAAAGATTTCCTTGCACGTAACATTACATGCACCAACCCACACGAAAAATTGACCCTCATCATATACTGCAAAAACGCACAAGTCTACCCATATAATAAGAAATAACATGACTAAAAACAACTATAACAACTCTATTCTCAAACAGACTTATGTGGTGTACCAGTTCATTTGCCCCGAAGAAGGTTGCAAACTTCTCCCCAACATTGGTGTTACCACTACCTCATTGGTGTTACCACTACCTCTGTGAGCAGGAAACTCACAATGCACGCGCGTAAAGGAAGTATACGCAAACACAGGATACAAACACACAACAGAACTCCAAACAGACAAGATTTAGATAACAATACAAAAATACTTAAACAATGAAACAATAAGAAACTACACATCTTGGAAAGAGTCTACATTACACGATACACCCCTATCATTAGTATACAGACTGACACAGTTAGTACTTTGCAACTACACAGCGAGGCTGCGTGGCAACAAAGACCAAACGTCCGGCTACAGTGATCTAATGTCCAGCTACATCCCGGTGAAACAAAACTCTCAACTCTGTGAAGTCAAATGTGTTTAGTGTTTCTATTAGGTCGGTAGAGTTTTTGAGGCGTGTTCCGCTAATGCTATCTGAGGAGGATGAAAAGGGTTTGGTAGCATTAGTTGAACAGACCTCAAAAACTCTACCGACCTAATAGAAACACTAAACATATTTGACTTCACAGACCAACGACTGATAAGCTTTGACATTACTTCCTTCTACACTAACGCAACAATAGATGGTGCCCTTCAGGCTGTTAAAGAGACAGTAAAACACATTAACGCTGACAACTTACTTATTAACAAGCGTGACTACTTAGAGCTAGTAGAAAAAAACATGAAATTTGGTTAATTTATTTTTAACAATCTAGAATATAAACAGCATAAAGGACTTCAAATGGGGTCTCCATTGAGTGCGGTGTCAGTATCGTTCCATATGGAAACATTGGAAAGGAAATATTTCCTGCATATCATCCCAGATAACTCCAAGTGGTACCATTATGTTGACGACATCCTCTTCATCACACACAAAACAACCAACACAAGAAACCTACTGGAACAACTGAATGACGTAGACAACAGTTTTAAATTTACAGTAGAGGAATAAACCAACGGTTCCTTACCTTTCCTAGACACTGTCATCATCAGATCGGACAACAGCGCTAAGTTCAAGGTATACCGCAAACCGACAAACAAGGATAACTTCATCCTCTATTTTAGCGCACATGACTAAAATACCAAATCAGGAATTATTATTGGGTTTTACCTTAGGGCTCTTAGAATATGCAGCGAGGAGTATTTACAGGAAGAAATTAAATACATAACCGCTGCATTCAGGAACCTAAGGTACCCAGAAGGCATGCTAGGGATATCCCTACGGAAAGCCATTAAAATCAGACAGAGGAAAGAAAATAAAGAAAGGCCAGATTTGTGATACCTTGTGGTTCCAATTCTGATCTCTCTCACATGCTTTCTAAGACGCCGAGACAGACAGGACTTATCATAGTAAATGACACAGGAAAGAAAATAGGACACTTGATCACAAATAAAACCAAGACAAACCGTGACAATAGCATCGTATACAAAATTCCCTGTAATGGATTCGACAGTGCATACTACGGGGGGACATACAGAGGACTTAACAACAGACTCAGGGAACACAAAGCGGACATTAGACACCACCGAGAAACAAACGCTCTAGTTAACCACATAGACACAGAGGGACACCTACCAAACTGGGAGGGATCCACCATTCTTGCAAAAGGACTACACAAGAAACAACGGAAAATAATTGAATCTCTTTACATTGCCAACTACAAAAACACAAACAAGAGAACTGGTGACTTGAAATGGACAAAATCCACCGCGACACTTGCCCTCCAAGAATGGCTTGTAAGACCCCCAGACTCTAAGTAGATACCTTTTTCTCACCACTTTTGCCTACACTTTCCAGCTTTCTTCCTTTTACTTTGACGATTCTTCTTATACCATACTACCATATTTAATTTCACATGCTACCAAATCACGTATCCTCCATTATTTCTACTTTGCTCCTTCTCCACTTAATTTTCATCATTATCATTATTGTTATTATTCTCTTTTTATTATTATTAATAATATCATTATCATTACATTAGCAAATCATTTACACCATGATACATTACACTACATAACTTTACCTGGCACTGACATGATGAAACATACCATGATTATTTCGCCGCCATGGGTTCACCATAATTCGCTGCTTGCTATTCTCATCCAAACATGGTCTGAGAAACCAAAATTAGTTATTAACAATGTGACCTCTTCATCTCATTCACTCCCACATGTTTAACATAGTAAAAAGAAACACATTCTCACTCAGTGCTCACCAAAAGGGTTACCTTCTGCCTGCTCAATGCACGTCTTGTCCCCGTGACGGACCGCTACTAAAGGGACACCTTAAGGTGATATCTAATGAAGTAGTCTACGTCACTATTCTGTGCATTCAGAGGCTAAACCATACATGTCCTCCTTGGTTCACAGTTTTTGACAATACCCAGCAACATTTTATTGGCTCCAGTACAACATATTGTCATTGTACAGTAATACCTTTCTATGACATACACTAGCACTACTTTCTATCGCGGAACAATACAACAGGAGCGTCGTAAAATCTGTAGTTTCGTAACAATACCATCATATTACAACAATTTTACAACACAATTATATCATACATAATGAACCAATGCAATATGACTCAAATCCAGATTTGTAACAGTTATAATATCATATTCCATACGTAGTGGGTTACATACTTTAAATCAAGACACTATACGCCGTGAGTTGCAGTTAGTTTGCATCAGGCAATTAACATTCACACACACACACACACACACACACACACACACACACACACACACACACACACACACACACACACACACACACACACACACACACACACACACACACACACACACACACACACACACACACACACACACACACACACACACACACACACACACACACACACACACACACACACACACACACACACACACACACACGCACACACACACACACACATATATATATATGAAACTGGGAAAGGAGATGTGGGTCTTTGTAAGTGCATATGGGCCTGGCAGTGAGAAGAGCATGGAAGAAAGGGAGGCCTTTTGGATAGATTTAAATGAGTGCATAGAGTGTTTAGGAAGAAATGTCAATGTAATAGTACTGGGAGACCTTAATGCTAGGGTGGGAAATGGTCCAATCGATGGAGTGGTTGGGAAGTGTGGAGTTCCAGGAAAGAATCGTAGTGGAGAGTTGATGGTGGAAATGTGTCTAAAAAGAGAGTTGATGATAGCAAATACAGTGTTTCGGAAGAAAGTCAAGCATAAGTACACATGGGAGAGGGTGGTGGAGGGAAGGGTGGTAGATAGAGCGCTAATGGATTATGTAGTGGTAAATAGGATTATGATAGGAAGAGTTAAGGATGTACATGTGCTAAGGGGAGAGGGTGGGGGAATATCAGATCATTTTCTGGTGGAAGGTAAGCTGAGAGTGGAGGATAGATGGAGAAAGAGGAAAGGGACAAAAGGTAGGGAGGTTCTTAGAGTGAACTCCTTGAATGAAAAGGAAAAGGAGAAGGAGTACGAAAAGAAGCTGAAGGAGGAATGGGAGGGAGTAAAGGATAGAGCAGTGATGGGTGTGGAGGAGGAATGGGGATGGTTCAAGGAGGGAGTCTTAAAGTGTGCAAGGATGGTGTGTGGAACAAGAAGGACAGGGGGAAATAGAAGAAAGGGTAGTGAATGGTGGGATGAGGAAACAAAGAAGGTTGTAGAAGAGAAGAAGCGAGCTTTCACAGATTGGTTACAAAAGAGGACAGGGGAGTCATATGAGACGTACAAAGAAAAGAAAAGAGAAGTAAAGCAAAAGGTAAAGGAGGCAAAGAGGAGAGCAGATGTGAAATGGGGTAGGAGTATGACAGAAAATTTTGAAAGTAATAAAAAGATGTTTTGGAAAGAAATTAAGAGAGGAAGAGGAGGCGAATCAAGTAGGGAAGAAAAGGTAAAAGGTACAGATGGAGAGATGATAATGGAAGAGATGGCAGTGAGGGGAAGATGGGCAGAATATTTTAGGGAGTTGCTGAATGTGAAGGAGGATAGGGAAGGAAAGATAGCTGCAGTGGGGAATGCGAAGAAAATGAGAGTGATGAGTGAGGAGAATGGAGGAGAAATAAGGAAGGATGAGGTGAAGGCAGTTGTAAAGATGATGAAAGCAGGTAAGGCACCTGGTCTGGATGGATGTCATGCAGAATGTCTGAAAAAGGGGGGTTCAGTGATGGTGGACTGGTTGGTGAGGTTATTTAATGTTTGCTGGAGAGAGGGTAGAGTACCGGAGGACTGGAGTAGTGCCTGTATAGTTCCTCTTTACAAGGGAAAAGGGGACAAGTGTGAATGTAGTAATTTCAGAGGGATTAGCCTGTTGAGTGTAGTAGGGAAGGCTTATGGGAGGATCTAAATTGAGAGGATTAGGAGAGGAACAGAAGGAGTAATTTGTGAGGAACAGTGTGGATTTAGGACGGGTAGAGGTTGTGTAGATCAGATCTTTGTGGTAAGACAGATATGTGAGAAAGCTATAGGAAAGGGGAGGGATGTTTTTTGGGCTTTTATGGATCTGGAAAAAGCTTATGATAGGGTAGACAGAAAGGCACTGTGGGAGGTTATGCAGATTTATGGGATAGAAGGAAAGCTTTTGGGAGCTGTCAAGAGTTTTTATGAGAGTAGTAGAGCATGTGTTAGGATTAGAAATGGAGAGAGTGAGTGGTTTGAAGTAAAGGTGGGACTTCGTCAAGGATGCGTTATGTCGCCCTGGCTGTTCAACTTATACATGGATGGAGTGGTGCGAGAGGTGAATGCTAGGGTAGTGATTCAGGGATTAGAGATGGTTAAAGAAAATGGAGAAAAGTGGGAGGTGAGCCAGCTGTTGTTTGCGGACGACACTGCGCTTGTGGCAGGGTCAGAGGAGGGATTGAGGAAACTGGTGGCAGAGTTTGGGAGAGTATGTGATAGAAGAAAGCTAAAGATAAATGTGGGTAAAAGTAAGGTGATGAGATGTTCAAGGGGTGAAAGTGGCAGTAGACTGGAAGTGAACATTAAGGGAGAGCGACTGGAGGAAGTGGATAGTTTTAGATACTTGGGTGCAAGTGTAGCAGGAAAAGGTGGAGTGAAGGTGGAGGTAGAATGTAGATTGAGAGAAGCGAGTAAATGCCTTGGTGGTTTAAAGAGTGTAATGAGGAATAGACATTTGGGAATGGATGCGAAGAGGAGACTGTATGAAGGAGTGATTGTGCCAACAGCACTGTATGGGGCAGAAACATGGAACATAAGAGAAGAAGAGAGAAGGAGTTTGAATGTGTTTGAGATGAGGTGTCTGAGAAGTATGATGGGGGTTACTAGGCTGGATAGAGTGAGAAATGAGGAGGTGAGGAGGAGAACAGGGGTAAAAAAGGATTTGGGAGATAGGGTTGATGAAAGAATATTAGGATGGTTTGGACACATGGAAAGAATGAGTGAAGAAAGACTAGTAAAAGAGGTATGGAAGGCAGATGTGGAGGGAGTGAACATGAGGGGGCGTCCTAGGATGAGGTGGATGGATGGGGTGAAGGGGGCTTTGGGGAAGAGGGGAATGTCTGTTGAGGAAGGAAGGGAGAGGACGGAAGACAGAGGTGAGTGGAGAATGGTTGTATATGGATGATGTTGTGACTGCATGAGGAGGAATGGGCGGGGAAGTGGGGGGTGGGGTAGTATGTGTGACTAAATTTTGACGCAGCCCGAAGGGATTTCTCCCCGTCCTCGCCTTATATGCAAAGGGGGACGGAGAGGGGGGTCGCCGATTAAATGAAGCGGCCTTGCTGTGGATGTACTGTGTCTTGCAACACTGCTTCTGACCCAGGGCGGTGGGCAGGGTGCAGGGATGACCCGTCATCCAGGAGGTGCTCAGATGAGAGGAAGGGTGGGAGGGGTGTGGAGGGTATTTAGGGATGAAATGGGTGGGAGTGTTTTTATGCCTTTCCCTTTTTGGCTACCTCCCTTGGAAGGGGGAAAAAACCTTGGTATATGTATGTATGTATGTATATATATATATATATATATATATATATATATATATATATATATATATATATATGAGAGGGTGGTGGAGGGAAGGGTGGTAGATAGAGCGCTAATGGATTATGTAGTGGTAAATAGGATTATGATAGGAAGAGTTAAGGATGTACATGTGCTAAGGGGAGAGGGTGGGGGAATATCAGATCATTTTCTGGTGGAAGGTAAGCTGAGAGTGGAGGATAGATGGAGAAAGAGGAAAGGGACAAAAGGTAGGGAGGTTCTTAGAGTGAACTCCTTGAATGAAAAGGAAAAGGAGAAGGAGTACGAAAAGAAGCTGAAGGAGGAATGGGAGGGAGTAAAGGATAGAGCAGAGATGGGTGTGGAGGAGGAATGGGGATGGTTCAAGGAGGGAGTCTTAAAGTGTGCAAGGATGGTGTGTGGAACAAGAAGGACAGGGGGAAATAGAAGAAAGGGTAGTGAATGGTGGGATGAGGAAACAAAGAAGGTTGTAGAAGAGAAGAAGCGAGCTTTCACAGATTGGTTACAAAAGAGGACAGGGGAGTCATATGAGACGTACAAAGAAAAGAAAAGAGAAGTAAAGCAAAAGGTAAAGGAGGCAAAGAGGAGAGCAGATGTGAAATGGG
>NC_134816.1:10810093-10815093 GCF_046742065.1 Oratosquilla oratoria
AAATACAATAAAGTGAAAATGAGATAATAATGATGTGTTTAGTACCACATCTGAGGATAGAAAAAAAAATGATAGAGGACGAAGGGAGAAGTTGAAAATGTTGGGGAGTAAAGATTTTTACCAGTCAGAACCATCATGGGAGAGAAATAGTGGTAATATTTTTATCACTCTTTTTAAACATATACATTTATCTTTCATCGTACCAAACAGCCTTTCCCTCATGAAAGAGGGGTAGGCAGATAGGTATGCACCTACCCTTCACCCATTCTATACTCATATAACACCAAATTGCTTAACCTTTTTTTTTTATCCCTTATTTATGAAAAGCCACCCTTAAACTCCCGCCTACTGCTTAGGTTAGAAGAGACGCAGAAAGACACAGGTAATAAACAATAATAAAGAAGAGATGCAGAAAGACACAGGAAGTAAAAAATAATAAAATGTGAGCAAGGTTTTATATCATGGGCAGATAAAAAACAACAACTGTATTAGAAGTAGAGTGTATGACAGAATTAAAAAAGGAGAAGATTTTTTTATGTACTCGGATACTCTTTTATGAAAAAGGTGTTAATAATAATAGGAGACAGGTTTTCAGGGTGTGGGCACGTGAAGGGGAGCGTCTCTGAAGAGTCTTGTGGTTGAAAGAATTGAAGGAGTTGAAAACTGAGAGTGGAAGGAATCAACGTACAGGTTTGGTTGATTCAGGCAGTCTACAGACAGTGCAAGCAGGAAATTGAAGGAGAAAAGAAATGTGGTTTGCAGCCGAGCATCTTTGGTATTCAGTGCAGGATAGGCGAAGAAAGACGAAAACTTCTAAAGGAAGTTGTGGAAAGAGAATATTTTTGGAAACTCTACGAGCTGGAGGGAACCACATCGTGGCTGAAAACAAAGTAAGTTAGATTAATAGCCAAGAACAGAACTAAGAAAATTCTGTGGTTGAAAAAAGACAATAGTAAATGCAAGGAAAAAAACGTGTTGGCTTACACCTGTGGAATGTGTAAAACAGGAGGCGAGAGAGAGAGAGAAAAAAAGGCAATAATAAAGAGCACAATTTACGTTTGGTTGTGTGAGAAATGTTAAGGACAATTCTTCACCTATTTACACATTGTAGGAAAAATATATAAAGATTTTATTCGTTCATTCTTGGGTGAAAATGTTCAATCTTGGTGTCCACAGTAAGATCATTGGCCTATCCATTTGATGATGATACAGCCTTGTACCTCACGTATTATGTTTTACTTAATAAGAAAGAATAAGTGACAATGCAAAGGTTAACTCTTGAGTAGGCAGGTGGATAAAAACAAATAAAACCCTTGGGTTAGAAATCTAATAAAATCCGTTGTACCTAATAAATCCTTAGACCGAGATAGGAATAATCATTTTAAGGGTTTTGGATCCTTTCTTTATGAGGCGGGATTTTTCTTAAAAGGGTTGGATCCTTCTTAAATGTGTTGGATCCTTTTTTAGAGGATTCAGATCCTTAAAGAGGAATCAAACCCCATTAACAGGGATGAAACCATAATACAGAGGATTTAACCCCTTTAAGAATGATCCACCTCCCATTTTAGAATCCAATCCCATGAACAAGGCTAGGTGACCCAAAATTGAATAGAATTGTTGGTTGGTAAACAAAGCACTGAAGTTTGTTCTGGAAATTTAAAGCCTGTAGACAAATGAAAACACGCTCATAGACACAGATACAGGTACTCATACAGACACGGTCTGAGTGACTAAAATAATAATGAAAGACAAGGAAAAACATTCAATGTAGTCATAAATATTACAAGGTAATTGTACATTTTTTTATAATCAGATAGCTAAACTGACGCACAAATGTTTGTTTAAGAAAGATAAACAGGAAAAACTTAAGAGATTTTGATATATTCAGACATATAGATAGGTAAGGAAAAAACTGAATGTAAAAAATATCATACTCATAGAAAGAAAAAGAAAAAAAAATGTACAAAAGAAAAGGTATGTACAAAAAAGAAAAGGAATAGGAAAAAACAGGTGCTCACAGAGAGCAAAAGGACAGGAATAAATGAACATTTGTAGAAAAATACAGACAAAAAATGACCATAAACTGACAGAAAGTAAAAGGATAGGCATAAACAGACAACATAAACTAATAAGGACACTTGATACACAAAAATAAACAAAAATAGCTGCGTGAATAGATAGAACAAAAGAAATCCAAAAGGAAATGGGCACGAAGCTCTACTAGAGAATGTCATTCTCCAATTTTTTTTTATTCACGACCTCCTGTTACTCCTTTATTTTCCTTTCATGTTTTCACATATAGATATCCAAGACCCCACTTACAGGACCGAACAAGCAACACATCCATTTATCAAAATGCTTTGCCAGATTGTGATGCTTGGCAGCTTTCATATATGAGAGACAACTGAATTTCATGTCACATCTCTCTATTTATTCATTTATTTATTTGCATACTTATTTACTATTTATCTATTCATTTCTATATTTACTTATCTACACACACACACACACACACACACACACACACACACACACACACACACACACACACACACACACACACACACACACACACACACACACACACACACACACACACACACACACATACACACACACACACACACACACACACATACATACACACACACACACACACACACACACACACACACACACACACACACACACACACACACACACACACACACACACACACACACACACACACGCACACACACACACACACACACACACACACACACACACACACACACACACACACACACACACACACACACACACACACACACACACACACACACACACTTCAGTGTTGCTAACAATGTAATGATATAAGAGAATTAAGGATGCTAGAGGCTATGTATATCTAGCATCCTTCTCTTATATCATCACATTGTGTAACTACTTTAGTGTTGCTAACAATGTAATGATACAAGAGCATTAAGGATGCTAGAGGCTATGTATATCAGGGAATGGGCTCCTGGCATTAATATACAATCTAATATGATTACGGCCATTCCCTTGTTGGTGAGAAATAATCCCACCAATGGTGGGATTATGTCCACCCCTCTCGCATCGCCTACTGCCCCGACCCCCCTACTTCTTCCCCTCCCTCTCCCCTCCCCTCCCTCTCCCCCTCTCCCTCCCCTAAGGCGATCTGGTAGGGTCAGGTCATCAAGCCACACACCACTGTAAGTCTTTCCACGTATATGGAAAGACGTCGCACTGTTCAGTCCGTAAAAATGTAGTCGTTCTATGTTCTGTGTAATTGTGTTGTGATAAATATAATTATTTTGAAGATGACTCCTTGAAGTCGAAACATCGAATTTGTTATTAAAATGGAGAACTTTGGAAATTTATTTTCGATCACCCTCCCAAAATCAGAACTATAGTGAGGAGAATTTAAAATATTAGGAAGAAGATAAATAATTGCGACAATGCTGTGCTGTTTAATTCAGTGTGTATCAAGAAGAACCTGCGCCCTAAGTACACGATATATATATATATATATATATATATATATATATATATATGTGTGTGTGTGTGTGTGTGTGTGTGTGTGTGTGTGTGTGTGTGTGTGTGTGTGTGTGTGCGTGTGTGTATGTGTGTGTGTGTGTGTGTGTGTATGTGTGTGTGTGTGTGTGTGTTTGTGTTTGTGCGTGTGTGTGTGTGTGTGTATTCACTTGGTCTTTGGATCACGTGTTGGACTCGTGATCGACAGCTATTTCCCTCCTGGAAGAGAGCTCAGAGCTCGTAGGTCCGATCTATGGGTAATGCTATGACCTTGCACACACACACACACACCCCCAACTCCCCGCCCACGAGAGTTGGAGTAACACCCCTCAGCGCTGCGATACTGATATTATTTCAGTCCCGGGCGAGAGTCGAACCCGGACCTCCTGTGTGTGTTTGTGTGTGTGTGTGTGTGTGTGTGTGTGTGTGTGTGTGTGTGTGTGTGTGTGTGTGTGTGTGTGTGTGTGTGTGTGTGTGTGTAAAAAAATCCACAAATCTGTATCTCGTGTCCTTCTACCATAGGCTACGAATTTTTCAATCACCCCTCTTATAAAGTAAATGAATAGTACTTTGGGACTAGTCCTATAGTCTATGACATCAACTCCCGTGGTTTGGAAATAGTATAATTTCATCGAGGATTTCATTCAGAAGAGCCATTCGTCGAGTGTTTTAAGACATCAATTGGACTGAACAGCTTTGTTTGCGTTAGTCGAAATCTAGACCGTGCGTCATGAATCAAGAGGGTAGGAAGTTATCAGCCACGCCGCGATGGTTGCACAAAGAGGGTACATGCATAAATACCGTACAAACTTGTATACAAATACACGTGCATATATTTTTGTATAGGTATATGCTTATGTATATATATGTATGTATGTATATGTATGTACATATGTATATGCATATGTATATTCACATACATGTTCATATACATTCATCTTATCAAACACATAAACTTGTTTTCATTTTGGTTCATTGCAAACACGATCGAGAATAACAAGAATATGAAACTCGATGGAAGTAAAATTGGAATATGAGACGTTGTAAGGCTGAGGACTCGAACCTAGTCGATACGCAACAAATAGACAGTGATAACCAACTCAGCCACAAAGAAGAATATAAGTTGAACAGCTTCCTGGTTAGCACAGTAGTAGCACGCTGGCCGTGGCCTTTGTTTGAACCCTCGCTGCGGCGCAGAGGTTAGGAAAGGTATCCACTCTGAGTAATGGTCCCCGACTGCTGTTCACCTCAGGACCTGTGTGTGTGTGTGATACATCAGCTTCCTCAGGGTATCGTCACAGCACTAGCATACCATGTACGCCGTCTCCTGCGTTCATTTATGAACGATTCTAGACCACCGACATGGTATGATCGAATTACATACGTATACATGAACTTTATAATCAACCCATCCTCGATATGATTATCCATTGGTAGTATGTAAAAAGTTGGATTTTATTAAT
>NC_134816.1:10840093-10845093 GCF_046742065.1 Oratosquilla oratoria
TGTGTGTGTGTGTGTGTGTGTGTGTGTGTTTGTGTGTGTGTGTGTGTTTGTGTGTGTGTGTGTGTGTGTGTGTGTGTGTGTGTGTGTGTGTATGTATGTGTGTGTGTGTGTGTGTGTCTGTGTGTGTGTGTGTGTGTGTGTGCGTGTGTGTGTGTGTGTGTGTGTGTTGTTTGTTGTTGTGTGTGTGTGTGTGTGTGTGTGTTTGTGTGTGTGTGTGTGTGTGTGTGTGTGTGTGTGTGTGTGTGTGTGTGTGTGTGTGTGTGTGTTGTGTGTGTATGTGTTTGTGCGTGCCGGTGTGTGTGTGCCAGTGTGTGTGTTCCAGTATTGCTAAAAAGAGACAGGCTAATAAAAAATATAAGTGCTTTGGTGCATCTAATGACTGAAAGTTATGTATCAATACAGAGAGATTTACAAAAGATAATAAAGGAAGAAAACGACAATACGAAATGAATATCGCTGATAAATCCAAAGAGAATCCCAAAGAATTCTATAGTTACATTAGAGATATAAAAGTTGCTAGGAATCACATTGGTCCACTATTATCTGCTGACGGTGAACTTGAATATTCAAATAAAGGAATGTGTAATATTTCAAACAATTATTATAACTCGGTATTCGTAAACGAAACACCTCAAAGTGAACTCCAAACTAAAACCTGTGAAAAGTCTAGGGTAAAGCTACTCACTACGGTAAATATAACAAAAGAAAAAAATAAAAGGTGTACAGAGAAACTCAAAATTAATGAAACACCAGGGCCAGACAGTTGGCATCCAAGAATCTTAAAGGAAATGAAAAATGAGGTTGTTGTTCCATTAGAAATTATTTTCAAGAAATCCATCATATCCGGAGATGTCCCAAGAGAATGGAAGCTAGCTAACGTTACTCCCATATTCAAAAAAGGTGACAAAAAGAAGCCAAATAAATACTGGCCTATAAACTTGACTTCAATCGTTTAGAAAGTAACTGTTTGATAAATGATAGCAAGCATGCATTCAGACGAAAACGTTCTTGCGTGACTTATTTACTCGAATTCTACAACACAGTTATCTCAAATTATGACAAAAGAAACAATATAGATTTGATATATCTAGACTTTGCAAAAGCCTTTGATAGCGTCCCACACGAAAGACTACTCACTAAATTTGCTTCACATGGAGTAAGTGGTAGCCTATTAAGTTGAACTAAAAATTGGTTGAATGATCGAAAACAGAGTATTATTTCAAATGACAAATCTTCTAGATGGAAAAATGTTACGAGCAGAGTTCCTCAGGGTTCCATTCTTGGACCACTATAATTCATAGTATATATAAATGATACAGACCACGGACTAAAATGTATTTTCTCCAAATTTGCTGATGATACAAAAATGTGCCGAATAGCAAATGATCACTTAAACCAATTAGATATTCAAGAAGATTTAGATAAATAACAGCAATGGTCTGAAAAGTGGCTGATGAAATTTAATACAAGTAAATGCAAGGTAATGTGCATAGGTAAAAATAACAGTACGTATGATTACAAGTTATTTGGAAATTCGTTAACAAAAGTGGATAGTGAAAAGGATCTCGGCGTAATTATCAGTAACGATCTCAAGTCATCTAAGCAGTGTATTTCAGCCTCTGAGAAATTAACGAGATTCTAGGACTGATTGCGCGATCTTTTGACTTCAAAATTTCATCTCTCATTAACAAGCTATATAAATCGTTAGTTCGTCCATATTTGGAATATGCTGCTTCCGTACGATTACCAAACCTCATTAAAGACATTGACAGATTGAAAAGGTACAACAGTGAGCCACTGACTTGATACAGGTCTTTAAGATTCTAAAGGGAATTAATTGATAACATCAAAAGTGCCAAAATTTTTACACTGAGTGAAAATCCGATAAGAAATAATGGTCTCAAACTGTCAGGATATAGATTTAATTTGGAAGTGGGTAGAAACAACTTCACCAACCGTGTAGTTTATGAATGAAACAAACTTCCTGCAGAGGCAGTGCAATGTAGCTCAGTTCGAAACTTTGAGATTCGTTTAGATAAACACCCAAGGAACATACTATAATGGCTGTCATTTATTTCATACTATTTGTTTATTTGTTTGTTATCGTTTGTTTATTTATTATTATTTGCTTAATTTTCCTTTATTATTAGTTATCTGTCATTTTACTATTATACACTTTTTATCTGTTTGTTTATTATTTAACTATACCTATGCATTTATTTTCTTTATCATTATTTATATTATTATAATTTCTATTTATTTATTCTTTAATTTATTTATCATTATTGTATTTTTTCCGCGTCCGACCTAGTTATGGACCAAAAAGTCTCCTGTCGGCATGCTCCCCCTTTGTAATCCTATGTAATATATATAGTTGTATATATATATATATATATAAATGCATATATATACATATATATATATGTATATAGATAGATATATACATATATATATATATATATATATATATATATATATATATATAAGAAAATGAGAGTGATGAGTGAGGAAAATGGAGAAATAGGGAAGGATGAAGTGAAAGCAGCTGTTAAGATGATGAGAGCAGGCTAGGCACCTGGTCTGGATGGATGCCATGCAGAATGTCTGAAGAAAGGAGGTACAGTTATGGTGGACTGGCTGGTGAGGTTATTTAATGTTTGTTTAAGAGATGGTGGAGTGCCGGAGGACTGGAGGAGTGCCTGTATAGTTCCGCTTTACAAGGGAAAGGGGGACAAGTGTGAGTGTAGTAGTTTCAGAGGGATCAGCTTGTTGAGTGTAGTTGGGAAGCCTTATCGGAGGATCTTGATTGAGAGGATTAGGAGAGAAACAGAGGGAGTAATTGGTGAGGAACAGTGTTGGTTTAGGTCAGGTAGGGGTTGTGTAGATCAGATTTTTGTGGTAAGACAGATATGTGAGAAAGCTATAGGAAAAGGTAAGGATATTTTTTGGGCCTTTATGGATCTAGAAAAGTCTTACGATAGGGTAGACAGGAAGGCACTGTGGGAGGTACTACAGATATATGGGATAGGAGGAAAGCTGTTAAGGGCAGTCAAGAGTTTTTACGAGAGTAGTAGAGTTTGTGTTAGAATTAGAAATGGAGAGAGTGAATGGTTTGAGGTAAAGGTGGGACTTCGTCAGGGATGTGTTATGTCGCCCTGGCTGTTCAATTCATACATGGATGGGGTGGTGCGAGAGGTGAATGCAAGGGTAGTGTGTCGGGTTGGAGATGATTAAAGAAAATGGAGAAAAGTGGGAGGTGAGCTAGTTGTTGTTTGTGTTGTTTGCTAACGACACTGTGCTTGTAGCAGGATCAGAAGAGGGATTGAGAAAGTTAGTGACACAGTTTGAGAAGGTGTGTGAAAGAAGGAAGCTGAAGATAAATGTGGGTAAAGGTAAGGTGATGAGATATACAAGGGGAGAGAGTGATAGCAGGCTGGAAGTGAGCATTAAGGGAGGAAGTGGATAGTTTTAGATACTTGGGTGCGAATGTGGCAGGAAAGGGAGGAGTGTGGGTGGAGGTAGAATGTAGATTGAGAGAAGCGGGTAAATGCCTTGATGGATTGAAAAGTGTAATGAGAAATAGACATCTGGGAATGGATGCTAAGAGGAGGTTATATGAAGGAGAGATTGTACCAACATCATTGTATGGGGCAGAAACATGGAACATGAGAGAGGAAGAGAGAAGGAGTTTGAATGTGTTTGAGATGAAATGTCTGAGAATTATGATAGGGGTTACTAGGCTAGATAGAGTAAGAAATGAGGAGGAGAACAGAGGTGGAAAGGGAGCTGGGAGATAGGGTTGATGAAAGAGTATTATGATGGTTTGGACACATGGAAAGAATGAGTGAAGAAAGATAAGTAAAAGAAGTGTGGAAGGCAGAGGTGGAAGGAGTGATGAGGATGAGATGGATGTATGGGGTGAAAGGGGCTTTACAAAAGAGAGGAATGTCTGTTGAGGAAGGACGGGAGAGGACAGAAGATAGAGGTGAATAAAGAGGGGTTGTGTATAGATTATGCTGTGATGCATGAAGGAGAGTGGGTGGGGGATGGGGGGTGAGGAAGTATGTATGAGAAAAAAAAATTGACGCAGCCCGAAGGGATTTTCTCCCCGTCTTCTTCTTTTCTGCATGGGGGGACGGAGAGAGGGGTCGCCGAATTTATGAAGCGGCCATGCTATGGATGTGCTGTGTCTTGCGACACTGCTTCTGACCCAGAGCAGTGGACAGGATGCAGGGATGACCCGTCATCCAGGAGATGCCAAGAAAAGAGGGAGTGATGAGAGTGGTTGGGAGTGGAATATATAGGAAATGGAATGAGTGGGAGTGGTTTCTATGCCTTTTTCTTTTTGGCTACACCCCGTGTAGGGGAAAAAGCCTTTGGTATATGTATGTTTGTATATATATATATATATATATATATATATATATATATATATATATATACATATATATATACATATATACAGTATATATATATATATATATACATATACATATATATATATATATATATATATATATATATGTGTGTGTGTGTGTGTGTGTGTGTATGTGTGTGTGTGTGTGTGTGTGTGTATAAATGTATATATATATATATATATATATATATATATATATACATATATATATATATATACATATATATATTTATATATATGTGTATGTAAATATAACTTCAGGGATGAGATTAGGACTGAAAAAATATTGTATAAATACAATTTTCATTATTTCTGACAACATACATTTTTATTGACAACGGGTTCTTTTATTGAGAGATACTTTTCCTGCTTTGGATTCATCAGATTTCACCAAACTCTATTTTGTACGCCTCATTTTTTGTTCAATTTTTTGACAGCTTTGTTATCTATATATTTCAGTTATTATGACCATTTTGACAATATGTTAGAGGTTAGGTTAATCTAGGCTAATTTAGGTTAGATTAGGTTAGGTAAGATTAAGTTATACTTGGTAATTCTGCTAGGTTAGGATCCGAGATCAAGG
>NC_134816.1:10857593-10862593 GCF_046742065.1 Oratosquilla oratoria
TTCTGTTGTACAGAAATAGCAATGTCTATGCCTGTGTTTTAGAGAAAATGAAACAGGATGCATATGATAGTTTGTGGGTAGAATTAACCCAAAGGAATGGGCAAAAAATTAATGTAGGTGTAATATATAGACCAAAAACATTATCATAAGCAGACGACAAACTGTTGTTTCAAGAACTGTCTAATTTCTGCAATCGGGACTTATTGATAATGGGCGATTTTAATTTTACTAGCATTGATTGAAAGAGCCTTGAATATGGCCATATAGGTAGTCGCTTGATAGATTTTCTTGGTGACAATTACTTAGTTCAGCATGTAAAAGAGCACACAAAACATGGAAACTTACCCGATCTATTGATCACTAGCCGCGAAAGAATGATAACCGATGTAGAAGTTGATGAAACTATTGCAAGCAGCGATAACAACTTAGATTCAAACTGCTAAAAAATAATAGAATAGATACTTGTGTTTCTAAAATACCCGATTTTAGTAGTAAAGTCCAGTTCATAGTACTACGTCAGGAGCTTCAGCTCACAGATTGTGAGGCAAAATTAAGCGAAAGACCGGTAGATTAGATGTGGGAAATGTTTCAAATTACGTTAACTAAGATGATTCATACCTACATCCCGTTTAAGGACAGACGCCCCCCAAATCAGGCTCGTCCAAAATTGCCCGACAAAGAAACTGAAAAATGTATTGCTAAAAAGAGACAGGCTTATAAGATATACAAGTGCTCGAGTGCACCTAATGACTATCAAAATTATGTAATAATACAGAGAGATTTAAAAAAGACAATAAAATAACGAAAACGACAATACAAAATGAATTTCGCTGATAAATCCAAAGAGAATCCATAAGAATTCTATAGTTACATTAGAGATGAAAAGGTTATTAGGAATCACATTGGCCCACTGTTATCTGCTGACGGTCAACTTGAATATTGAAATGAAGGAATGAGTGATATCTTAAACAACTATCTTAGCTCAGTATTCGTAAAAAAACACATCAAAGTGAACTCCAAACTAAAGCCTGTAAGAAATCTAGGGTGAACTTACTACGGTAAATATAACAAAAGAAAAAAATTAAATAAAAGGTGTATAGGAAAATTAAAAGTTAATAAAACACCAGGGTCTGACGGTTGGCATCCAATAATCTTAAAGGAAATATAAAATGAGATTGTTGTTCCATTAGAAATTATTTTCAAGAAATCCATCATGTCCGGAGATGTCCCAAGAGAATGGAAGCTAGCTAACGTTACTCCCATATTCAAAAAAGGTGACAAAAAGAAACCAAATAACTACAGGCCTATAAGCTTGACTTCAATCGTAGAAAAATTATGGAAACTATCATCAAAGATGCTATCGAACATCATTTAGAAAGTAACTGATAGCCAGCATGGATTCAGACGGAAACGTTCTTGGGTGACTAACATACTCGAATTCTACAACACAGTCATCTCGGATTATGACAAAAGAAACAATATATATTTGATATATCTAGACTATTCAAAAGCTTTTGATAGCGTCCCCCACGAAAGACTACTTACCAAATTAGATTCACATGGAGTAAGTGGTAGCCTATTAATTTGGACTAGTAATTGGTTGAATGGTCGAAAACAGAGAATTGCATTAAATGACAAAACTTCTAGATGGAAAAATGTCACGAGTGGAGTTCCTCAGGGTTCCGTTCTTGGGCCACTTTTCTCCTTAGTATATATCAATGATATAGACCACGGGTTAAAATCTATTGTCTCCAAATTTGCTGATGATATAAAAATGTGCAAAATGGCAAATTATCACTTAAATCGATTATACATTCAAGAACATTTAGATAATTTACAGCGTTGGTCTGAAAAGTGGCTAATGAAACTTAGCACAAGTAAATGCAAGGTTATGCACATAGGTAAAAATAACAGTAAGTACGATTACCAGTTTTTTTTTTAATTCCTTAACAAAAGTGGATAGTGAAAAGAATCTCGGCATAATTATCAGTAACGATCTCAAATCATCCAAGCAGTGTATTTCAGCCTCTGAGAAAGCAATAAGATTCTAAGACTGATAGCGCGATCTTTTGACTTCAAAAGTCCATCTGTCATTAACAAGCTATATAAATCTTTAATTTGTCCACATTTGGAATATGCTGTATCTGTATCTCATTAAAGACATTGACAGATTGGAAAAAATACAACGGCGAGCCACAAAACTGATTCCAAATATAACAAATAAATCATATGAAAATCGACTAAAACATATGAATCTGTTTTCCCTAACAAAGCATAGACTCAGAGGTGACTTGATACAGGTTTTTAAGATTCTAAAAGGAATTGACATCAAAAGTGACAAAATTTTTACACTGAATGAGAATCCGACAAGAAAAAATTGTCTCAAAATGTCAGGAATTAGATTTAGTTTGGAAGTGGGTAGAAACAACTTTGCCAACCTTGTAGTTAATGAATGGAATAGACTTCCTGCAGAGGCAGTGCAATGTAGTTCAGTTTGAAGCTTTACGATTCGTTTAGATAAACACCCAAGGAAGATGCTGTAATGACTGCCATTTATTTTATATTATTTGTTTATTTATTTGTTATTATTTGCCTGTTTCTTTATTGTTATTTGCTTGATTTTCCCTTATCAGTAATTATCTGTTAATTGATTATTATTTACTATTTACCTGTTTGTTTATTATTTGACTATACTTATTATTTGACTATGCCGATGCATTTATTTATTCTATTTATTATTATTTATATTATCATCTTTTTTTTTTATCTATTTATAATTTTTTATCTTTTTTTCGCATCCGACCTAGTTATGGACCAAAAGGTCTCCTTTCGGCATGCTCCGCCTTTATAATCCTTTGAAAGGAAAATGTCTGATCGTCCATTTGGTGAATTTCACCGGATCATCTTGAAGAAGTGCATTGACATCAGCAAATTGAAAGTGAAAGAAGCATTCCGGATAAAATGGAACAAGTGACAAATTTCAGTGCACAATACCGTCCTAATATAGGAAAATATTTGTGGACCATTATTATAAGAAAATTAGACTACTGTGCAATTCTCATTTACATAAATTTAATAGAAAGTTACAAGTGCTTATCAAAAGTAGTGATCGGACGAAACACCCCAACCCAAACTTTGCTGTCACTCTTTCAGATAAAACATTAAGTGAAGATGTAACGGTCGCCCTGGGTTATGAACTCAGTTTTTTTTTTTCAACAATCAGTTACGTTATAGTGCTCTTAACATCGGCAAGTCTTTTTATAGTTAAAAGCCTCACCAAGACTTACCTGTCGATGACATTAATATTTGTGAAGGGATAGTATATGGAGTATCGCCTCAACAAACCACTCCTACTTGCCCCGATAGGTACAAAAGTGCCATCAATAACTTGAAAATGACAGCAAACTCCACATTACTAAAGCTGATAGGTCAAAGATGAATGATATTTTAAATAAAGAGGATTGTTTTGACAAAATGATACTAGTACATACACTCTACTTGGAAATAACCCAACTGAGTTTGTTAATAGTATTTATAACAAAAATATTAAGCTTGTTTTAAAGGACCACAGTGATCTAATCAAGAAATTCACCTTTATAAGTCCTCCTTTATCATACATGTACGGTTTCATGAAAACACACAAACCTGACAATCCTATTAGACCGATCATTTTGTCAATTGGATCAGCCACTTATAAACTTTCAAAATAGCTTTTAACAATTCTTAGCCCTTTAGTCGGCACTATTTCCACATCCCATATTAATAATAACTCAGATCTCTTAGACAAATTTAATAATGCAAAACGAAATCCAAGTCTAAATAAAAATATTCTTCTAAAAAACGCTGTGGAAGTCGGGGACAGGTGGTATTACGGTGACACTTTGTCCTAAAAATATTCTTGAAAAAGCGCTTGGGTAAGCCGGTGTCAGGTGGTATTCTTCTTCTTCCTCTTCTTCTTCTTCTTCTTCTTCTTCTTCTTCTTCTTCTTCTTCTTCTTCTTCTTCTTCGCGTTCCTCTTCTTCTTCTTCTTCTTCTTCTTCTTCTTCTTCTTCTTCGCGTTCCTCTTCTTCTTCTTCTTCTTCTTCTTCTTCTTCTTCTTCTTCTTCTTCTTCTTCTTCTTCTTCTTCTTCTTCTTCTTCTTCCTCGCGTTCTTCTTCGCGTTTTTCTTCGAGTTCTTCTTCGCGTTCTTCTTCGCATTCTTCTTCGCGTTCTTCTTCGCGTTCTTCTTCGCGTTCTTCTTCTTCGCGTTCTTCTTCGCGTTCTTCTTCCTCGCGTTCTTCTTCCTCGCGTTCTTCTTCGCGTTCTTCTTCGCGTTCTTCTTCGCATTCTACTTCGTGTTCTTCTTCGCGTTCTTCTTCGCGTTCTTCTTCGCGTTCTTCTTCCTCGCGTTCTTCTTTGCGTTCTTCTTCGTGCTGGGGATCCCGTGTTGGGGTTCCGCCCCGAGGCCGAAGGGGAAAACGAGGGATTAGAGCGCGGAAAGCTGCGGCCGTAGGCCGCTGTTTGCGCAGCCAAGCCCCCGGCGAAGCCGGAGAGGGCGAAGCCCGCGGCTTGTTATAATTTCAAATTAATTAGCTCATGACAATTACTACATCCAAATATTTGGCATGAGTATGGGAAATCCCTCTCCCCTGTGCTCAGTAACTTGTATATATATATATATATATATATATATATATATATATGTATATATATATTGAGAGAGAGAGAGAACAAGAATTTATGTACGACAATTTCTCTTGGTATAACTTGGCGACGCTACGTCGACGACATTTAGATGCTTTACTTATTCACATTAAAATTGATAGCCTAGTAAAGTCTCTAAAATTCACAATTGAAATAGAAAATAATGGTATGTTACCTTTCTTAAACGTAAACATTCATCGTACAGAAAGGAAATTTAAATTTAATGTATACAGAAAGCAGGCCAATGTAGACTCTTACATTATTATTCTTCCCACCCTGATAATGTAAAAAGATCGGTTTTCTCATCAATGTTTCTA
>NC_134816.1:10867593-10877593 GCF_046742065.1 Oratosquilla oratoria
ATAGATCTGGTAATACCCTGTATATCCGGTGGAGTGCTGTTTATACAGTGGAGTCCTGTATATCCGATGGGGTCCTGTAGATCTGATGGAGTTCTGTAGATCCGGTGGAGCTTTGTAGATCTGGTGGAATCCTATAATTCTGTTGGAGGATTCCTGCCGAAGGCCGAGTCCCCTGTGAAGCAAAGACCAGCGCAGCCGGTGGTTCGTATAATCAAACAAACCACCATTGCAAATGCCATATTAATCTTAAACTTCAAGGCAATACATAAAACGCTTTATGAGAGCAATTTTACAAAACAAAAGCTTCAGGCAATAGCATGGCCAGATGATCAATGTATGGCTAGCAGCGTATATGGTAATTTGTTTGGTTTTGATCGGTGTTATGGTAAAATGTTTCTGAAACGATTTGAAAATATTAAGAATTATTCTTAGATAAAAAGTATCTACACTGGATATCCTGAATACGCTTGTCAGTTTTAGGGCAGTTTTCATCCCCCCCTTTTTTTTTAAACAAGTTCGGTTGCTGTCAATAGCATGATGACTATATAACGGCTAATGTAAAGTAAATTCAGGTCCAGAGGAACTTTCCTCACGTGAGTGTAAACGCCGTCTCGATTAATTGACCCTTTCCAGCCCAGTGATTAGTTTAATAGTTTTGTTCTAGATAACGTTAGACATTTGTATTCAGTTCTCGAACTCAACACATTGATTGGGATAGTTTTAAACAACATCACTCAGTGCCTGTATCATGGGTCTGCTGAATGGAAATGGTCAGGTTTAGCTAGTTTTGTGCTAGGTTCACTGAGAGGAGGTATTCGGGATTTTAGTTTTAGAAAAAAAATGATGGAACATTTGTCTTTCTATAGTTATGATTCTGTAGATTCTACATTCTATATATTCTACAGAATACTATCATATTTATAATGCTACTGTTAGATTAGAAATAGATATAAAAATTTCATCTTTTTATTAAATCACTAGTGAGTGGGGGATGATATCTCGATACGTGGCGACAAAGTTATCACAGGATACAAAAACTGTCAAGAATTATTCGGTTAGAAAGAAAAAAGCCTAACTTCTTTCCCTTCAAAATTTAGAGAGAGAGAGAGAAAAAAAAAGGAATCCATTACATTTTCTCTCACCGAAAACCACATATTCTACCACAGTTTGCATCATGTTCCATATCCATGTTGTTCTTGGTGTTACTGTTATCATCACTATTTCACGACATTGTTCTAATGATTACTATATTATCATGACTATTATTCTATCCACATATCTCTATATTGTTCCTATTTTTACAATAGGTTTATTTTTATCATTATTATCATCTTCCTGACATTATTTCTATCCTTATCATCATTATTATTCTTATCTACATATCCCGAAATTTGGAAAAGAAAAAGGCAAAAATAACATACAAAACCAGAATCTACTAGGGGCCATTTCGGAAAAGGAATGAATGAAGAACATTCCAATTCCAGTATAAATACTGCTCCGCTGGAGGTGTCTTGAAACTCCATGTCATAAAAAAATGGGAAAGTGTCAGGAATAAGAGAGTTCTCGAGTCTCCTGATGGAAGGAAAGAAAGGCAGAGTATTGTTGAATTCTCGCAAAAGGTAATTCGGTGAGACTTGAAAAAAGTGCTGTGTTGCCTCCTGATAAAGGAAACCATATAGGGGATAGACTCAGAAAAATAATGACCATGGAAATGCTGATAGAAAAGAGATAGATTTGTAATGTTGAGGCAGACATAGAACGAAAAAAGAAAGGAAGAAAAAGAAAGAAAGAAAGTAAGAAAGTAAGAAAGAAAGAAAGAAAGAAAGAAAGAAAGAAAAAGAAAGAAAAAATGCTTTGGACTTCACATCGTTTAGTACAACTTAGTGAAGTGGCCTCCAAGCGTGAAAGGTATATCACATACGAAATAAACAAGTTCTCTGTATTTCCCGCATCTTCCAAGTCGCAGGTTCAAGTCTTACACTTCCTTCCGATTTCCAGTAGTGATTGCTACCTGCCTTAGGAGTCCAAACGCATAAGGTAAATGTAACGGTTTCGCCCGCATCTACGCGCTTCTGGTATATGCTGCTCATCGTCTTGTATTGGTTCTGCATCTAAATTGTAGTCGGTGTATAGATAGCTGAGGTTTGAATTACCTTTCGACCTTGGTAGTAGGAAGAGATGGGGAATGTTTAGTGTCAGAGGGAAGATACTCGTATTTTCTGTTGTTGAGGCAAGGGAAAGTTCTGTTGAAGGGAGGTGAAGAAACAAAGACATGGTTACATTGAAAGGCACGATATTTTTTTTTGTCTAACTCAAGCACAATTGATAGGTCTAGAATTAAGTCTAATGAAGCAGACCTTCTTAAGAACTAAAACTCAGATTTAAATGGACGTCAGATGAATGATGTAATTTTGTTGAGTATAAGTAAAAAATCTAAACAAAAAACATGAGCATGAGGGGATAGCTATGGGAGAAATAGCACTAAAATTGTGGAAGATAGAGCTAGTAAAAGTTTTATTTACATATACAATATATATATATATATATATATATATATATATATATATATATATATATACTGTATATATATATATATGCACAGATATACATATGTATACATATACATATATATATATATATATATATGTAGAGACATTGGGACACCTTTCCCATATATATATATATTTATATATATTTATATATAGATATATATATATATGTATATATATACATATGTACACACACACACACACACGCACACACACACACACACACACACACACACACACACACACACACACACACACACACACACACACACACACACACACACACACACACACACACACACACACACACACACACGCACACACACACGCACACACACACACATGTATATACATATATACCTATATATCTCACTATCTATATATATATATATATATATATATCTTATACATATATATATATATATATATATATATATATATATATATATGTATATATATATATACGCGTAAGTAACCACTAGGAAAAGTAAACTAACGAAGCAGAGCGCTTTCGTATAATTACATCTTCAGTGCAGATACAAAGAAGGAATTATAAGAAGAAGAAACAAGGTACAGAATATATGACATAGTGAAGAGGGCATTCGGAGAGGTAGGGGAAGAAGACACGTGGCGGACATTTGGGCCGTCCTGGTAGCCAACAAGTATGGGACGTTTGGGCCGTCCTGGTAACCAACAAGTATGGGACAACTGCTCATAATTTATATTACAATTTAAACAAATTTGAAATTTCATGAGAAATAAAACTATCTAATTTGTACAAACCTTGATGAAGAATAACATTTATCCCCTTACTAGATTTGATCAAACTGCATTCAATTAAATTTCTTTCTGTTATGTTGTTGTTGTATGTGATGACTTTAGCGTTATCCCAGTCAACTGGGTGGTTAAAATGGTTCATGTGGTTGAATATACCGCTAGATTGGTTTCCCTCTCTAACGTATTTCTTGTGTTGATTGATTCGTGTTGTGAGTGTTTTAGCAGTCTGACCAACATAAAACTGATTACATGATTTGCAAGGTATTTTGTACACACACCCTTTATCACTATTGACAGAATTATTTATGAGCAGTTGTCTTACAGTGTTCTTATTATTAAAAACTACATTAATGTTAAATTTACCTAATATTTTGCAGGTTCTCTTGGTACGGTAAAATTAGCAAGTTATTCATATTGAAAGTTTGAGTTGACCTAAGGTTATAAAATGTCCTTTTAGCACGATTGTAAGCTTTGTCAAGAACATGTGTGGGGTATTGTAGCTTAGTACCAATGTCGTAAATACATCTTATTTCATCATCGATGTACTCTGGGCTGCAAATGCGTAGGGCCCTGAGGTACATCGACGAAAAAACAGATATCTTTACGCCATCAGGGTGTGATATCTGTTTTTTCGTCGATGTACCTCAGGGTATAGCTTCACCCCAGAGTCACATTCCTCTGAAGAAGCATAGAGCGAAACCGGTCAGGAATAAACTCAGAAACTCGGAGCTAGACCCGTGACTTCTTTTCCCACCTTCATCAACTTGTCACAATGTACCACCATATATATATACACATACATACATACAGATAGATATGTGTGTGTGTGTGTGTGTGTGTGTGTGTGTGTGTGTGTGTGTGTGTGTGTGTGTGTGTGTGTGTGTGTGTGTGTAAAATAGTAATAATAATAATAATAATAATTTATGGTCTATTGGGTATAGCAGCATTTCTGCTGAAAATATACATCCTACAAGAAAATAACATTATGATAATATGACAGTGAGAAGACGTTGTTACAAGCATTCAAAAGCTAGACAAATAAAACAGCAGGCTTAGTAATAGGTACAACAATGTTAATTCTAGTTGTTGATTAAGTCCACAAATGTCGGTATGGGGCTCTTCTTATACCGGTCGGTACGTGCTCTGATCGGCTTGATGGAATTATGGTGCCTCACCTGGCACCGTGGACGAGGTACCTGAGGAGGTAGTAGGTTCCGGTGCCGAGGATGCTTGACCAGGGTGACCGCAAACGACCTCAAACTCTGAAGATAGCGGTCAGCAAGGGTGGGTAGTCCCAGTGTGGTGAGAGCGTGCTGGTAGGTGGTGTAATCTTTGCCAAGGATTGTGCGACAGGCTCTTTTCTGCACTTTCTCCAGCTGACGCTGCTGCGTCATAGTGAGAGAGGATATCCAAGAGGGGGATGCGTACATCAACTTGGGCAAAATGAAGGAAGTGTAGATGGTCTTGAGATCTTCAGCCTGTGCCCCTAATGAACTCAGTCGACGCAGCATATACAGCTTGTAGGAGGCTGCCCTGATGGTGTTGGCTGTGTTCTCCTTCCAGGTCAACTTGCTGTGTGTGTGTGTGTGTGTGTATGTGTGTGTGTGTGTGTGTGTGTGTGTGTGTGTGTGTGTGCGCGCATTGGTAGCATGTCATTGTAGTGTTAAAAGCTGCTCGGTGCATGCAGCTGATACTCTAGGGTCTCTATGGGGCGCCCCTACGGACCAGAGAAACACATAATTTTTCTGAGGTAGAGGAAATCTCTATTCATAGAGAAATGATGCTATCCCCCACTCTTGTTACGGTCCTGTACCACTTCTCTGAATATTTTTTTCTTATTTCACCAAACCCTGTGTTGTAGGAAAAGAATACTGCCACCAAGTGTTCCTGCATGAGTCATGAAAGGCAACAAAAACGGGACGGTGATGGGAATAGGCATCCTTCTCCCTGTAGCCCGAAAGGGGACTTTCCTATAAAAAAAAAAATGCCTTAAAGGGCCTGCGTGGATGTGGTACAGATGACAGTAAAAGGGAAAAGATAGGCAGTATGTTTGTGAGAAGAGTTATGGATGTGTTGGCATTGACTGAAACTAAGTTGAAAGGGAGGGGCGAGTTTGAATTTGGGAGTGTAGTTTGGAGGGTCTCAGGAGTGCAAAGAGGACAAGGAAGAGAAGAGGTGCTATACTAGTAAGTGAAGAGATACTAGTAAGTTCTGAGAGATTGTGGAGTGAAGGTTTGACTGTGGAATGCGAAGAAACTGCGAAGGGAGATTTGTTTTTTTTAAGTACATATGGGCCTGGTGTTGTGAAAAGAGTGAAGAGGACCAGGAGGCTTTTTGGATAGATATAAATTATTACATAGAGGGATTAGGGAGAGATGTTAATGAAGTGATGTTAGGAGACCTTAATGCTAGGAAATAAACCAATAGACGAAGTGGTTGGGAAGTGTGGAGTTACAGAAAAAAAAATCGCAGTGGAGAGTTGATGGGGGAGATGTGTTTCGAAAGAGAGTTTATAATAGCAAACTCAGTGTTTAGGAAGAAAGTCAAGCATAAGTACACATGGGAGAGGGTGGTGGAGGAAAGGGTGGAAGATAGAGCGTTAATGGACTATATAGTGGTAACTAGGAGTTTAGTAGGAAGAGTTAAGGATGTACATTTTCTAAGGGGAGAGAGTGGGGAATATCAGATCTTTTTTTGTTGAAAGGTAAGTCGAGAGTGGAGGATAGGTAGAGAAAGAGGAGAGGGACAGAAGGTAGAAGGTGCTTAAAGTAAACTGCTTAAATGAAAAAAGGTGAAGGAGAGCAAGAAAAAGCTGAGAGAGGAGTTAAGGGTAGAGCAGAACTAGGAGTGGGGTGGAGGAAGGGGGATGGTTCAGGGAGGGAGTCAGAAGATGTGCAAAGATGGTGCGTGGAACAAGAAGGGCGGGAGGAAATAGAAGGAAGGGTAGTAAGTGGTGGGAAGAGGAAGCAAAGAAGGTCACAGAGGAGAAGAAGCAAGCATTCACAGATTGGTTACAAAATAGGATAAGAGAATCACATAAGAGGTACAAATAAAACAGAAGAGAAGTAAAGCATAATATAATGGAGGCAAAGAGGAGAGCAGGTGTGAAATGGGGTAAGGGTATGGCAGAAATCTTTTATAGTAATTAAAAGATGTAATGGAAAGAAATTAAAAGAGGACGAGAAGGCGAATCAAGTAGAGAAGAAAAGGTAAATTTTGTAGATGGAAAGATGATAATGGAAGAGACGGCAGTAAAAGTAAGATGGGCCGAGTATTTTAGAGAGTTGCTAAATGTAGTATCCTAAATAAAGGCTATGAAAATAATTATTTCATTATCAATGGTAAAAGTATACTAAATCACGGATGAAAACACGACCTAGTTATATATTTCAAATTAGAATAGTTTTATGTTTATTTTTCGATGAATTGTGTATATCAATGAATTGAGCGTGTCGATGAATTTTTGTCGTTGAATTGTTGTCGGTGAATTGTTATCGGTGAATTCTATTATGTATGTATATATATATGTATATATATATATGTATATATATATGTATATATATATATAAGTATATATATAATATATATATATAAGTATATATATATATATATATATATATATATATATATATATATATATATGTAGTATGTATGTATATATATATGTATATATATACATATATATGTAATGTATATATATATATATATACATATATGCATACATATATATGTGTATATATATATATACATAATATATATATATATATATATATATATATATATATATATATAATATATATATGTGTGTGTGTGTGTGTGTGTGTGTGAGTGTGTGTGTGTGTGTGTGTGTGTGTGTGTGTGTGTGTGTGTGTGTGTGGTGTGTGTGTGTGTGTGTGTGTGTGTGTGTGTGTGTGTGTGTGTGTGTGTGTGTGTGTGTGTGTGTGTGTGTGTGTGTGTATTATTGCGGGCAATAACCCATAACATAGCTTTCTAATTTTAAGTAAACCAATTTATAGCTTTAAGTTTAGTTTATACTAATTTGACAACTTTAATAGTTCTGTCATTAAAGAATTTGAACTATTATTGATAAATACTACGAAAAGAAATTCTGCCTTGCTTTTGTAGTATCCTAAATAAAGGCTATGAAAGTAATTATTTAATTGTCAAAGATAAAAGCATACTAAATCAAGGATGAAAACATGACCTAGTTATATATTTCAAATTAGAATAGTTTTATGTTTATTTTTTCGATGAATTGTGTATTTCGATGAATTGAGCATGTCGATGAATTGTTGTCGAAGAATTGTTGTCGGTGAATTGTTGTTGGTGAATTGTTGATGGTGAATTCGCTGGATCCCTTATATATATAATATATATATATAATATATATATATACATATATAATATATATATATATACATATATATATGCATATATATATATATATATATATATATATATATATATATACATACAGGTAGTCGTCGACTTACGACCTATGCGACTTACGACTGATCGACTTTACGACCACGAGATAGTGCAATAATATTTAACATTTAATAGAGTAATAGAACTGCAATATTATGCCTGGCAGCGCAGAACAATTACTCCGCACGCCGCGAGACGCGAGTACGATAGTTTTGGCAGGCTGCCGACACCGTCAGCATCCCAGCCAGCTAAATATTCTTTCAATTTTTTTCTTTGAAGTAAAATGTTTCCTAATTTTGCATTGCATTTTGTATTTCTATATGTTTTGCAATTAACAAAATGTAACAATAAAACTTTTTTTTTTATGCCTAGGCTAGTTTGTTGTCGATAACAATATGTTCGGCACAGTACGTAAGCGAAAAGAATGTGTTTTGAAATAAAAAAATTCTTAATTTTGCCTTGCATTTTTTATTTTTATATGTTTTGCAATTAATAAAATGTAACAGTAAAATTTTCTTATGCCTAGTCTGTTATCGATAACAATATGTTCGGTTCAGCATTTTGTATTTTTGTTTTGCGAATGTAACAATAAACTTTGTTTATGCCTAGTCTGTTGTCGATAACAATATTTTCGGTACAGTATGTAAACGAAATGAATGTGTTTTTAAATAAATAAAAAAAAAAAATTCCGAATTTTGCCTTACAATGATTTTAATGTAACCAACAAAAAGTATTAGTAGGTCAAAGATGACAGGACTTTATTCAGTATGCATAGGCCTTGGCTATGTTTCCTAACGAAATTTATAAAAAAAAAGTTAATGAATATTAAACAACGTAGCTCAAAGATAATAAGATTTTATTCAGTATGCATACGTTTCCTAAAGAAAGTCTGATGGTAAAATAATATTAAAGTTAAAAAATACAGTATTAAATATCATAGGTTAAAGATGATAGGATTTTATTCAGTATGCTTAGGCCTAGGCTACGTTTCCCAAAGAAAATCAGATAAAACTACAAAAAGGTTAAAAAATACTGTACAACATAGTTCAAAGATGCTAAGATTATTTCAATATGCTAACTATAATATACAATATATATATATATATATATATATATATATATATATATATATATATATATATATATATATATATATATACAGTAACAAAAATATTTAAAGGGTAATATATACTGTATATATATAAAGACCGACTTGCGTCCAGATCGACTTACGACCTGTCTGTCGGAACCGAACTCGGTCGTAAGTCGACGACTACCTGTATATATGTATATATATACAGTATATATATACATATATATATATATATATATATATACATATATATATGTATATATATATATATATATATTACAAAGGATTACAAAGGATTACAAAGGCGGAGCATGCCGACAGGAGACCTTTTGATCCATATCTAGGTCGGATGCGAAAAAAATGATATTAATGATAAAATAATAAATAAAAACTATAATAATGTAAATAACAAATAAAATACATGAATAAATTCATAGGTATAGTTAAATAATAAACAAACAGGTAAATAGTAAATAATAATAAATTGACATATAACTAATAATAAATGAAAATCAGACAGACAAATGATAACAAAACAAAAACAAATAATATAAGATAAATTATAATCATTACAGCATCTTACTTAGGTATTTATCTAAATGATTCTTAAAGCTTCGAACTGAACTACATTGCACTACCTGTGCAGGATGTTTATTCCATTCATTAACTACACGGTTGGCAAAGTTGTTTCTACGTACTTCCAAATTGAATCTATTTCCGGACAGTTTGAGACCATTGTTTCTTGTCTGATTCTCATTTAATGTGAAAATTTGGTCACTTTAGATGTTGTCAATTCCCTTTAAAATCTTAAAGACCTGTATCAAGTCACCTCTGAGTCTACGCTGTTTTAGGGAAAACAGATTCATGTGTTTTAGTCGATTTTCGTATGATTTATTGTTGATATTTGGAATCAGTTTTGTGGCTCGCCGTTGTACTTTTTCCAGTCTGTCAATGTCTTTAATGAGATTCGGTGACCATACGGAAACAGCATATTCCAAATGTGGACGAACTAACGATTTATATAGCTTGTTAATGAGTGATGGACTTTTGAAATCAAAAGATCGCGCAATCAGTCCCAGATTCTTAATTTGCTTTCTCAGAGGCTGAAAAACACTGCTTGGATGATTTGAGGTCGTTACTGATAATTACGCCG
>NC_134816.1:10882593-10907593 GCF_046742065.1 Oratosquilla oratoria
CACACAATCCATCACCTCTGGCACACTCCCTTTTCGGCTCTCCTCCCCTCCCTCCTTCTCTCCCTGTTTCCCCTCCTTCCTCACGTTCTTCCTTTCCCCTCCCCCACCAGGGTCATTAGTGACAAAAGATATGATCTTGTTAGGCTTTCGTCAGAGAAGAAAATTTAAGAGTAGAGGTCCTATAAGCTGATTTTCTTCGTTATTTTGTTTCCGGCTAAGTGGTGTTTTTTATATTCGTTTCATGCTACTACGACTTTTTTTTTTGTACGATTATAATATCTTGATCAAAGTGACCTAATTCTAGTTATTCCATAATTCTATAGAAGCTGTGTCATTCATTACAAGGCTATTTCTATGAGTTTGAAAGGTTCCTTGTTTGACGTGATCATTGCTGCTTTGTAAGTGGTCACCCTATAGGTTCACCATTGCTCTAACAACCAGCCATCAATTACAGGTTCCATAGTCGGCATAAGTTATTTGAAACTTCACTCACGCAGCTAAAAAAAAACTAGTTGTATATATAATTCTCCTCAGTTAAAGAGCACCGTTGTCCCCAGTTGGACCGATATATATATATATATATATATATATATATATATATATATATATATATATATATATATATATATATATATATATATATATATATGACAACATTCACACCTATTGCCATAAGAAACATTTCCGAATGTGTCAGTTTTACATAACAGTTTCACATAACAGAGACAAGTATTTCCTAGTCGCACATCTCCAAAATCAATCAACAGACCTTAATCCTCAAAAATCAGCCCCGAGAGGCTGTCATTTGATCTCCGGAATTGCCCCAAGGTCTCAATACCATCTCCTTCCAACTAAAAAATGACAGAAACACACCCATAGAGAGACAATACTGACGACAGTCTAGCATTTCTTGCCATAGAAATATACTCATAAAAAAGTTGAACCCTTTGTTCAATGTCAGAAGACTTTGTTCAGACTAGAGACTTGTCACAGGTACTGTAAACATTCCCTGCCTGCATTAACCCTAGCTTGGCTATTGCCAGTGAATACATGTATCACCGTGAATTGCCATTACCATCATATCTCCAAACTATGTTATAAATCTGATACTCGCGACATATATCACTTACAATAACTGTTCCATTAATTAAAGCCAGTAAACCGAGACAATTGCTTAAACTTGGACAGACAAGGGCCAAAACCCTGTTCCAATTGATTGTAGGTACATATAGACAGTAGTTAAAGACACAAATGGCATATGCATATGCATATGCAAATACATACATCGATACGTATGCTCGTAGATAAACATGTAAATATACACATACACATACACATATGCATATACATATACATATACATATACATATACATATACATATACATATACATATACATATACATATACATATACATATACATATACATATACATATACATATACATACCAATCTGCATATTCTATTAATCTAATTTTCACTTGAATTATTATGCTATTTGGATTCTAGCTCGTATCATACTACCCCGAAGTGTTTGTTCTCTTTTTGATGAAATAAAGATATATATTAATTTAAGTGGGTCTCATGTGATATAGTTCTGATATATGATATCATATTAGTACCTCGCTGTTATATCGTTGGTAATTTGTCACTGTCATGAATGGATTTTGCTGACCATTTTAAAATGATGAACACATGATATAAACGATATGATTATGAAATTTATATTTTTGAAGTGATATGTAGCACTACATATATCTAGATCTTATTTGCTTTCATCGAGAGATATATGTAAATATTACATGATTTGAAATTAGTACTAACTACACCAATGGAATTTTTTCCTCAAGAAACTTGTAATACTTTTTTTAATTTGTATGGCTTTACGTTTATTTGTTTTACATTTTATCACATACTTTTCAGATCTTTGCACTAGCTTACTTTGATCTTGAATATCTATATGGCTTAAGTAATTATCTGCTTCAAGCTTTATATAATTAATTAATTTATATATTATACATTTCAATGAGTACTTGCAATTCCGCATATGTATATCTGATAAGTAAATTAAATTTTGTACATTTCAGTCCAAAATCTGCCATTTACATTGACAACGAATAGAAGTAGGAGGGGAGTAAAGAAAGGAAGGAAAGAAGGAAGGAAGAAAGGTGAGGAGCCAACTCCAGGAGCGTATAGTTGTGGCCATAGCCATAATTTTTGTTCTATGTGCTTGGACTGCTGGGAGCAGGTAACAGTCACTACTAGAAATTAGAGAGGAGTGCATGGTTTGAACACAAATTAAGCGAATGCGAGAACAGCACCTTTCCGAGTACGCCACCAGAGGTAGACCAAGAATTAAGTTTCACTAGAATTTCACTTGCAACGCGTTTCCAACAAGAATCTTTGTCCTTCAGAATGATTGTATACGTTTATTCAGTGTTCAGTTGTATAAAAAAGAGCCTATTAAAAATAATTAGGCTATTATATACAGTTCACACCTCACGCTATAAGACTTAGATGACAATGCAACGTTCATCGATAGTAAACTATATCCTAGTCACTTTTCACTTTCAGAGGCCAAATAGTTCACAACAAAACCAACCATTAACATCCAGGTTGAAGATTTCTAATAATTCTTTCCAAGAAGATCTTTGCCATAGTAATTGAAGGATGTAGGCGGTTCTGTACGATTCCTTTTCCTCGTAAGATCTTGTCAGCTGATATATGAATTTGATTATAGAGACAGGCGGAAGGAACAAGAACATAAACATTTATGTGGAATGTAAAATAGTATTAATAATAATAATAATCTAACTAGATTTAACTGTTTCAAATTTTTTCTAATAACGCTAATGGGAATGTTTTGAAACTAACAAAATATAATTGAAATAATTGCAATGGATACATGTGATATCTATTTACATGTATTTGTAATTCATCTCATTTTAGATAATCTAAATAAAATTATAGAATTTAAGTCAAACACCATCACACATCATTCAAAATGAATTGTTACCACTGAAAATATTGATAATTTTACCACGGTGATACCCTCAATAAATTGTTATCCTGTTTAACTCTGTAACTATATTTTAGGTACGGAGAGGAAATAATATAATATTTCATATTTTCATCTCCATTTATTTTGTCGAATAGCTCACTAATGTCACATAATTCTATCTATATGTTCACTCCCGTATTCCTTAGAATGAATAATTAAATGAATAATTTATAAATAGATAGATAAGTAAATATATAGGTAAATAAATGAATAAATAGAAAAATATAAATGAATAAATAGATAAATAATCAATAAAGAGAAAAGTAAAAAATTGATATATACACAAATAGATAAATAAGATAATATATAAAGAAGTAAATAAACAAACAAATAAATGAATGAATACATAAATAAATGAACGATATAGATAGATAAACAAACAAATAAATTAATATATAAACGAGTGATAAGAATGGAAACCGAACGACTGGGAACAGAGATTTTATTTCCTCACTGATTTCGCCTTAATAGGCATGAGGCTTCTCTCTCTCTCTCTCTCTCTCTCTCTCTCTCTCTCTCTCTCTCTCTCTCTCTCTCTCTCTCTCTCTCTCTCTCTCTCTCTCTCTCTCTCCCTCCCTCTATCTCTCTCTTTCTCTCTCTTTCTCCGTATATATATATATATATATATATATATATATATATATGTATATATATATATATATATATGTGTGTGTGTGTGTGTATACACACACACACACACACACACACACACACACACACACACACACACACACACACACACACACACACACACACACACACACACACACACACACACACACACACACACACACACACTCGGTGGTGTAGTTGGTAGAGCGCTGAACTGCCACCATAGTGGCCTGCAGTTCTTGGTTCGAATCCTGCCCAGGGCCGAAATTATTTCGGTACCGCTGCGCTTCGGGTCGTTACTCTGACTCTCGTGGGCGGGGAGTTAGGTGTGTGTGTGTGTGTGTGTGCAAGGTCATAGCATTACCCATAGATCGGACCTACGAGCTCTGAGCTCTCTTCCAGGAGGGAAATAGCTGTCGATCACGAGTCCAACACGTGATCCAAAGACCAAGTGAATACACACACACACACACACACACACACACACACACACACACACACACACACACACACACACACACACACACACACACACACACACACACACACACACACACACACACACACACACACACACACACACACACATATATATATAAATATATATATATATATATATATATGTGTGTGTGTGTGTGTATCCCTTTTACTCCCTCTCTGTCTATCTATGTGTGTGTTTATTTACCTAGTTGTGTTTTACGGGAAGGGGAGCTATGCTCGTAATAAGTCTTTGTATCTCTCAGCATCTAGTTTGTTCTTAAATTTTTTGTATGGTTTTTGCACACACTTTTGTTTCGTCTAATTTGTTCCAGACATCCACGACTCTGCGTTTATCCTACTTTAATAAGTCTTCTCTGCCAAGGACTTCCATGCCTTTCATGATTATGCAAATGGCCAATAGATCTCCTCTTTCTCTTTTTTGTTCCAGGGTTGACGTCATCTTTGTTGTTGCTTTTAGGATTCTTACTAATTTCTTTATATTCTTTTTTGTGCTGGGTGTCCATAGTGTTGCAGTGTACTCCAGTCTTGGTTTTATCAGTGTGACTAATACTTTCTTTACCATTACTTCATCCAACTAATCAAAAGCCACCTTTATTGATCTTGGTAGTTATAGGTTTCTCCGACTATTTTGTTTATATTCTTGTCTGGTGACATGTCTTTGTTAATAATTACTCTAGGTTCTTTTTGGAGCTAACATTTTTACTTCCTTTGTACCAATTTTTTATTGTCCTGATACTTTTTTTGTCTAAACTCCATTATACTACATTTCTTGATGCTAAAGTTCACTTCCCACTTTTGACTCCATCCCCATACTTTGTCCAAGTCTCTCTGTAGTAATTCACAGTCTTTTTCTGTACTTACTTTCCTTAGTAGTTATGCGTCATCTACAAAAAAGTTTAAAAAACATTCTACACCTTCATTTATGTCATTTATATACATAGCAAACATTATTGGAGCTAATACAGGACCTTGTGGGACTCCACTTATCACTTCTTTCCAGGTCGAGTTTTTATCTCTGAGTAACACCCTCATTTTTCTCCTGTGCAAGAAATCTTTCCTCATTTTCAATAAATTTCATTAGACACCTCCTGTTATTTCGAGTTTTCTTAATAGTTTCTTATGTGGTACTTTATCAAATGCCTTTTGTAAATCCAGGAAAGCACAATCTGCCCATACGTCCCTTTCTTCTATTATATCTATCAACCGTGAATAAAAACCAATCAAGTTCGTGGCATATGATCTTTCTTGTTTAAAGCCAAATTGTTTTGGATTCAGTGTATTGTTTTCTTCCAGATATTTAGTCCATCTACTTTTGATAATTTTTTCACATATTTTAGGTATTGTGCTTGTAAATGAGACTGGTCTATAGTTTTTTAGGTCTTCTTTATCTCCCTTTTTATATATTGGTACAATATTTGTATTTTTCCAATCTTGTGGTACCTTTCTATATTTGAGTGAGCAATCTATTATCTTATAAATTTTATCCGTTAGTTCATCTATACATTATTTTAGTATCTAAGGATTATTATTTGGTCCCTTATTTCTTTCTGTGTTACAATTATTTCTTTCAACAGGGGTGGGGGTCTTTCTCTCTTTCCTTCATCCCAATTTTGTGTATTTTCCTTTGTGAATACAGATTTAAAATGTTTGTTCATAATCTCAGCCCTTTCTACATCTTCTATATATTCCACATTCCCTTGACGCTGTTTAATTATTTCTTGTTTATCTTTTTAATTTACCATTTACACGTGATGTATGTACATTAAGGATATGGCTTCTTAACTTTTTTTTTCTGATGTTCCATTTGATGAATCTTTGTCTCCATATTAGTTACAAAGGATTACAAAGGACTACAAAGGAGGAGCATAACAGCAGGAGACCTTTTGGTCCATAACTATGTCGGATGCGAAAAAGTTATAATAATGATGAATAAATAATTAAATAAATAAATAAATATTATAATAATATAAATGATGATAAATAAAATAAATAGATAAATGCATAGGTATAGTCAAAAGATAAACAAAAATGTAAATAGTAAATAATAATAAATTGACAGTTAATAATCAATGAAAATCAAACATACATACATATACCTAAAGCTTTTCCCCTTCACGCGGGAGGTAGCCATAAAACAAAGGCATAGAAACCACTCCCTCTCATTCAATCCCTTACATACTCCACTCCCCTCTATCCTCTTCTCTCTCTCTTATCTTGGAACCTCCTGGATGACGGGTCATCCCTGTATCTTGTCCACTACCCTGGTTCTGAAGCAATGTAGCAAGACACAGCATATCTACAGCAAGGCCGCTTCATTAAATCGGCGACCCCCTCTCCGTTCCCTCATGCCGAAAAGGAGAAGACGGGGAGAAATCCCTTTGGTCTGCGTCAATTTATTTCTCATACATACTCTCTCACCCCCATCCTCCACCCACCCCCCATCATGGATCACAGCATCATCCATACACAACCATTCTCCATTTTTCCTCCACTATCATTACATCCCATCGTGTTATGTTGTCTTTTGACATTGCATCCTAATGTAATATTTCGTCCTCTACCGACATTATATCCTAAAATGATATTTTGTCCTACACTGATATATTGCTCAACATTATTGCTATCCCCTACACCAAAAAAAAATGAACTAGTTCATTACAAATTCCCACAATGAGGTTTGTAAGAACATCTTTGCCTCTGCGAGTAAGGTGGATCCCAATAGAAGCATAAAGGTCATGACGCCTGGAAAAGAGATACCAAGAATCAAGAAAGTGGTCTCCCAGTTGCATGCATAATTGTGATATCCTTTCATTGATCTCTTTGAATCCACTGTTCCAACAGGAGCCAGCGTAGATCCTCGGAAGGATCCCACAGATTACATGACGGCTCCCACGCTCCTTCATCTAGTGAAGAAGGACCTTGTAATTCCGAACAAGTTCCTCTGATCTCACTTTACCCACATCGATACTTCCCGTATGAACAATGTGATCCCCCCTCGGAGTATTAATGGCAAACTTCTTCATGGGCTGCGTAGAAGAAGAAGTATTCAGTAAAACAAAAAAGCCAGATATCTATTGTAGATACATTGATGATATCTTCATTAAAACCAAGAACAGCAACGAAGCTGAAAAACTCCGCCACCTATTACAAGAGACATCTGAACTCACTTTCACTATGGAAGATAGCGTTGACAGAGCTTTACCCTTCCTCGACCTCCTAGTGAAACAAACTGAACATTCTTTTAATACAACGGTGTGCACAAAACCCACAAACCCTGGACACTGTCTTAATGGTTCTAGTGAGTGCCCTCAAAGATATAAGAACTCTACCATCAATGCCTATATCCGAAGAGCACTAATTCACTGCAGCACTTGGACACAAGTGCATGATAAAATCGAACTTTGTACATGTACTTCGGTATTGGGTAGTTTTTTACTGCTTCTACCTTTGAGCTCACTGTACTGGCTCCATGTCTAACCTTTGTGCCAAATAAATGAAACTGTCTTGCAAAAATTTAAATGACTTTAAGTTTCACTTTCAACCCTGTTTAAACTAGTCTTCAGAATAACAAAACTAATTTCTTAAAGTGCTCAGTTGCTGTTTGGGAACCTCTTGAAATATAATCTAGAAATACAGTGGCTGTGTTTCCTAACAACCCATCTAGTAATATATTCATTAATCTCATACAAGTTAATGGACTGTTACACAACCCAAATGGCATTCACTTGAACGTGTAGTGCCCTGTTGTTGTAGAAAATGCTGTATATTCTCAAGAATATTCATATAACTATTTACCAAAAACCTGACTTGATATATATATATATATATATATATATATATATATATATATATATATATATCACACAATCTATGACCGTCGCGCAGAGGATTCGAACCACCGCCTATAGACCCATGAGAGTCCACAGCACACGTGTGCTGTGGACTCTCATGGGTCTATAGGCGGTGGTTCGAATCCTCTGCGCGACGGTCATAGATTGTGTGATTGATGTCGCTGTCCACTAGCGAATTATTCAAATATATATATATATTGCGCTAGAATACAGATTCTCGGTTCCCAAACTATTACTATAACTGCTATTACCGATAACGGTAGTCAATCATGTATGTTCATTCAATTCCCTATAGCCAATAACTGGACACATGATATCATCTGATTTTGGCATCAGAATAATTGGGAAGATTAATTCATTTTGACAGGGTTCTATGACATCCTGCAATAAGAGTTCGGTGACCAGTTTATCTATAATGGCTAACTTGGAATGCGGTAGTCTGTAGGCAGGTATATAATAGGTTCAGTCCCTGGTTTTGATTTGATCCGATATTTTAAAACAGTTGTTTTGCCCAGGGCGTCCCCTAAAAAAGCAATTACTCTTTTGTGCTTCATTAGCAATGCAATTAAACTTAATTCTAACAGAGGAGAGTAAGTAGGCCCTAGTTGACTCTTATATTTCTACCCCCAAATATATTTCTTCCTGAACTAAAATGATTGATAAAATTGTTGATTCCACCTGTTCATGAATCTCGTTTGAAATATTAATGGATGTTGAACAGACTTGAAAACATCCTATTCGTGGACCTTTTCTTCACACACCATCTTTAAGTACCTTATGAATCTTTCCTTGAAACATCCCCATTCCTCCTCTATTCCTAGTTCTACTGTATTCTTCACTCCATCTCACTCTTTTCTTAGCTTCTTATTGTACTCCTTTTCTTTTCTTTCTCATTTAAGCAGTTTAATCTAAGGATCTCCCTATCTTCTGTCTTTTTCCTCTTTATCTATTCCCCACTCTTAACTTACCTTCCACAATATATATATATATATATATATATATATATATATATATGTGTGTGTGTGTGTGTGTCGGTGTGTGTGTGTGTGTGTGTACAAAGGATTACAAAGGCGGAGCATGCCGACAGGAGACCTTTTGATCCATATCTAGGTCGGATGCAAAAAGAAAAAAAAAATCATATTAATAATAAATTAAAACTATAATAATGTAAAAAAAAAAATACATAAAGAAATGCATAGGTATAGTTGAATAACAAACAAAAAGGTAAATAGTAAATGATTATAAATTGACATATAACTAATAATAAATCAGACAGACAAATTATAACAAAACAAAAACAAATAATATAACATAAATTATAATCATTACAGCATCTTACTTAGGTATTTATCTAAATGATTCTTAAAGCTTCGAACTGAACTACATTGCACTACCTGTGTTTGAATAACAAACAAAAAGGTAAATAGTAAATGATTATAAATTGACATATAACTAATAATAAATCAGACAGACAAATTATAACAAAACAAAAACAAATAATATAACATAAATTATAATCATTACAGCATCTTACTTAGGTATTTATCTAAATGATTCTTAAAGCTTCGAACTGAACTACATTGCACTACCTGTGCAGGAAGTTTATTCCATTCATTAACTACACGGTTGGCAAAGTTGTTTCTACCTACTTCCAAATTGAATCTATTTCCGGACAGTTTGAGACCATTGTTTCTTGTCTGATTCTCATTCAATGTGAAAATTTGGTCACTTTTGATGTTGTCAATTCCCTTTAAAATCTTAAAGACCTGTATCAAGTCACCTCTGAGTCTACGCTTTTTTAGGGAAAACATATTCATGTGCTTAAGTCGATTTTCGTATGATTTATTTTTTATATTTGGAATCAGTTTTGTGGCTCGCCGTTGTACTTTTTCCAGTCTGTCAATGTCTTTAATGAGATTCGGTGACCATACGGAAACAGCATATTCCAAATGTGGACGAACTAACGATTTATATAGCTTGTTAATGAGTGATGGACTTTTGAAATCAAAAGATCGCGCAATCAATCCCAGAATCTTATTTGCTTTCTCAGAGGCTGAAATACACTGCTTGGATGATTTGAGGTCGTTACTGATAATTACGCCGAGATCTTTTTCACTATCCACTTTTGTTAACGAATTTCCAAATAACTTGTAATCGTACTTACTGTTATTTTTACCTATGTGCATTACCTTGCACTTACTTGTGTTAAATTTCATTAGCCACTTTTCAGACCATTGCTGTAATTGATCTAAATCTTCTTGAATATCTAATTGGTTTGAGTGATCATTTGCCACTCCGCACAGTTTTGTATCATCAGCAAATTTGGAAACAGTAGATTTTAGTCCATGGTCTATATCATTTTACAAAGGCAAAGAATGCCGACAGGAGACTTTTTGATCCATATATAGGTGGGATGCAAAAAAAAAAAAAAAAAAAAAAAAAATCATATTAATAATAAATTATTTATATATACTATGAATAGAAGTGGCCCAAGAACGGAACCCTGAGGAACTCCACTTGCAACACTTTTCCATCCAGAAGTTTTTCCATTTAAAACAACTCTCTGTTTTCGACCTTTCAACCAATTACTAGTCCAACCTAATAGGCTACCACTTATTCCATGCAAAGCTAATTTAGTAAGTAGTCTTTCGTGTGGGACGGTATCAAAAGCTTTTGCAAAGTCTAGATATATTAAATCTATATTGTTTCTTTTGTCATAATTAGAGATAACTGTGCTGTAGAATTCGAGTAAGTTAGTCACGCAAGAACGTTTCCGTCTGAAACCATGCTGGCTATCATTTATCAAACGGTTACTTTCTAAATGATATTCGATATCATCTCTGATGATAGTTTCCATTATTTTTCCTACGATCGAAGTCAAACTTATAGGCCTATAGTTATTTGGTTTCTTTTTGTCACCTTTTTTGAATATGGGAGTAACGTTAGCTAGCTTCCATTCTCTTGGGACATCTCCGGATATGATGGATTTCTTGAAAATAATTTCTAATGGAACAACAATCTCATTTTTCATTTCCTTTAAGATTCTTGGAGGCCAACCGTCAGGCCCTGGTGTTTTATTAACTTTGAGTTTGTCTATACACCTTTTAATTTTTTCTTTTGTTATATTTACCGTAGTGAGTAAGTTTACCCCAGACTTTTCACAGGTTTCAGTTTGGAATTCACTTTGAGGTGTTTCGTTTACGAATACCGAGCTAAAATAATTGTTTAAGATATTACACATTCCTTCATTTGAATATTCAAGTTGACCGTCAGCAGATAATAGTAAACCAATGTGATTCCTAACAACCTTTTTATCTCTAATGTAACTATAGAATTCTTTGGGATTCTCTTTGGATTTATCAGCGATGTTCATTTCGTATTGTCGTTTTCTTTTTCTTATTGTCTTTTTTTAAATCTCTCTGTATTGATACATAACTTTCATAGTCATTAGATGCACCCGAGCACTTATATTTCTTATAAGCCTGTCTCTTTTTAGCAATACTTTTTTCAGTTTCTTTGTCGAGCCACTTTGGGCGAGCCTGATTTGGGGGACGTCTGTCCTTAAAAGGAATGTAAGTTTGAATCATCTTAGTGAGCGTATTTTGAAATATTTCCCACATCTGATCTACAGGCCTTTCGTTTAATTTTGCCTCCCAATCTGTAAGCTGAAGCTCCTGACGTAGTTCTATGAACTGAGCTTTACTGAAATCGGGTATTTTAGAAGCACAAGTATCTATTCTAAAATTGTTTAGGAGTTTGAATCTGACTAAATTGTGATCGCTATTTGCAACAGATTCACCGACTTCTACATCAGTTACCATGCTTTCGCGGCTAGTGATCAATAAATCGAGCAAGTTTCCATATCTTGTGGGCTCTTTTACATGCTGAATTAAGTAATTGTCACCAAGAAAATCAATCAAGCGACTACCTATATGGCCATGTTCAAGGGTCATCCAATCAATGTCAGTAAAATTGAAATCACCCATTATCAATAAATCCCGGTTGCAGAAACTAGACAGTTCTTGAAATAACAGTTTGTCGTCTGCTAATGATAATGTCTTTGGCCTATATATTACACCTATATTCATTTTTTGTCCATTTGTTAGGGTTAACTCAACCCACAAACTGTCATATGCATCCTGTTTCACTTTCTCTAAAACACAAGCATGAACATTGTTTTTAACGTACAATAGAACACCCCCACCTTTCTTGTGGTTTCTATCCTGATGAAAGTGTTTAAATCCCGCAATATTAAATTCAGCTTCGAACTCTGTACCATTTAACCATGTCTCAGTTATTCCTATCATATCGAGATTTTCGCTTTTGACATACGCCTGTATTTCTTGAAATTTGTTCCTAGTACTACGAGCATTAAAGTACATAGTTTTAAGAAACTCGTGATTATTTCTTTTTGACACATTTTGAGTTTCAATATCATGTCTTATATTATCATTTTGTTTTTTATTTATGCCTTGCTCTATATTATTATTATTTGGTCCTTCATTGACATTCAATGCCTCATTAACATTTCTCCTATCAAAATTAAAATTTCCCCCATCATGGACATCTGGTCGATTACGGTCATCCGATCTATTTTGTACATTTTGTCCCCCTACGTCACCGTGATTCACGCCGGCCTCCCATCGTTCAGTGACATTATGTCCGGCATCCCTTTCTAAAATTATATTTTGTCCTCCAGTGACATTATATCCTACCGTGATATTTTTTCCTCCACTATAATTACATCCCATCGTGATCTTTTGTCTTCCACTGTCATTACATCCTATCTTGATATTTTGGCCTTCATTGACATTCTGTCCGGTATCTCTTCCTAAAATTATATTTTGTCCTTCACTGACATTATATCCTACCGTGATATTTTCTCCTCCATTATCATTACATCCTATCGTGATATTTTGTTCTCCACTATCATTATTTCCCATCGTGATCTTTTGTCCTCCATTGTCATTACATCCCATTGTGACATTTTGTCCTATGACATTACATCCTAATGTGTCATATCGTCCTCTAGCGACATTACATCCTATCATGATATTTTGGCCTTCATTGACATTCTGTCCGGTATCCCTTCCTAAAATTACATTTTGGCCTTCAATGACATTATATCCTACCGTAATATTTTCTCCTCCATTATCATTACATCCTATCGTGATATTTTGTTCTCCACTATCATTACTTCCCATTGTGATCTTTTGTCCTCCACTGTCATTACATCCCATTGCGACATTTTGGCCTATGACATTATATCCTAATGTGACATTTCGTCCTCTAGCGACATTAAATCCTAAAATTATATTTTGTCCTATACTGGTACATTGTTCTACATTAGTTAATTGTTCTACCCTAAAAAAGGAGCTAGTTCATTACAAACTCCCACAATGAGGTTTGTAAGAACATCTTTGCCTCTGCGGGTAAGGTGGATCCCATCAGAAGCGTAAAGGTCATGGCGCCTAGAAAAGAGATACCAAGGATCAAGAAAGTGGTGTCCCAATTGTGTGCACAACTGCGATATCCTATCATTGATCCCTATGGCTCTACTGTTCCAACACGAACCTGCGTAGATCCTCGGGAGGATCCCACAGACTACGTATATATATCTATATCTATCTATCTATATATATATACATATTTATATATATATATATACAGTATATATATATATATATATATATATATATATATATATGTATATATATATATGATATTCCCCAACTTTCTCCCCTTGAAACACGACCATTCAAAAGTCTCCCTACTCTTCTATCACTCTTCTATCCACCACCTTGTCCCATGTGTACTTATGCTTGGCCCTTATCCTAAACACTGTATTTGCCATTATCAATTCTCTTTTTAGACACATTTCCACCATCACCTGTCCACCATGATTTTTCCTAGATCTATACATTTCCTAACCACTCCGTCTATTGGTTCGTCCCTTAACATAGCATTGAGATCTCCCAATACCACTACATTGACATTTCTCCCTAAACCCTGTATTTGCTCATTGAAATCTACCCAAAACGCTTCCCTTTCTTCAACACTTTTCTCACTACCAGGCCGATATGCGCTTACAAAAACCCACGTCTCCCTTCCCAGTTTCACCTTCATCCACATTAACCTTGGAGAAACCTCCTTCCACTCCACCACTCGCTTACCTATCCCTTCACTTACTAATATAGTCACCTCTTCTCTCCCTCATCCTCTCTTCACTCCTGGCACTCTCCCAACATTACTACCAAACTCAAACTCGCCCATCCCATTCAACTTATTTTCACTCTATGCCCAAAAAATCTATATTTCTTCTCAGGAAAATACTGCCTACTTTTTCCCTTTTACTCTCATCTATACCACATCCACTTAATTAGAATGCCCAAACCTTAGGGCTCTGGTTGAAAATTCCTCCCAAACCCTTTTATCTCCCCCCCTTTTTTTTCTTTCTTTTAGCAATGTTCCCTTTGGGGTTACAGAGAGTAGGATGCCTAGGCCTATCCCCGTCCCGTTTTTTGTTGCCTTCTACAACTCAAGTGGGAACACTCGGTGGCAGTATTTTTTTCTCCCCTACCACAGGATTCGACGAAAAAGGAAATGAGTATTCGGAGAAGTGGTACAAGACAGTATTAAGAGTAGGGAGACAGCATAACCCACAATAACATTCTGCCAAACACCCCAGACTTTATATATATATATATATATATATATATATATATATATATATATATATATATATATGTATATATATACATATATATATATATATATATATATATATACATATTGTAACGTAATATTAGATATTACGTCATGTATGTAATTATGTTATAGAATTGTGTTCCTTTGTATTAAATAACTATGTTCATATTTCTTGTCTATGTATGTATTGTAACAATGTAAGTAGTATCGCCCGTCCACTATATGTAATCTTGCCTACGTGCGGAGAAATGTGCGCACTCTTGTAGAACAAACAGACAAGCGAAGTAATCCTGAATAGTTCGGAGCGCACAGATTTGACAGTTACTAAATAAGTAGATTGTTCAAGCGAGTCGAGGGTCTTAAAACTATCCAAGTTGACGTGTGTTAACTTACCTCCCCCCCCCCTCCTCAACGCTCACCCACGCCCTTCACCGGAAGTATCCCGCTTCCGGTCCAATGGTATATAAGCTGTGGAAATCACTCACACCTTGTCATTTCTCGCATATTGTTCTCTTGATAAGACTCTCTCACAGGTTGGACTCATGAGACGATTCGTGTGAAGTGATCACCCCTTTTGCCTCCATTACTTGTCTTATATACATTGCTTTGCGTTATACTTGTATTTGTACTTATTACTTATTTTGATACATATGTTCCTGACCTATTTGTACTTACTTAGTACCATATTGTATACGTATCTTATACTTCGTATTTGAACGATACTTTCCTTATTCTTGTATTCGTGTAATGGTCCCATTGACCCCACTGCCCATTCTCTTTTGTGTTTATTATTGCCTGTAAATATTTTCCATGTTATTAATAATTTCGTTTACTAGTTTTATCGCTAGTTTAATATTCCTTTCCTGGAATCTTCTTTGTTACTTTACTTTTAGTCTTACGAATTATCTAGGCGCTGACCAGGTAATTCAGTCTTACAGTGGCTTCTAGAAGTGAGCTGGTTCTTAAGCACTTATCCGTTATACGTAACGTCTCTTCACATAACCAGCCCGTCCGTAACAAAGTGGCGACCCTTGCCAAGGATTTGATCAGGTATTTAACACATTCTTTTAGAGATGGATGATATAATTCAAGAATTCGTTCAAAATCCCAAGGTAAGTTTCTTAAAGAAACAAACTAAAAACACTTTGATAGAAATAGGCAAGCACTTTGGAGTAGACATTGATACAAGTTTGCGAAAGAAAAAATTACTTCAGGAACTCGTTGAAAATCTGATCGAAGATGAAGTCTTATCTCCAGAAGAGATTACAGCTATACAAATTCCTTCAAACAGGTTAGAAATAGAGGCACGACTAACCGAACTTAAGATTAAGGAGATTGAATTAAAGGTCAGGAGAGTAGAAATTGAGGAGGAAGCTAAATTGAAACAAATGCAAATTGAGGCAGAATTTAAAGCTAGAGAGGAGGAAGCTAAACTGAAACAAATGAAAATTGAGGCAGAATTTAAAGCTAGAGAAGAGGAAGCTAAAGTGAAACAAGTAGCAAGAGAGGACGAAACTAAAGTCAAATTGGCAGAACTAGAATTAAAGAAGGCAGAAGTAGAAGCTAGGATTGTTGATAGACAAACCGTAGTTCAGGAAGGTCATATAGATATTTCCAAGTATGTAAAACTTTTACCCCAGTTTTCAGAAGGAGAGCCAGAAACTTTCTTTCTTCAGTGGAAAAAATTGGCGCAACAGTTACAAATCCCTAAAGAAAACTGGCCATTAATCATTCAAACGCAATTTAAGGGTAAGGCTCAGCAAATTTATATTTCTCTTTCAGAAGCAGAAAGCGAGTATGATAATGTGAAAGCTTGTATTTTAAAAGCTTATGAACTAATACCAGAGGCCTATAGACAGAAGTTCCGTAATTATAGGAAAACACCTCAGTTAACATACGTAGAATATGCGGCTCAACAAGAGAGGTTATTCAATAGGTGGTGTTTAGCTAGTAAAACAGACACCTTAGATAGACTTAAACAGTTGATTTTGTTGGAGCAGTTTAAGAATACCTTAGAGACAGATCTTAGGATTTTTATAGATGATCATGTTCCCGAAACTTTAACTAAAGCTGCTGTATTGGCTGATGAGTTCACACTAAATCATAAACCTAAGTCAAGACAAATGGAATCCCAAAAGTCAAAGTCATATATTCCAGATTCAACAAAATGCTCTGATCCTTGGTCCCCAAAGAAACACTTTGAAAATCAGTCTAGCCCATCACATTTCAGTTACAGGTCTGATTTCAATCAATATCCTCCAAACCAACCTTGGCAAAGAATGGACAGGTTTAAGACTAATCCCCCTGTAACTTGTTCATATTGTAAAAAGGCTGGCCATCACATTTCAAATTGCAGAAAGAGACTGGCACCCTCATTCTCCAATAAGACACCAACTCTTGTAAGTAATATAAAATCAGATGATTCAAAACCCTCTATTCAGGATAAACAACCAAAGAAGCCGATATTGTCAAGTAATGTAGAACCATCCTCATTAGATCATGATCCTTGTTTCAAACCATTTGTATCTTCAGGAACTATATCTCATAGTAGTAGTTCACAGCAATATCCTATTTCCATACTCAGAGACACAGGAGCAAAGCAAAGTCTGATTTTAAATTCTGTCTTGCAGAATCTGGGTGAGTCATATACAGGTTATGATATATTGATAGAAGGAGTTGGAGGAATTGTAAAATGTCCATTACATAATGTTTTCTTGCGGTCTAATTTAACAACCGGAATGGTTAAAGTAGCAGTAGTAGACTCTCTTCCCATAGTAGGAATATCCTTATTGTTGGCCAATGACATCGCTGGAAGCAAAGTCATTTCTCCTTTAATAACAAATAACCCTAAGACCTCAGTAGAACATTCAGATAACTTACAGTTGTTTCCCGCTTGTGCTGTAACCAGATCTCAGTACAAGAAATCTGAAGAGGAGACCTATAATTTAGAATCTCTATTCTCCCAAACTGACCCATCCTCTACTTCTTCACCAGTTTCTCTATCTAGAGCAGAATTAATCAAAGAACAGAAGTCAGATCCTTCTCTTAAAAATTTGTACGAGTTTGTTTCATCTCCAGAAGAAGTTGAAAATATGTCACGAGGTTTCTATATAGAAAACGGAGTCCTAATGCGAAAATGGAGAGCATCCACCGCAACCGCTGACCAGCCATGGCAAGTAAGGAATCAAATAGTCCTCCCTCTTAGTTTCAGGAATAATGTTCTAAAATTGGCTCATGATACTCCCTTAGCAGGTCACTTAGGGGTAAGAAAGACCTTGTTCAACATAACCCAAAATTTCCATTGGCTCACGGTTGTCTAATTGACTGTGTAGGACCTTTACCTCCTTCTAGTAAAGGAAATCAGTACATTCTCACAATCATGAGTATGAGCACTCGTTTTCCAGAAGCAATTCCTTTGAAAAATATCAAAGCTCAAACCATAATTAGAGAAATGTTGAAATATTTCACTATGGTAGGATTTCCCAAGAACATTCAAAGTGATCAAGGAAGTAATTTTCTTTCCAACAAGTTTAGAGAAACTCTTGTAACACTAGGTATAAATCATGTAACTTCCTCCGCCTATCATCCTCAATCACAAGGTGCTCTAGAGCGCTTTCATCAAACGCTCAAGACAATGTTGAGAATCTTCTGTGCAGAGAACACTCGAAATTGGGAAGACGGACTCCCCTTTTTGCTGTTCGCCACCCGAACAACAATTCAAGAAAGCCTTGGATTCAGCCCGTCAGAATTAGTCTTCGGTCATGAAGTCCGTGGTCCCCTAAAGATACTTCATGAACAATGGATGAAAGAAGAACCTCCAGTTCCTTCTTTGAAATACGTGTCCCAAGTCACCAAGAAGTTGTTAGAAGCTTGGAAGTTGGCAAGAGAGAACTTAACGAATGCTCAAAGAGTAATGAAAGGTCGGTATGATAAAAATTGTAAACTTAGAACTTTCTCTCCAGGAGATCAAGTGTTACTTTATCTTCCTATACCAGGAGATCCATTGCAGGCTAAATACAAAGGACCCTATGAAGTCTTGTCCAGAGCCAGTTATCTAAGCTACATAATCAAAACTCCAGACAGAAGAAAGAGTTCCCGTCTCTGTCACATAAATACCTTAAAACCTTATTATTCCAGAGATCCAATTCCAGCTTGCAGCTCTACCACAATAGAATCGGAAGAGCCTCCTGATAACCTGCCTAATCCTCCTGAGATTCCCTTGGAAAACTCTCAGATACTACAAAATCTTCAGATAAAAGTAGGACACTTATCTGAGAAAGAAGATGTAGCAGAACCATTGATTGACCTGTTGAGAAAAGACCACGACTTCGTGTGGACTCCTGCCTGTGAGACAGCCTTCAAAAACCTGAAGTCCCTTCTCACTAACGCACCCGTTCTAAGGGCACCCGATTTCCAACAACCCTTTCATCTGCAAGTCGATGCCAGCGACACCGGTATCGGTGCCGCCCTCTTGCAAGAACATAATGAAGTTCTTCATGCTATCGCCTACTATAGCAAGAAGCTGTCCCCTGCGCAGAAGAACTACTCCGTACTTTCTAGAACGTAGCTTTTCAACAGAAAGTGAAAAGCTTTCCCAAACAGTGGAGGTGTAACGTAATATTAGATATTACGTCATGTATGTAATTATGTTATAGAATTGTGTTCCTTTGTATTAAATAACTATGTTCATATTTCTTGTCTATGTATGTATTGTAACAATGTAAGTAGTATCGCCCGTCCACTATATGTAATCTTGCCTACGTGCGGAGAAATGTGCGCACTCTTGTAGAACAAACAGACAAGCGAAGTAATCCTGAATAGTTCGGAGCGCACAGATTTGACAGTTACTAAATAAGTAGATTGTTCAAGCGAGTCGAGGGTCTCAAAACTATCCAAGTTGACGTGTGTTAACTTACCTCCCCCCCCTCCTCAACGCTCACCCACGCCCTTCACCGGAAGTATCCCGCTTCCGGTCCAATGGTATATAAACTGTGGAAATCACTCACACCTTGTCATTTCTCGCATATTGTTCTCTTGATAAGACTCTCTCACAGGTTGGACTCATGAGACGATTCGTGTGAAGTGATCACCCCTTTTGCCTCCATTACTTGTCTTATATTCATTGCTTTGCGTTATACTTGTATTTGTACTTATTACTTAGTTTGATACATATGCTCCTGACCTATTTGTACTTAGTACCATATTGTATACGTATCTTGTACTTCGTATTTGAACGATACTTTCCTTATTCTTGTATTCGTGTAATGGTCCCCGTCTGGGGTATTGGCTGCTTGTTATTGTGGCAAAGTAGCATGCAGTCGATACTTTAGGGTTTATATGGGGCGCCCCTACGGACCAGAGCCACACATCATTTTGTCTATGATAGAAGAAAACTCTGTTCATAGAGAAATGATGACACTTTTATACTACGACTGTCCCTCCGTTATGCTGTCCCCCAACCCCTTGTTGCTGTCCTGTACCATTTCTCTGAGTATTCTCTTTCTGTGATGGGGGAATTCCCTGTTGTGGGGGAAAAGAATACTGCCACCAAGTATCCCACTTGGATCGTAAGAGGCGAGAAAAAAGGGACGGGGAGGGGGACTAGGCATCCTTCTCCCTGTAGCCCCACGGGGCATACATCCTAAAAATAAAAGTGAAGGCATAAGGGGTGCTGGAGGGCCTCGGACCAGCACCCTAAGGTTTGGGTCTTTTAATGTGCGTGGATGTGGTACAGATGAGAGTAAAAGGGACGAGATAGGTAGTATGTTTGTGAGAAGAAAGATGGATGTGTTGGCTTTGAGTGAAACTAAGTTGAAAGGGAAGGGTGAGTGTAAGTTTGGGAGTGTAAGTGGGAGGTTATCAGGAGTGAAGAGAGGGCGAGGGAGGGAAGGGGGTGGCTATTCTAGTAAGTGAGGAGATAGGTAAACAGGTAGTGGAGTGGAAGGAGGTTTCCTCAAGGATAATGTGGATGAAGGTGAAACTGGGAAAGGAGATGTGGGTCTTTGTAAGTGCATATGGGCCTGGCAGTGAGAAGAGCGTGGAAGAAAGGGAGGCCTTTTGGATAGATTTAAATGAGTGCATAGAGGGTTTAGGAAGAAATGTCAATGTAATAGTACTGGGAGACCTTAATGCTAGGGTGGGAAATGGTCCAATCGATGGAGTGGTTGGGAAGTGTGGAGTTCCAGGAAAGAATCGTAGTGGAGAGTTGATGGTGGAAATGTGTCTAGAAAGAGAGTTGATGATAGCAAATACAGTGTTTCGGAAGAAAGTCAAGCATAAGTACACATGGGAAAGGGTGGTGGAGGGAAGGGTGGTAGATAGAGCGCTAATGGATTATGTAGTGGTAAATAGGATTATGATAGGAAGAGTTAAGGATGTACATGTGCTAGGGGGAGAGGGTGGGGGAATATCAGATCATTTTTTGGTGGAAGGTAAGTTGAGAGTGGAGGATAGATGGAGAAAGAGGAAAGGGACAAAAGGTAGGGAGGTTCTTAGAGTGAACTCCTTGAATGAAAAGGAAAAGGAGAAGGAGTACGAAAAGATGCTGAAGGAGGAGTGGGAGGGAGTTAAGGATGGAGCAGAGATGGGTGTGGAGGAGGAATGGGGATGGTTCAAGGAGGGAGTCATAAAGTGTGCAAGGATAGTGTGTGGAACAAGAAGGACAGGGGGAAATAGAAGAAAGGGTAGTGAATGGTGGGATGAGGAAACAAAGAAGGTTGTAGAAGAGAAGAAGCGAGCATTCACAGATTGGTTACAAAAGAGGACGAGGGAGTCATATGAGACGTACAAAGAAAAGAAAAAAGAAGTAAAGCAAAAGGTAAAGGAGGCAAAGAGGAGAGCAGATGTGAAATGGGGTAAGAGTATGACAGAAAATTTTGAAAGTAATAAAAAGATGTTTTGGAAAGAAATTAAGAGAGGAAGAGGAGGCGAATCAAGTAGGGAAGAAAAGGTAAAAGGTGCAGATGGAGAGATGATAATGGAAGAGAAGGCAGTAAGGGGAAGATGTGCAGAATATTTTAGGGAGTTGCTAAATGTGAAGGAGGATAGGGAAGGAAATATAGCTGCAGTGGGAAATGCGAAGAAAATGAGAGTGATGAGTGAGGAGAATGGAGGAGAAATAAGGAAGGATGAGGTGAAGGCAATTGTTAAGATGATGAAAGCAGGTAAGGCACCTGGTCTGGATGGATGCCATGCAGAATGTCTGAAAAAGGGAGGTACAGTGATGGTGGACTGGTTGGTGAGGTTATTTAATGTTTGCTGGAGAGAGGGTAGAGTACCGGAGGACTGGAGAAGTGCCTGTATAGTTCCTCTTTACAAGGGAAAAGGGGACAAGTGTGAATGTAGTAGTTTCAGAGGGATTAGCTTGTTAAGTGTAGTAGGGAAGGCTTATGGGAGGATCTTGATTGAGAGGATTAGGAGAGGAACAGAAGGAGTAATTGGTGAGGAACAGTGTGGATTTAGGACGGGTAGAGGTTGTGTAGATCAGATCTTTGTGGTAAGACAGATATGTGAGAAAGCTATAGGAAAGGGGAAGGATGTTTTTTGGGCTTTAATGGATCTGGAAAAGGCTTATGATAGGGTAGACAGAAAGGCACTGTGGGAGGTTATGCAGATTTATAGGATAGGAGGAAAGCTTTTGGGAGCTGTCAAGAGTTTTTATGAGAGTAGTAGAGCTTGTGTCAGGATTAGAAATGGAGAGAGTGAGTGGTTTGAAGTAAAGGTGGGACTTCGTCAAGGATGCGTTATGTCGCCCTGGCTGTTCAACTTATACATGGATGGGGTGGTGCGAGAGGTGAATGCTAGGGTAGTGGGTCAGGGATTGGAGATGGTTAAAGAAAATGGAGAAAAGTGGGAGGTGAGCCAGCTGTTGTTTGCGGACGACACTGCGCTTGTGGCAGGGTCGGAGGAGGGATTGAGGAAGCTGGTGGCAGAGTTTGGGAGAGTATGTGATAGAAGAAAGCTAAAGATAAATGTGGGTAAAAGTAAGGTGATGAGATGTACGAGGGGTGAAAGTGGCAGTAGACTGGAAGTGAACATTAAGGGAGAGCGACTGGAGGAAGTGGATAGTTTTAGATACTTGGGTGCAAGTGTAGCAGGAAAAGGTGGAGTGAAGGTGGAGGTAGAATGTAGATTGAGAGAAGCGAGTAAATGCCTTGGTGGATTAAAGAGTGTAATGAGGAATAGACATTTAGGAATGGATGCGAAGAGGAGACTGTATGAAGGAGTGATTGTGCCAACAGCACTGTATGGGGCAGAAACGTGGAACATAAGAGAAGAAGAGAGAAGGAGTTTGAATGTGTTTGAGATGAGGTGTCTGAGAAGTATGGTGGGGGCTACTAGGCTGGATAGAGTGAGAAATGAGGAGGTGAGGAGGAGAACAGGGGTGAAAAAGGAGCTGGGAGATAGGGTTGATGAAAGAATATTAGGATGGTTTGGACACATGGAAAGAATGAGTGAAGAAAGACTAGTAAAAGAGGTATGGAAGGCAGATGTGGAGGGAGTGAACATGAGTGGACGTCCTAGGATGAGGTGGATGGATGGGGTGAAGGGGGCTTTGGGGAAGAGGGGAATGTCTGTTGAGGAAGGAAGGGAGAGGACGGAAGATGTCCCAAGAGAATGGAAGCTAGCTAACGTTACTCCCATATTCAAAAAAGGTGACAAAAAGAAACCAAATAACTATAGGCCTATAAGTTTGACTTCGATCGTAGGAAAAATAATGGAAACTATCATCAGAGATGATATCGAATATCATTTAGAAAGTAACCGTTTGATAAATGATAGCCAGCATGGTTTCAGACGGAAACGTTCTTGCGTGACTAACTTACTCGAATTCTACAGCACAGTTATCTCTAATTATGACAAAAGAAACAATATAGATTTAATATATCTAGACTTTGCAAAAGCTTTTGATACCGTCCCACACGAAAGACTACTTACTAAATTAGCTTTGCATGGAATAAGTGGTAGCCTATTAGGTTGGACTAGTAATTGGTTGAAAGGTCGAAAACAGAGAGTTGTTTTAAATGGAAAAACTTCTGGATGGAAAAGTGTTGCAAGTGGAGTTCCTCAGGGTTCCGTTCTTGGGCCACTTCTATTCATAGTATATATAAATAATTTATTATTAATATGATTTTTTTTTTTTTTTTTTTTTTTTTTTTGCATCCGACCTAGATATGGATCAAAAGGTCTCCTGTCGGCATGCTTTGCCTTTGTAAAATGATATAGACCTTTGTAAAAAAAAAAAAAGACAGAGGTGAGTGGAGAATGGTTGTATATGGATGATGTTGTGATTGCATGAGGAGGAATGGGCGGGGTGGGGGTGGGGGGTGAGGTAGTATGTGTGAGTAAATTTTGACGCAGCCCGAAGGGATTTCTCCCCGTCCTCTCCTTATATGCAAGGGGGGACGGAGAGGGGGGGTCGCCGATTAAATGAAGCGGCCTTGCTGTGGATGTGCTGTGTCTTGCGACACTGCTTCTGACCCAGGGCGGTGGGCAAGGTGCAGGGATGACCCGTCATCCAGGAGGTGCTCAGATGAGAGGGAGGGTGGGAGGGGTGTGGAGTGTATTTAGGGATGAAATGGGTGGGAGTGTTTTTATGCCTTTCCCTTTTTGGCTACCTCCCTTGAAAGGGGGAAAAAGCTTTGGTATATGTATGTATGTATGTTTATTATTGCCTGTAAATATTTTCCATGTTATTAATAATTTCGTTTACTAGTTTTATCGCTAGTTTAATATTCCTTTCCTGGAATCTTCTTTGTTACTTTACTTCTAGTCTTACGAATTATTTAGGCGCTGACCAGGTAATTCAGTCTCACAGTGGCTTCTAGAAGTGAGCTGGTTCTTAAGCACTTATCCGTTATACGTAACGTCTCTTCACATAACCAGCCCGTCCGTAACAATATATATATACATACATATATATATATATATATATATATATATATATATATGTGTATACATTCGTACATAGCTGGAGTCCAGGGACCATTTTTGGAAGACAGTATACGCTGGACTCGTCGTTTGCCAATTTATTCCGACGTTTCGAACCCTGTTCGGGGTTCGTCTTCAGGATGATACAGTGGTAGCAATGGGAAATCAATATAAAGGGGGCTATATTCCAGAGACAAACACAAGTAGAACATATGAAAAATAAAAACTATAATACAGAATGCTTAATACACCCATAAAATAAATCCGCAAAGAGTTTACAATAAAATAAATAAGAAAATATAATGAAGATTGAAAAACTCTACACGCTGCACGCTGGG
>NC_134816.1:10912593-10922593 GCF_046742065.1 Oratosquilla oratoria
AATGAGGTATACAGAAGTAAATCGCAAAGGGCACGATGACTTTCTATCTTTTATCATAAATGCATAAAACAGGGTTTATTACAAATACACAAATACGCACACGCACACACACACACACACACACACACACACACACACACACACACACACACACACACACACACACACACACACACACACACACACACACACACACACACACACACACACACACACACACACACGCACACACACACGCACACACACACGCACACACACACGCACACACACACGCACACACACACGCACACACACACGCACACACACACGCACACACACACGCACGCACACACGCACGCACACACACACGCACACACACACGCACACACACACGCACGCACACACGCACACACACACGCACACACACACGCACACACACACGCACACACACACGCACACACACACACACACACACACACACACACACACACACACACACACACACACACACACACACACACACACACACACACACGGGTGCGCGCACCCACGCACTGCATGTCATCCACTCAAATAAAGTGGGTGTTGAGATTCAATGCCATTTATGTGTAAATGGTTTTATACAGACGAGGTAATCTCAGGTCTGAAGGAAGTCTTCTGGTTCCACCGATGAAGATTTTCTCCCGCTAACTGCCGGAATAAAATTGGTAACATACGTCCTTGAGATGAAGGGACTAAAAGACAACTTTTTCTTGATAAGAAGGAAAAGAAAAACGAATAAATGCCGGAAGACGTGGAACTCTTCCAAAAGATTTCCTAAGAATTTTGAAAAAGATATGGAAGAATATCTCGTGAATCCTTCAGTGATAGCAATCTTTTCTGAATGATGATGATTGGATCTATATAGGTTTTAAGACCTTCTCCAGGTGATTTTTATTCAGTTGATTAAAACGCTTTCATTTGAAGGTTGAATACTTCACTCCAGTGGCGTCATCTAAAGGGTTTCTTCTTAACCTCTTCAATACTAGTCAAATTCTTGCGGGCAGCATCAAGTGACTGAAGTACGATGATTCAATGATGCATCATAATACTCGCGTTATAACATATAAAGTTATAGCTGTATTACTCGATCATTTTCATTCTGAACATCAATAACAACAGAAAATATGATCAAGCCAGTTCAGAGAATATGGGGGTCACTCAGCTACAACTACAAAATAGATATGATCAAGGCACCAGTGCAGGCATCCTCATATAGACACTCGCATCTCGTTACGCTTACGTAGGCACCATCGTATGGAAGGGATTAATGTTGCCAGAGGATTTTATTAGATGGTGGGTAGACCTAAAAAAAAAAAAAAAAAAAAAAAAAAAATCAAGAATAGTAAGAAATAGAAAATACGGTGGCTGGACCATAATTTGAAGACCTTGACCGTATTAACAATTTTAAGCACCAAAGAAAAATAAATCCTCTACATGGCAATTGGACTATTCTTCGACCTTTGCCCTTTCCTTGTTATCTAAATTGGCTGCACCATTTGTTGTCGTTATGAGAGAACTTTTTAAATTAGTATAGTTAAACCCACTGCCATTGTTCCTTTGGTCTCTTCAGCTATTACTTTTTTCTACATTTGTTCCTACTTCAACCTCTACCTCTGGCAGTGGTACGATTACAACTGGTACATATCCTGCTACAACAACTAGTGCTACAATGTATACTACTATTATTATCACAGCTTCTACTTCTACAAGTATTACTACTACGACTACTATTTCAGTTTTACTTCTACCACCACTACTACAAGACAGCCACCACCATCACCACAACTATTAGAAATACTACTGCTAGTATTGTTACTACTGAACCTACTACTACTCTGACACAGTTGTGAGAAACAGACATGATATTTCTTTCAGATTTATGATAGATTTCCTCTAAATCCATCAAAAATAATGTTTGTCAACCTTCCTTTATTAATTCTTCAACTTTATTTTCTTAAATCGGTTTTTCGTTTGCAATTGATGTACTTCTATATGCAGAAAACAATGATGGTCTATTTGAGCTATATCCTCTTCCAAATACTTTGAATTTTTGGTACTGAAACTAATTTTTCACTCTCGGGCCAAGCGAATATGCTACCGAGATTTTTTTTTCAGGGGGGGGGGGGTTAGTCCTCACTTTTTGCTCTTTTCGTCAATTGTGCATTATATGCCCGATTTGCTGCAGACATCTTTAGATAGTCATAGGTCATTATTTAGATTCAGGATCAGTGTGGTAAATGAGTGATTTCACCTAATTCTTTTCCTTACTATCTTTATTTTCTTTAAGTTGCTAATTATTAGTAGTTTTCAATATTGTTAATAGTTTTTCTTTTAAAGTTTCATAGCCACAAAAACTAATCCCGCGAAAGCGGAATGTGTGACCTACATAATACTACGAATAATTACTTAAAGATATCAGAATAACCATGAAATTTGGGCTAGGTCTTGTCCCACTGTTCCTGCAATTTTTATATTCATAAGATTTTGTGGATAGTATTGCATGCATACAAACACACACACACACACACACACACACACACACACACACACACACACACACACACACACACACACACACACACACACACACACACAAAACACACACACACACACACACACACACACACACACACACACACACACACACACACACACACACACACACACACACACACACACACACACACACACACACACACACACACACACACACACACACACACACACACACACACACACACTGTATCGTTCACTAGGTACGGGTACTGGTATATGTAGATTCGTATTAAGTTTATACCATTTTATTCAAAGCTTTCAGGTTTTGCAGTTATGGTATATACACTGTCAACTGTTAAACAGAACGATACATTAATGTGGTTACATATATATAACTGTTTATCACACCACTTCTTGTTGCACAACACCTGTCATCGTCCCAACCCTCTTCTCGGCCACGTTACCCTGGTGGTCATTGGCCGGAAGTGACAATCTCAGCACTTTCTTGTGTTGGGTTTAGTCTTTAGTCTTTACATTAATTTCGAGAAGGTCCGTTGTCTCACATGGGTGGTGCAACTGCATTGATTATGTATTGTTGTCTATTATCATACATGTTAATTATATATCCAGGGGAGGATCGTTAGTATACGTAATTTGTGTTTTGTGTTTGTTTGGTTACTCGGATGTTCATGTGCGTTCGTATGTCTGTTTGGTGGTCGAGTTGTTGTTGCCGACCCGAAGGTTGCTGACTTAGTTCTTAGTCAGCTAGAAGGGCCTGACATTGAGTGGGTGAGTGAGTGAGGGAGTGAGTGAGGGAGTGTGAGCGAGTGATATTACTCATCATGTATATGGTGGCGTATACATATCGCTCTCCCCCTGGGGTTAGGTGGCTCCCGGCACCTAGGGTACATGGTTTACAAAAGTATTTATATGGGTAATACATCGAGAAAAAAAATTCAGAGACAAAATCCTGTGGGGTTAAAAATGTGCGGATGGGGGGGGTGTTGTTGAAGTGAATCTGAGGTCCCAAGGGGGATCATGAACTGTAATTAAGGGGTAGCGATGTTGTGTCTCAGAAGTGTAACGTTGTGTCTCACCAGATTACATGTTCTATTGGATTTCACATACACTGTTTAATTCACTTTTTAAATGTTATTGTTTTTATGGTTTAACACTATCACTGTTGGGAGTGTTGTTTTTCTAGACACTGTTCTATGGTCAGTTTGGTGTGTCACATTGCACTCGTTTTATTTCATAGTATGGATATATAGTTTCTGTATGAATTTTTATAGTATTTAAGATATTGGGTGAGACACAAGAATAAACTTAATCTAGGTTTACAACAATTTGGGTATGGAGGTGGAAAGGTTTTGGAAGGTGTTACTTCATGCAACAGAATATGATTATTATTATTAGTATAAAGAGCATGATTAAGAGGGAAAGGGCTGTGGAGTTATATGGAAGAATCCTATGATGTAAGTCGAATGAGTCCATGTCAAAAGTAGTCGATGTTTAAGGTGGGTAATTAATGATGTATTTACTTTTGGAGGATGAAGGTTATGTCTCAGTGTATGAGGATATGTTTATCTGACTCTCGCTAAGATTATATTGGTCGGAAGGAAGTAGAGAAGTTTTATAGATATGTGGAATAGAGTTCTTATTGGAAATGGGCCATTTTAACCTCCACTGATAGATACATGACGTCCTGCATCTTCAGGGGCGAGAGCTAGAGTGCATGTTTAGTTGCGTCGACGCAGAGTCATGGGATGAGACTTGCGTATTGGTGATTGGTGTGCGTCTGTGATAGGTGGGTTGTGGATGGGAGGTGAGATTGGGTCGAGGTTCAGTTTGACCTTTCTCAACTTCTCTCCATGTATGGTGAAGGTGGTGTGATCAGAAGGATCTGTTAGTAGGAAAACATTGTTAGGGAGTGAACTTGTGACTATGAAGGGGCCTAGGAATTTGGGTTTGAGTTTGTTTGTTCGACCTGAGTCTTTTACCATGACTGTGTCGTCAGGTGCTATGTCAAGTGGAATTGACCGTTTGTGTTGTTTAGTCTTTGTCTTTTCCTGGGCTTCTTTCAGGTTTGCTCTAACTTTTTTGTAAATTGTTTGCATACCTCTTTTGATGCAGTGTGCGAGGTTATCTATGTTGTATAAGGGTGGGGGGGGTTGGTTGAATATTTGGTAGGGTAGGCGCATTGGTTGGCCGAAAATGATTTCATGTGGGGACATCTTTGTTGCGGAATTTACTGTGCTATTGATACTGGCTTGTACCTGTGGTAGCCAATCTTCCCAAGTGTCCATGAGGTCATTGACCAATGGTCTGAGAATTTCTAGGACCTTGCGATTTGTTCGCTCAGTCAGACCGTTTCCCTGGGGGTGGTATGCAGTGGCAAATGTTTGGTCAATGTTGTAAAGATGTGCTATTTCGCGCATCACTTCATTTTTGAATTCTGAGCCATTGTCAGATAACATTGTGTGTGGTATGTTGTATTTACAAAAGATATTGTTGACCAGGGTTTTGGCTACAGTCTCAGCTGTTTTGTCCTGGAGTGGTATTAAGATTGTGTATTTTGATAAGTACTCAACTGCTGTGAGTACATAATTGGAACCTTGATGGCTCGTTGGCATTTTCAGTAGGTCAATGCCAAGTGTTTCCCATGGCTCAGCAGGGAGTGGGATATCTTTTATGTTGATTTGTTTCAGGTTAGGGCCTCTGAATTGGTTGCAAGTTACACAAGAATCTATGTGTGTGGTTATATCTCTTTTCATGTAAGGCCAATAATATGTGTGCCTAGCAGTGTTTAGTGTCTTATCTCTGCCCGAGTGGCCTCCCATTGCACTGTTGTGCAATATGTGTAGGACCTTGGGGACTAGGGCTCTGGGGATAACAGTAACCTCTCTTGTATTAATGGTTCTCCTTATGACTCCGTCGACCAGATTGAGTTCCTCAATAGGGACAGGTGGTCGGGAGTGTAAGGGGGTTTGTGATATGAGATGCTGTTTTATTGGAGACCATATTGGGTCTCTGTCAGTTTCATCTCTGAGTTCTCGCATGGGTATGCATGTGGTTTGGGTGATGGGGGTGATGTGAGTTTGTCTGCTCAAGCAGTCTGCCACTACGTTAGCTTTCCCAGCTAAGTATACGATCATGGGATCGTAATCAAGGAGAGTTGTTTTCCATCTAGCAACTCTCCCATGTAAGTCTTTGGAGTTAAAAAGATAGACTAGGGGTTGGTGGTCTGTTAGTATGGTAATCTTGTAGCCTAAAATGAGGTATTTAAAGTGTTTTAGTGCCCATATGATTGCAAGTCCTTCTTTGTGTGTAGTTGAGTAGTTACTTTCAGCTTTATTTAGGACTCTACTTGCGTAGACTATGGGGTGCTCTTTGCCATTGTCATCTTTCTGTTGTAGGACTGCGCCTATTCCTTTAGAGGAGGCGTCTGTGTAAAGAAAGAATTCTTTCTTCATGTCAGGGAAAACTAGTACAGGGGCTGTGGTGAGTGCGTGTTTGAGAGTGTCGAAACTTTGCTGTTCTGTTTCTGACCATTGAAATGGCTCGCCTTTCCTTGTGAATTTGGTCAGAGGGGAAGCAATATCAGCAAAGTTTCGGATAAAGTGTCTGTAGTAGGAGGCTAACCCTATGAAACTTCGTGTTTCATTTGCGTTTCTGGGGGTTGGGAAATTGTTTATTGTATCTATTTTATCTGTGGTTGTGTGAATCCCTTTTGCATCCACTTTATGGCCTAGGAAGGTGAGTTCCTTCATGAGGAATCTACATTTCTTTAATTGAATCTTTAATCCCGTATGTTTGAGACGTTTGATGACAATCTCTAAAGTGTTAAGGTGGTCTCTTTCTGTGGGACTATATATAATGAGGTCGTCTAAATAGACGAATATTGAGATTCCTATCATGTCACTGAAAATGCGGGTCATCAACCTTTGTTGGGTTGTGGGGGCATTCTTAAGGCAAATGGGCATACGTTCAAAATGAGTGTCCTTTGTCAGTGGAAAATGCAGTCACGGGTTTTGATTCCTCTGTTAGTTCGACCTGCCAGAAGGCTGACTTGAGGTCTATTGTGGAAAAAACAGAGTTCCCGTTGCCAATGCATTGTAGTACATCTTGCATGGCGGGGAGGGGGTGTGGGTCAGATTGAGTTAGGTTGTTTATTTTTCTGAAGTCAACAACAGGGCGTAAGGTTCCGTCTTTCTTAGGGACCAAAAAGAGGGGACTGTTCCATGGGGAGTCTGAATGGGAAATTACGCCTTGGTGTATCATCTCATGTACACTGTCATTGACTTGGGATTTCCTACTGTGGGGTATGCGGTAAGCGGGGGTGTATGAAGGGGGGGTGTTTGGGGGAATTTGGATGTGATGTTTGATTATATCACATTTGCCTAGTGATTCGCCTTCTAAGGCGACAGCTGATCTATTCCTCTGTAGGAGAGCTAATAGCTCGTTATGACTTTCTCCGTCAGCTGATGTCGTGATTTGGTCTGGGGGAATAGGGGGGAGGGGTTGTGTTGGTCTTACTTGGTTGATGTGTTGCGGCAGTGGTTCCTGGATAGGGGAATTATGGAGATGGACTGCGCAGATGTTTGTATTCTTCCTGATTTTACGGTATTGGTCTGACATGTTTGTTAACATAGCTAGTGTATGTTTATTTTCAGATATTGTGTCCCAGGAGGACTCAATGGTTATGTTGTTAATCCTGGACGTGTCTGAGTCGATTATGACGTCCTGATGGTCTATTGCACCGGGTATGTATAGTGGGACTGTTATTGAATGTCTAGGGGGTATGATGACTGTGTTAGACATCAGTGCCTTTGAGGTGAAATAAGGGGGTGGTCGGAAGGAATAGTTGTTAGTGGGATTGGGAGTATTAAAGGAAGGTAGACATGAGAGATGTTGTGTGTCTGAGTTGGGTGTCTCAGGAACTGTTGATTCATTATTTACATCTCGGAAGGAGATTTTGTTAGTCTCAAAATCTATCTTAGTTTTCCAAATCTTTAATGAGTGTAGTCCTATTATACCTTGTTGATCAAGGCTCCATTCATCTGCTATGTGGAAAGTTGTGAAACCTACTTTGTGATTGTTGACTTCAATATTTAAGTCTATGGTGTCGTGTAGAGGAATTGTGCTCCCTTCTATTAAGAGTCCTTCCATATTGGAAAATTGAATTTGGGGTGGGTCATTTAATGCTTCATACAGAGCTCTTGGGATGATGTTCAGGTTTGTTCCTGTATCAACCATCATGTCAACTTTAAGTTGGTCTAGGCTTACTTCTAGGGTGAGGTATTTGTGTTGTGTATGAGATATTCCTATGGTGGTTTGGTGCGTGAGGCTGGTACACGTTCCCCCAATCGTTGTTGAGTTGTGCGTGTCGTGTGGGAGGGAGTTGTTTGTCGAGGGGTAGTGAATGGTTTGTTATTTCTCTGATGTGGTTGTTGTTGTGTTTTCTGTAGGTAACACTCTTTGTTGGAGTGAGTTGATGTTTGGTGTAGGTTGCAGTATTTGATTGGATGTGTTGGTGTAGGTAGGAGTGGGTGTTTAAAGGGGGGTGGAACTTGTTTGTTTTGATTCTGGTGTGAGGTAGTAGCATGCACTGAGCGTGGGTGTTGTTTTTGCTGTGTCCAACACTGGGCATCTGTGTGGGAAATGGTTCCATGAACTGAGCAAGGGATAGGGTGGTGTTGTACCTGCGTGTGTTGCTTTTGCTGTGTCCAACACTGGGCATCGGTGTGGGAAAAGGTTCCATGAACTGAGCAAGGGATAGAGTGGTGTTGTACCTGCGGGTATTGTTTTTGCTGTATGCAGTCTTTCGTGTTGTGACTGTTTGATGAATGGTAGGAGCACCACTTAGAAGGTTGTCCTTGATTGATGGGAGGGGGTTGCTGTGAGTGAAGGCTATTTAGTCTGGGGAGATGGTTGGGGGTATCTAAGGATACATTGCAAGCATTCATGATATCTAAAATATAGGTATAAGCTAGAGGATTTCTAGTGTCTAGTTCCTTTTTGGAGGCTTCCTTTAAACACTTTGGAGGGAGTTGGGAGAGATAGGAAGCTATTTCAAGGAATGTTAGTAAGTGTTTTGTTGGCATTACATTTTGACCAAATTGATCAGTGTGAGTCCAAGGAGAGTTATTTTCTAGGTCTTCTCTGACCTCTTTCATTCCGTTTGCAACAAAATCCATTATGTTAGTAATGGAATGTGGTGGGACTCTAGTGTTATTGAGGAAGGTGATGAGGAAGGAAATGTTGTTAGGTTGTTTGTTATGAAAGACCTTAAGGAGGTGGCGTTTATATTCCTGATAAGTGATTCCAGATGCAACTAGGGTGTCTAGCATCCTTGCCTTTGAACGGCAAATGTCAGATGGGTTTATTTTCTGACGGCACAAATTTATTTTATCTGTCTCTGAGTATTGTATATTTTTGGAGAAAAACAGGTCACATGCTGTCAAGAAATCTGTAATGGATATTCCACTATCTTGGGAAAAGGTTGGGATTTCTGTGAGGGGGGTTATGGTTTGATAGTTGTTAATTATTGTTGGTTGAGGTAGTGGGTAAGGGTAATATTGTGGGTTTGGAGGAAGGTTAGGTTGTGGTTGGTGGTATGGTGTAGAGTGGGTTTGACCAGATGGGGTATGGGGGGAAGGAAAGGGGAAGTTTTGGTACTGCTGCTGAATGGGAGGGGGGTTATTATGTGTTTGGATATGGGGGTTGGATGGATTATGGTTTATAGGAGGTTTTGTTTGCATATTTGGAGGAGCAATATGAGGAGTTGGTTGGGTGGGTTGTTGTGGTTGAGATGGTTTGGAGGTGTCTACTTGAGAAGGCTGGTTGAAAAAAGGTAAGACATCGTTCTCATAAAGAGGGTCTATTGGAGTATCTGCATTGGGATTAGTTTTGTCAGGATTATTTAATTGGTCATTGGTTAACTGTTTAGAGGTATTGTCAACCTGTGGATATAGGTAAAAATGGTCTGGTTTGTCATTGCCAATTAAGTCTTCTGTGTGTATTTCCTCTTTGTCACTGGATATGTCATGTTGTTGTTTGTCTTCTCTAGACTTTGAGAAGACGCTATGTAAACTTTGTTTAATTTTGGATCTGGTGGCAAAGGCCATGTTGTTAAGTCATGTATTAGTTAATAGTTAGTTTTGATTTGTAATCTAAGAAAAAAAAGGAGTTGTTAAAATATGAATAATAGGTATATAGTAACTAAGGGTATTATGTTATGCTTAGATATGGGAAGGGGGATATAGTAATGGGATTACAAAATCATAAAAATATATGTGTATATATATAAAAAAATGGAATTAATATTATATAATAAGGAGTTAATTTTTGTGATATTATTCTTATAATAGAATTAATTATGGTTGTTCATAAAAAAAATTACAGCAGTAAAGTAGGTTACATTGTAAAGTAAAGTAAGTTCTATGTAAAGTAAGTTCTATGTAAAGTAAGTTCTATGTAAATA
>NC_134816.1:10937593-10942593 GCF_046742065.1 Oratosquilla oratoria
AATGTGATAAGATTTGAATTGTATTTTAAAAAATGAGCAATACATGAAACAATTTACAAAACTTCTTTATATACAATATTTCTTGTGAAGATAGTTCCTCTTCTCTGGCCATGAGTAGAATCATTCTGAGGACAAATTTTCACTCTTACACTGTTCATAGACCTTGCTCTTGAGAAGTCTACATAAAGTTGTCCATGAGTAAAGCAAGGTTGTGGTAGGTAGATCCCAACCTTATCGAAAGTCTGTCCTTGAGCTTTATTAATGGTCAATGAATATGATAGGCGGACGGGAAATTGAGTCCTGTGCAGAACAAATGGAATATTTACGTCACTGGGATTAAGTTTAATTCTTGGAATTAAAACTCGCTCCTGAGCATGAGATCCACTCATGATTGAAGCTAAAATACTATGGTTATGAAGCTCCAATACTTCTAAACGCGTTCCATTACATAGTCCTTGCGTTATTGATAGGTTTCGAAGCAGCATAATAATAGATCCAACTTTAAGATTGAGACGATGAGGAGGCATTCCCGAAGGCGTAAGTGAATTTATTAATTCGATTGGATAATTATTGGCTTCCATTTCATTGTCTGACGATACTGAATCTATACTTAGATATGTTTTGCTCTCAGTTGGTAGTCTTCGTAGAATATCTTCATTAACTTTCAAGCAATCTACATTTTTTGGTGACAAAATAACTCTACTTTTCATTTCGTCTTGGGTGCAATTATCAAATATGTCTGATACTAAAGAGTCAATGCATACACATTGTTCTGGGATATCGATCGTATCATCAGAAACGTTATCAAGTGAACTCTGCACTCGACCATTTCCAATTTGTAAGAGCCATTGTGAGAAAACTTGTTCGTTTTCATTAGTCCTCATATTCTGAGAGAGTTTAAGTTGATGAAAATTGTGCCACATTGGAGACTTATTTAGGCATACATCCAATACTGCAGCAGGTGGAGCTCTAGGAACCACAGGCAGAACTTGGCTGAAGTCTCCTCCTAATATGATGACTTTACCACCAAATATGCTATTATTATTCATAATATCTTGTAAACAATTATCAATAGCATTCAATGCATATCGAGGGATCATCGACGCCTCATCAATAATGAAGACTTTCACCTGCCTGAGAATATTGGCTAGGTCAGAATTAGGCGGAATATTGCAGGTAATTGCCTCAGTCAAAGGAACAGGAAGTTTGAAGACACTGTGAAGAGTTTTTCCATTTTCCAATAGTGTTGCTGCAATACCTGTCCAAGCAGAAGTACTAACAGCCACATTTTGAGCCACCAGGTAAACATGAATCATATTGAATAGAAAAGTTTTGCCAGAGCCGCCAGGTGCATCCAAGTAAAACAGTCGGTGGTTGGTTTCTAATCCTCTATCTATTTCACTTACAGCGTTAATGACACTATTAAATACATATCTTTGCTCAATATTTAGTACTTCAGGATTGACTTCTTGAATTTCTTCCATATGTTGAATGGCAGGAGGCTCACTGATTGGTTCTGGCAGACCAAGCATTGCACAATTCATGCCGTTTTCATTCAAAATCATGTTTATGTGATGCAGAGCGATATTTTCTGCAACATTATTATCATATTGGCATAAAAGGTCCTCTATCATAAGGAGTTTGTTATCATTCCATAATTGTAAGGCATTTTGTGGTGTATTGAATAAACAAATCATTGCAAACATGTTAAGAAGCTGTCGTGACATTTGATATATAGCTGCCTCACTCAAAGCCATTTCTAGTTCGTTGTCATCTTCAAGTAGTTGCAATCGAATACAGGCATCCTTAAAGGTCGGCAACTGTTCATCTCCTACAGTTTTCAAGTCATCAAAAGAAGTTGCACCTGGTACATGAAGAAGAAGCATCCTTAAATGGAATTTCTCAGCATTTCTAGGACTGGCAGAGTACATTCTCGTTACAATCTGGCGGTGACGTTGTCTTCTGGTCCAAGTGTTGCTTTGCTTATTAAATACATAATATTCAGGGATATCAGTATAAAGGTGGGCTCTTGCATCCACGTCACTTTGGTTAAGTTTGAACCATGCAGTTAATTGCGTGTCTTGTCCTTCTGCACGGGCAGCAGCCTGTCTTTGCTCGCCCGGCTTATAATAAACTTGTTGCTGGTCAGGCAAATGGAGTGCCAGTCGGTAAACTGTATGCGACTGTCCATACATTTTATATTCTGACAAACGCCAAAATGCTTCAGGCGGAGATACGTATCTACACGAAATATATTGTTTAATTTCATTATATTCATTTTCATTAGTTTGATTGTTGTTCACATTCATTTCCATCATTGCACAATCATGTCCTTTATAGACATATTTGAAAAGATATTTCACACTTTTTACCGATATACACACTTCTACATTAATGTGAGCACCATATTTTCTGAGTAAATATTTATTATATGGTACTACAAACCTACAGTCAACCTCATGGACGCCCACTCTAACAGAATCTCCATTATTTCTGCGTCTGTAAAGAGGATATCCAGAAACATTTGTTATAGTCTCCTCCTGATACGGCATAGGAAATTTCTTTTGACACTCTCCCTCTACCATACAGATTGAATTGGGATTAAATGTACCGCAGGGTCCATGAATCATGAGTTTTTTCACTAATTCTCTCAATTCTGGACCATGTTCTGATGGTAATTCAGCTGAAACAATATTATCAATTTGTTCTTTAGTTCTAATTTTATCTTCTTCACGCAGTATGATTAGCATGTGACAATGCGGGAGACCTCTTTTCTGAAATTCAATAACATGTATCGCAGCAGTAGGTACCCCAAGTACATGTCTGTCCTTTATGTCAGTCATTAATTCATTGAGATGTTGTTTGAAAACTCGTGCCAACAAATCAGGTCTGTTCTGTGCAGTTTCATGAGGCTGTAAGTTTTCAGTTACTTCTCGATATTTTGGATTGCAAGTATATGTTATAAATAAATCAGGCCTTCCATACTTGCAAACTATTGCCATTGCATCTTGATAGCATTGTTGCATATTTCGTGAGCTCCCAGTGAAGGATGATGGCAAAATGACAGGTACTCCAGGATCTTCATTTTCATTATTTCTTGCAAGGTGATCCATCAAACCTGAATACATTGCAACTCTTAGTTGTGCCTGATTTTCTGCAATGAATTTCAAAGGACAACCCTCTACTTTAACATAAGCATCAACTATATATTGCTGAAATAGTTTTCCACCACTGTGTATTGGACTGAAGCCACCTCTTATAGCTAGACGATATGCATAAAATTCCTGCATAGTAACCTTGTTACGAACTCTAGTTTGCCTATTTTCTACATGAGTAATGTTTATATGCCATCCGAATTCACCATGAGGAAAGAGAAGAGGGTAAATCATTGGATCAAGATGAAATGAGGTAGGATATCCTCTACCTCTGTTGTCCTTCAGGGTACACTATAATGTCACGCTGGACAGGAGGTGCTCCATCATCACCGACAAATATTGCTGCAATTTCATCATTTGTTGGATTATTATATCTCCTCGCATCAGGGCCGGCAATAAATTGCATGGTTATTTTTCTGGGAGGGATATTTTGTATTGCAGCTCTTTGTTGCTCTTCAAGTTCGACAGTTCTCATGTTTTTATATGCCCCTACATAAGGATTATCGACCATTGCTTGAGATATTTTTTCGAAAACTGAATATAAGCAATTAGAATTTTGATTAGCATTTGACCTCAGATTTAATGCTTCATTTGTTTCAATTATATAGAGCTGTCCATATTTTCTTTCTTCATTTTCATTTGGATGTAAATTTGTTGCATAATGATATATTTGTCCTTGCAATCGAAAACAATATGGACCATGTCCTGGAGGTGGCTTCACTTCAGCGCCGAAGGAAGCAAAGGCAAAGGAGGAGTTATAATTCCTAATGCTGTTTCTAAAGTTGCTTGAATCCCTGTCATTTCCTTCGAACAATTTCCTTAGAATGACCGGATATTCTTGGAGGGACTCAAGTGATACTTTTCCATTATGACAACAATTCAGAGGCTCTCCCTGAAATCGGAGAGCCAGGCAGTGTTCACAAATAACATTCATTGGCCCAATATAGAATCTATCAGGATTTATAAATTGGACACCATCTGCATTATTTCTCCGTATTATATTTCCATTTCTCCTATTTTCAAGGTTCATCAGTCGTTCTTCTTCAGTCATGTTGTTTCTTCTAACTCTCATCTGTTGTCTGTTGATGCTTCGTTGCGATTGTCTTTCTTCTTCATCCATTGCATCTCTTCTTGCTCGCATCCGTTCTCTTGCTTGAGTGTTATGCAGTTCTCTTTCTTCTTCATTCATTTGATTCATTCTTCCTTGCATTAGTTCTCTACTACTATTATTAAATGCATTTCTCTCCTCTTCGCTCATTTGATTCCTCGTTCTTCGTATTTGTTCTTTGTTTCTATTTCGTTGGGCTTGTCTTTCATTCTCTCTGAACTGCTCTCGTCTCCTCCTTTGTCGTTCCCTGGCTACCTCTCTTCCCTGCCTTCTTCGTTCGTCCATACTGAAGATAAACACATAAGGAACAATTAATAACCGTCAGACTTTTTTCCCAATTCGATCGATCGACTAATTCAGATTTCGACGACTATACCTTACTTTGTAAATGCTTTAGATTAAAATTGGCTCCAATTTATGAGAAGCATACAAAGTAATTGAACTTTTTGAACAAATATTCGGAAGGTCGTTACGGAACCCGTGTAAATTACACGAAAGAGAAGAGGGATATTTTGTAATGTCTCTCTGTTCTCATGTTTTTTATAATAATAATAATGATAATAATGATAATAATAATAATAATAATAATAATAATAACAATAATAATAATAATAATAATAATAATAATAATAATAATAATAATAATAATAATAATAATAATAATAATAATAATAATAATAATAATAATAATAATAATAATAATAATAATGATAATGATAATAATAATAATAATAATA
>NC_134816.1:10950093-10952593 GCF_046742065.1 Oratosquilla oratoria
ATCATATTCACGCAAGGCGTACCTTAAAATTACAAATAGGAGACTTTATTCACGCGAGGGCGTGACATAGCACAGACACAGAATTCTGTTCACGCTAAGGACATGACACCGACCAATTACCGCACGAGGGGAGATGATAGGTAGGCAAGCAATTGCCACATTGGAAACTACATCACTGACTGACCGAGGACAGCACGAAAATAAACCGCTGGCCGAGGACCGCACAGGAGAGACCTGAGATCGGGCGCCAAAAAATGTACTTGGAAGTCGGCTGTCAGAGGACTATATACTTAAAAAAAAAAAAAAAAAAAATAAAAAAAAAAAAAAAAAGTTCCATCCTTTCTTTAGTGTGTGGCTCTTGTGGTTCTGGAATGAAAGTCGCCAGGCTATTCTACCCACCAATGTGAGGCCTATCGCTATCAAGGTGGCCATCGCCTGTTCCTCCCAGGAAGCACTTTTTCAATTTTGTTGACAGTTACCTTTGCTCTTTCAGCTGAGGTAGCAAGACTAAATGATATTCATTAGCAGACACCTATCCCTTTATATATTTGAGACAATATCTCAAAGAAATACCGGTAGTAATATAATCAGAAAAGTATACTTTTCCTTTGATTGAATAAAACCACTTGAAGGTAATCAAGACACGTGTGAAGATTGATAGTAATAAATAAAGGGGGCTAATATCTATTCACGAATAATATTTATTTCTCGAGTCCATTCTCCTGCCATCTTTAGTTTCTATTTTTTGTCTTTCTTTTCGATTACATATTTTTCTCCCACTAAATTGGCAATTCTATCTTTGCCTTCTCTCGATTCTCCTTCTCGGAACGTCTCAATTAACTTCTTTATAATTTTTTTATGATTTTCTTTAACCAATGTTCTTTGTTATTCTCTATGTTGATTCCTTTACTGGAGGTTCAAGCGCATTTTACCTTCCTTCAAAAGCGAGTGCTCACACGTACGTATGCATTTATTCATTCATTGTAAACACCCCACTGAAACATGGATCAGAAGGTAAAATATTTTGGATTACTATATGCCTCGTGTACTAGTGCATTTACTTCGCTTTTACAGAAAAGAAGAAAAAAAAGTGTCAATGAGAAATGCACATTCAGAAAAAGGGTATAAGAGGAATCTTAGCAAAAACGCATCATAAATGTACACACACACACATATACGTATATATATATATATATGTATGTATATATATATATATATATATATATATATATATAAATTCAGGATCGCTGCACTGCGAGTCGTACTCCAACTCTCGTGGGCAGGGAGTTGAGTGTGTGTGTGTGCCTATAAGTTCACAGTATTACCGATAGATCGGTCAAATATGAGCTACGAGCTCTCTTCCGTGAGGAAAATAACTGTCGATCACAAGTCCAACACGTGATCCAAGAATATGGTGGTGAAACACACACACACACACACACACACACACACACACACACACACACACACACACACACACACACACACACACACACACACACACACACACACACACACACACACACACACACACACACACACACACACACACACACACACACACACACAGTCAAACATGTCTTACCGGCCACCTGTTAGTAGTGGCTACCTACCTCATGCGCCCACTGAAAATTGCCCCCGGGAGAAATACCGTGCTTAGATCCCGCTGATAGTGGCCAAATGGTTACCGTGGCCAGCGGCCACCTAATTTGTTTCACGCAGTCAATATTCTACTGTGAATAGCGGCCACTGGCCATATCTACCGTTGTTCCATGGTGGTTTTCTACATATGTTATCAATAGCTACAAGCCGGTTCATGCTTTGAAAAGACCAAGAATGGCTAGATGAATTCAATAGCAATACGCCTCTTAAAGGAAGTAGAAGGTCATGAAGACTAACATCGATGAGCTGAACCCCATCCTCTATAAATGGTCCAAAGACACCACATCGAGAATGCTCCCCGCCAGCGGCCCGCTTCTGCAAGAGAAGGCGCAAGATATTGCAGCGTAAATTGGCTTGGAATATTTCAAGGTATGAAATGACTGGTTAGGGGCTTTCTGGCGCCTGCATAACATTGTTTTCGGGAAGATGAATAGGGAAATCGGCGGCGTAGATAACACCATCACTGTCGACTACAATATGGCTAAAACTAGTCTGTTTCATAAAGCATCAGGTGATTCAAAACTCTACCTCAAGATCGAGGATTGTTCCCTCAGGAAAGCTCGGAGGGTTGCCAAAACATATCAACATATATACAGTTTATGAAGGTTGCCAATTATAGTAAAGAAGGCGGCTGTTGCCATATAAGGAATATTTGGATGTTGGGTCGCTTCGGTCGAGGCGCCGGCCGATACGGTTTGCAGGTGGCTGACCCGAGACGCAGCTGGTGTTTTTGTCCAAGAAGAGCTCTTGACCTGAGAGGCCGAAATATTTTGTTGTCAAAAAGGGCGTTGTCAGGAAAGGTCGGTTAGCTTGGCCAGAGAACAATAGAAATCCCTTG
>NC_134816.1:10955093-10965093 GCF_046742065.1 Oratosquilla oratoria
TCAGAATCTTTAAATGTGAAAAGTTTCAATCCTGTGAATCTGTTTTCCACGTTAATATCAATAAATTGAACAAGTTGTAACAATTCAAAGAGTGTATACTTTTGGGACACCCTGTAATATATATATATATATATATATATATATATATATATATATATATATATATATATATATATATATATATAGATATATATATATATATACATATACATATATAGAGAGAGAGCTTTTACTTCAGATTTTTTTTAAAGGACCTTTAACATATTAAAATAAAACGCAATAGAAAAATGATTAAACATTTTTATTTGAGGATTAGCACTGGTTCTATTGAAACATAAGATACATTTTATAAAAATAGACATAAACTTACAAATTATGTGCAATGGCTTGTAGGTATTCTAGTGTATCTCTGCAAAGCCATCCGTGAGTTTTTTCAACCGTTCATTAACAATTGCGTATTTCTTTTTAGTGTTCCTAGGTATAATACCGCATGAAGTCTGTTGTATTGTTAGTTCCCAATCATTTTGCTCTTTTTATAGTTTGATCATAAGGCGAGATAAATTGGATAGACGACTGACATTCTTTGTTGAAATGCGCGGTGCCAGCCTTCAACGGAATTATTTGTGCGTGGTATTTCTAGCAAGGTCTTTTCTCTTACATTCCATAAGGATATATCAAAACTTGGGCGGCGTCGCCTTCCTCTTTGTACAGCACCTAACCAAGTAGTCTCTAAGTAGACGAGAAATTCTCCTAGAACTTCATCTGTTTCCTCATCTAATGAAGCTATTAATTCATTAAATAAGCCTGTGACGTCCTCCTTTGGAACGAACGCCAGTGCTGTAAGATTTTTTTATTAGGAAAGCATTCCTTGGCTCATTATACCAATTTTGCAGGCCACATGCTTGAACTTTTCTCCAAAGGCATTGACCGAAATGAAAAAACGTCAGATGTATGCGAGTTAAGAAAATTCTTTTCTATACTACTTATTGCAGCTTTTTCAAAACCAATAGTTATTGAATTAGGTTCCATAACACGCGTTTCTTTAAGTTTAGAAAATATCGTATCATATGTTTCTTGAGTTTTAGATTTCGTAATGCAGTACACAAATGGAACAGTATGATTTTCCCCAAGGAGAGCATGGATGGTATAGAGTTGATGGTTGTCAGGAGCACTATCGAACGTACCGTCGCAAAACCAGTGCATAATTTCTGCTAATAAATCGAGATTAGTGTCAGTTGCCATTAAAACGATATCTTCCTCTTCGACTAAAACAAATCTCTCCCCTCTTAACGAAACCCTAAGTTCGTCTATTATTTTGTTCCCATCTGTAAATTTTCTTTGTTTTCTAATCATTCTGCCAAGACTTTCTTTTTTGGGAAGAGATCCAGTGGCTTCCAAGGGAAAGTCAGATATCGTAAAGAAATTGCCTAAGTCATTTTTCGTCAATTTCTGTATTTTTTTTTGTTCTGAATAAATTTTTCATTGCTCCTTGTGGTAGAATTCCCAATGGTTTATTTAGTGTCTGAGTTGGTTAAAACTATGTTAGGAGGAACATTACGTACATTTATGAAATAGAAAAACTTTTTTTTCGAAAAGTTGGACAAATGACTTGGGCACCTTCTTTATGAGGCTGACGATATGCGGTTCTGAATTATAGCACTCGTAATTTCTTCAGTATTATAGGCTCCTTCTTTCACCTTCTCTTCTGTCTTGAGTACCACAGTTCTACTGGCATCTGGTCGGTGAGAATGTGGCAGTGGAGCACCATGTAGTATATCTTTCATTGTCTTAAGTTGTCCTCCACATCTCCCTCTTTCCTCGCATTTCCAATAGGTAATGCCACCCCTCAGTTTGCCTACTGTATAAGTATACCCATTGTACAGTAGTTTTCTTCCACCACGTTTAGTAACATTGAACTCCATGGCCTGTGAGAAAAAAAAATCTTATTAAAAAGAAAACTATATATATATATATATATATATATATATATATATATATTTATATATTTATATATATATATATATATACATATATATATATATATATATATATATATATATATATATATATATATATATACTGTACACACTACAACACGGCATCATCAAGAAGCTAAAAACGATATACATACATTATAAACCATATCAAATGTACCAATACAGATACTATTTGACTAAAACATTTTAACAGTTTCAAAAGTTTACAAAAACTATACATTGATATACTAATAATCTCAAAGTTTATATAAAGTTTATATTAGATAAATTTGTAAACTAATGACAAGGTGTGGTTACCAATGAGAGGAGCATAACGTTTCGCTTTTTACAGCTTTTTCAGGTATGTAGTTGTGATACACATGATTGAGGTTAGATAAGAGGAATAGGGGGAACGGGGAAAGGGGGGAGGGAGGTAGTAGGGGAGGAGGAGGAGGGGTGTTGAATACTAGGAAATGTTGAGGAGAAGGATGGCCCAAATGTCTGAGATTAGGAAAGGTGTGAAAAGAGAAACTGGCTGTGTGACGAACATTGGTTCACAATCGAGAAAAGGGGGGAAAATGAGAAGGGTGAGCAAATGTCAACTGCGGATGGACAACGTCTTTGAGAGGAAAAGGGGACTTGGGGGGGGCAGCTAAGGATGGCTTAAATTTTGTTGGCAATGGGTATTAAAGGGATTATGTGAGATAAGATATTGATCATGCCCCTACTCTGTTCAATTGTGTTGGTTTCTTGTATGATTGCTGCTTCCAAACACTTTCTGCGGATCTTATCGGGCTCATGTATCAGAAGCTCAGCATTTTTCCAGTCCATCAAGTGGTTCTCACTGTTTTCCCTTCAAACCATGGTAACCAGCTGAAATATAAATTATACAGAAAGCCCACTAACCAGACCAGCAGAACGAATAACGGAACATTTTCCATTTTCCCACATGACACCATATTCCCACATCTTGCAGAACATTTTCCCACATTAGTTAATTTTTACAATATAAAGTAACTGACTCTTGCTATTGTGTTCTCAAAAATTTTAAGGATAAAAATAACAGGGGTATTGTGACTTAGTTTGCAGTACTTTGATCTTAAAAACATTATAAACAAATTAGTCTTGATTTCAGTTCACTTTTCCATGAATATGTATTGCGTTTTATTGTATATTTACATTAAAGAATAATAATCAATTGATTTGCCTTACTTTGATTTTCAGGCGAACTATATCAATTAGTATTTTTGACTTAATGTCGCATATGTATTATATATTTAGAATATTCAGACTAAAGAAGAAGAATAAATTGATAAATTAATACTTTTAACCATAGCTCACATTTCTAGTATGAATTGCTTATTTAGATTAAAGAATGATAAATAAGTTTGCCTTAATTCGATTTTCAGATAAACAATATTAATTAGTATTTTTGACTTCAAGTCGCATATGTATTATATATTTAGAATATTTAGATTAAAGAAGAATGATTAATTAATAAATTAGTATGCCCTATTTTGATCTTAGAGACGAACAATGTAAAATAGTACTCTTAACTTCAGATTAAAGAATAATAATTAATTAATAGATTATAGATAGAATTACTTACTGATATCAAGCTGCTTTAAACATATCATATTGTACTGATATCATCATTTATCACCTTATTATCATTCATATCTTGAAAAAATTACCTCAAGAATAGATGTAGAATATCTAATTAATAAATAATATCTTTTTGAGGATATTGAAAAATGTCCTTCCAGATGTGGGAATATGGTCATTATATATTTAAAATATTTTAGGCAAATAGTATAATTTAGTATCAAATAGGTACATTTGATATGTTTTATAAAGTATGTATATCGTTTTTAGCTTCCTGATAATGCCATGCTGTCGTATACACACACACACACACACACACACACACACACACACACACACACACACACACACACACACACACACACACACACACACACACACACACACACACACACACACACACACACACACACACAACGTACACGCACACGCACACGCACACGCACACACACACACACCCACACACACACACACACACACACACACACACACACACACACACACACACACACACACACACACACACACACGTACACGCACACGCACACGCACACGCACACACACACGCACACACACACACACACACACACACACACACACACACACACACACACACACACACACACACACACACACACACACACACACACACACACACACACACACACACACACACACACACACACACACACACACACACACACACACACACACACATATATATATATATATGTATGCATATATGTATATATATGTATATAATATATATATATATATATATAATATATATATATATATAAATATATATATATATGTATATTTTGTGGGTTGAGTTAACCCAAACAAATGGACAAAAAATGAATATAGGTGTAATATATAGGCCAAAGACATTATCATTAGCAGACGACAAACTGTTATTTCAAGAACTGTCTAGTTTCTGCAACCGGGATTTATTGATAATGGGTGATTTCAATTTTACTGACATTGATTGGATGACCCTTGAACATGGCCATATAGGTAGTCGCTTGATTAATTTTCTTGGTGACAATTACTTAATTCAGCATGTAAAAGAGCCCACAAGATATGGAAACTTACTCGATCTTTTGATCACTAGCCGCGAAAGCATGGTAACTGATATAGAAGTCGGTGAATCTGTTGCAAATAGCGATCACAACTTAGTTAGATTCAAACTCCTAAACAATTTTAGAATAGATACTTGTGTTTCTAAAATACCCGATTTCAGTAAAGCTCAGTTCATAGGACTACGTCAGGAGCTTCAGCCTACAGATTGGGAGGCAAAATTAAACGAAAGACCTGTAGATAGATGTGGGAAATATTTCAAAATACGCTCACTAAGATGATTCAAACTTCCATTCCTTTTAAGGACAGACGTCCCCCAAATCAGGCTCGCCCAAAGTGCCTCGATAAAGAAACTGAAAAAAGTATTGCTAAAAAGAGACAGGCTTATAAGAAATATAAGTGCTCGGGCGCATCTAATGACTATGAAAGTTATGCATCAATTCAGAGAGATTTAAAAAAAAGACAATAAGAAAAAGAAAACGACAATACAAAATGAACATCGCTGATAAATCCAAAGAGAATCCCAAAGAATTCTATAGTTACATTAGAGATAAAAAGGTTGTTAGGAATCACATTGGACAACTATTATCTGCTGACGGTCAACTTGAATATTCAAATGAAGGAATGTGTAATATCTTAAACAATTATTTTAGCTCGGTATTCGTAAACGAAACACCTCAAAGTGAATTCCAAACTGAAACCTGTGAAAAGTCTAGGGTAAACTTACTCACTACGGTAAATATAACAAAAGAAAAAATTAAAAGGTGTATAGACAAACTCAAAGTTAATAAAACACCAGGGCCTGACGGTTGGCATCCAAGAATCTTAAAGGAAATGAAAAATGAGATTGTTGTTCCATTAGAAATTATTTTCAAGAAATCCATCATAACCGGAGATGTCCCAAGAGAATGGAAGCTAGCTAACGTTACTCCCATATTCAAAAAAGGTGACAAAAAGAAACCAAATAACAATAGGCCTATAAGTTTGACTTCAATCTTAGGAAAAATAATGGAAACTATCATCAGAGATGCTATCGAACATCATTTAGAAAGTAACCGTTTGATAAATGATAGCCAGCATGGTTTCAGACGGAAACGTTCTTGCGTGACTAACTTACTCGAATTCTACAACACAGTTATCTCGAATTATGACAAAAGAAACAATATAGATTTAATATATCTAGACTTTGCAAAAGCTTTTGATACCGTCCCACACGAAAGACTAATTACTAAATTAGCTTTACACGGAATAAGTGGTAGCCTATTAAGTTGGACTAGTAATTGGTTGAATGGTCGAAAACAGAGAGTTGTTTTAAATGGAAAAACTTCTGGATGGAAAAATGTTACAAGTGGAGTTCCTCAGAGTTCCGTTCTTGGGCCACTTCTATTCATAGTATATATAAATGATATAGACCATGGACTAAAATCTACTGTTTCCAAATTTGCTGATGATACAAAACTGAAGAAGATTTAGATAAATTACAGCAATGGTCTGAAAAGTGGCTAATGAAATTTAACACAAGTAAATGCAAGGTAATGCACATAGGTAAAAATAATAGTAAGTACGATTACAAGTTATTTGGAAATTCGTTAACAAAAGTGGATAGTGAAAAAGATCTCGGCGTAATTATCAGTAACGACCTCAAATCATCCAAGCAGTGTATTTCAGCCTCTGAGAAAGCAAATAAGATTCTAGGACTGATTGCACGATTTTTTTTTTTCAAAAGTCCATCACTCATTAACAAGCTATATAAATCGTTAGTTCGTCCTCATTTGGAATATGCTGTTTCCGTATGGTCACCGAATCTCATTAAAGACATTGACAGACTGGAAAAAGTACAACGGCAAGCCACAAAACTGATTCCAAATATCAAAAATAAATCATACGAAAATCGACTAAAAGACATGAATCTGTTTTCCCTAAAAAAGCGTAGACTCAGAGATGACTTGATACAGGTCTTTAAGATTTTAAAGGGAATTGACAACATCAAAAGTGACAAAATTTTCACATTGAATGAGAATCAGACAAGAAACAATGGTCTCAAACTGTCCGGAAATAGATTCAATTTGGAAGTGGGTAGAAACAACTTTGCCAACCGTGTAGTTGATGAATGGAATAAACTTCCTGCACAGGTAGTGCAATGTAGTTCAGTTCGTAGCTTTAAGAATCATTTAGATAGATACCTAAGTAAGATGCTGTAATGATTATAATTTATGTTATATTATTTGTTTTTGTTTTGTTATCTTTTGTCTGTCTGATTTTCATTTGTTATTAGTTATATGTCAATTCATTATTATTTACTATTTACCTGTTTGTTTATTATTTAACTATACCTATGCATTTATTTATGTATTTTATTTGTTATTTACATTATTATAGTTTTTAATTATTATCTTATTATTAATATGATTTTTTTCGCATCCGACCTAGATATGGATCAAAAGGTCTCCTGTCGGTATGCTCCGCCTTTGTAATTCTTTGTAATATGTATATATATATATATATGTATATATATATATATATATATATATATATACTGTATATATATACCACCTTTTTGTCTAACGTTTGTTTCATCGTTTACGAGCCTATAGTTACATAAATACCTGGTTACCTGTTTAACACTCTTTCGAGGAAAAGGCTTTTCGAGGAAACATCCATGCGATGAATCGTCCGGCGACGATATGTCTGTTCGACGAAATGTCTGACGACGAATTGTCTGGCGACAAAACGTCCGGTCACGGCCATTACCAGCTTGACCGTCAAAAATATCATACGTCAAGTTGTCCTCCCTGACATGAACCTGTCCTACAAACATTTGACTCGGAGTCAGTTTGACCTTAGGGTCGTCACGACTTGGGCTCAAACGGACCAAGTAATAGTATACTTACTTCCCCATATCCCCTTTATGTATCTCCTCTTAGTATATTTAAGTTAATCCACCCTCTGTAAAATCACGTTGAAGAGGATCGGAATATAGTATACTTAATTATCTTTCATTTTTTTTTCGATAGTGTTATATATATATATATATATATATATATATGTATATATATGTATATATATAAATATATACATATATATATACATATAAATAAATATATATATATATATATATACTGTACATATATACATATATATATACATATGTGTGTGTGTATACGGTATACGTATATGAGAGAGGCAGAGGGAAAGAGCACAAATAGAACAAGAGTTTATACTTTAACTAGTTTCGCACTATGGTGCTTCTGAGAGAATGTTACACTACAAAAAATTCTGGCAATAAATACAAAAAAGGTGTGGGTAATGAACTAGGATAGGTCTGAGTTCAAGGAGGTTCTAACTCTTGCGTGTTGGTCGTACTGACACTCCGTGGGATGCTTCTAATGATCAATTGTCCCCTTTTCTTCCATTCTTTTGCTGTGTGCCGTGCTGTTGTATATATATATATATATAGTTACGACTACAGACTCGTCGTAGTGAAGATTTCATACAAATACATGTGCACGCATGTGCGTATGTGTACCTTGAGATTATGCCGGCCTTTCCCACGGGAGGCTTGGTGGTCTCGATGCTAATCAAACCGTCGATAACGACGTATGAAGACTGTCAAAGTGATTAATTCTATATATCAGACGTATTTCTTTCTTCTCTTGCTTTGTCAAACCTGTTCCATTCATTGCATATAGATTTATGTATGTGTATTATCTTGTGGCTCTATCTTGTCAATCTTAGGAACTGATTTACGTAAGATTAGAGAAAATGCATATTATCATTGTCCTCGGACGCCGAAAGGCGTCGGTGTGAGAAAGAGGTGCCTACGTGCGTTCTGGAAAAAATTGCGTGGGAGCGTAAGTTATGGCAACAGCGTCCCAGCTTTCATTTACGTATGTATAGATTTTCATATAAAAACTATTAAGTTTCTGCTTATCTAAGATTGACAAGGTAACTTTATCATATATTATTTTGTATACATTGATGTAAAGAATATCCGTGTATGTACTTGGAAGTATTCAAAAACTCTCATGTTATTCGTTGCATCTAGCGACACTTGGCAGCCCTCCGGACCTAACGGAGAAAAGTATAAATATCGGTGATTGCAACGGAAAATTTGGACTCTGCTTATACAGAGCCCCTTGCTACCTTGTCTAGCCTTATGCTAGTTCCTTTTTCCTCTTTGTTGGACTTAGACTTTAGTCGTAGTTTCATCTCGACTAGTGTATTTACGAGTCATTGTAGGACTCAGTATTTTTTGATAGTCTATATATTTCTCGACTCTGCATATTTTACGTATGTCTTTGTAAAGACTGTATTCTTTTGATTGTCGATATTTGATCGACTATTTATGTTTACTTGTCTTGGCAAATTAGGCCATTTATGTCCTAAAGGGACTCATTGACTGGTACTTATATATATTTATGTGAACATTACAGTGGAACGGATCTTGTAATATTTTGCTCGCTTGGCGACCTCTGTTCTTCGATCCTGTTTGTTTTTGCTTCATTTGAAGGAAATAATTATTCTTTAATCAGAACTCTAGTTTTTTGGACATGGCCCTTCCCCCTAGGCGTCACAATATATGTATATATATATATATATATATATATATATATATATATATATACATATACACATACATATATATATATTCCACATATATATATATATATATACACACGCACACACACACACACACACACACACACACACACACACACACACACACACACACACACACACACACACACACACACACAAACACACACACACACACACATATATATATATATATATATATATATATATATATATATATATATATATATGCAGAAAAAACACTGGGAAATAAAAAGCTTAGTCCGAACGTTTTCATCTATTTAAGACATTATCAAGGAATACACAGTTACAGAGACATAGGTGGATATATATACATAAAGTAATAGACAAGCTAGGAACATGGGAAGGACACACAAGATGCTTCATAATCACGTTGAGACGTATGTTTACTTTTAAGGACGTTTGGTCACATGACGTTACGTCACCCCAGCCTAGTAACACTTGGAGAATTTTCTACAATTTTATCAATAATAAAATCATCAAGCTTATATAATCCTAAACTTAAATTAATATTATAGTCAAAGGTTTGCTTAATGTGACTGGATTCGATTATGTTTCTTTCTAATAAGATCTACAAGAAATTATTACATTAGAATTATCCCAATCAATAGGATGGTTGTGGTCTCTTACATGGATAAAAAGGCCACTGGAACTTTGCCCACTCCTTACACTATATTTGTGCTAATTTATCCTATTTTTTAAGTCTTTACCAGTTTGGCCGA
>NC_134816.1:10970093-11035093 GCF_046742065.1 Oratosquilla oratoria
GAATCAGACACATTATGAATGACTGTCGACGAGGGGTATTTCGCAAGCGTTCATGAATAATTATGAATCTTTGTATAATAGCGTTTTGTGAAGATGCAGGTATCCTTTGAAAATCTTTAACTCGATCTGGTGAAATCCGAAGCTCGTGAATTGTTCAATGTTCATGAAAGCTAAATTATGATTGGCAAAGGGTGTTATTGACGTAGTTTCCATTTACTGTTTACATTTGACCTTGGAGTGCCACTAATATCGGACGTGTTATTCACGATGTTTTGGAGAGCCTGTATGTCAGGTATTCTAGTCACCCTCTGGAGAAGCAGAGGGTTCCTCTTAGTTGAATGAGATCACTTGGCTGCAACCAGAATGAAAATATAAGCTGTCAGTAGTAGCAATGAGAAGGTTGACCGAGCCCTTTTGCTTTGGAATATTTCTGAGTAAAATCGTATGGTAGTAGACAGGATATGTATCAGGTCGTTGTCCATACAGACATTTGTGGGCAGCGATGACGAAAAAAAAAAAAAAAAAAAAAAAAAAAAAAAAAAAAATATATATATATATATATATATATATACATATATATATATATACATATATATATACATATCTATATATATACAGTATATATGTATATATATAAATATATATATACATATATATATATATATATATATATATATATATATATATAATGTGATTGAAGCAATAGCTTCAACGTTTGTGATACCGGTGGAACTTACACCCGAAATCCTTAATAAGATATCCTATCACACTACGATATCAGTGGGACCTTCAGTCGGGAGAATTATCACTTACTAGATCGGATTTCTTCGCCCACGAGCGGGTGCAGGCCATAGTTGGCTAATACTAACCTAAACATTCTCGTTACACGAGTTGCCGTTGGGCAGCATATTCATGTCTAACTGTGTAAAATAGAGTCACACTTGGGTAAGCGCATGCATGCTCTGATAGTCTGGAAAAGGTCTTTAGGCAACTGATGATGCCAGGCTTCCTGCTTACAATATCAGGCGATCCTTTGTTAGTAAAGAATGTCGCTACATTCGATTAAGTGACGCCTATCATCAACCTCGTATTAGCTAGCTATTGCTTAATTGAAATGGAGCTAGGATATATAATGGACCACACAATAAGAGAAAAAATACTGCTAAATACCGAATATGTTATTCCACATTACATATAAATCTTTCTATAATGAATATGTGCTTGGAGATCAATACAATAACCTGACGGCAGCTAAAATAAAAATGAAAATGCCACCCGTTATATAATAGCTTAAGGCATCCATAGAATGCTAAAGAAGGGACTTCTTGAGAGAGTAACATAATTTGGCTAGACAGAACATTAAAGGAACAAATTTCATTCAAATAAGGATTAAATGGTAATTCAAAATGTTTCAAACAAGGGTGCTTCTCTATGCTGAATAAAATTATTTGGAGTTAAAAAGTAAAAGAAAACAAAGGAACAAAGACTAATTTATCATCCAAACCATCCGAGCATTCCAGAGAAAGAAAAGAGTAAAAAGAAAGAAGAAAAATGTGGCAAAACATCAAGGAGAACTTAAGATGCGGAAAGAGGAGAAGGAGGATGAGGGGGAGGAGAGAGAGGACCTGAAGACAACGGACGATGTGCACGCAGGGTCCTGGGGACATGAATAGAGGGAGAACATCTTCTTAAAGAAAATTATGAGAATTTGGAAAAGTAAATTTGCTCGAGGCTAATAGCACACTCGAGCTGAGTCATTCAGGTGCAGGAGACGACCACACATACATACACACACGCACACAAACAAACACACACACACACACACACACACAAAAACACACACACACACACACACACACACACACACACACACACACACACACACACACACACACACACACACACACACACACACACACACACACACACACACACACACACACACACACACACACACACACACACACACACACACACACACACACACACACACACACACACACACACACACACACACACACACACACACACACAGGTATGTTAGAAGATTAGAGAATAGGAGACAGGACCCAATGAGACTTGTTCTTTTCCTGTATGTTGTGCATATTATTTCCCTTATGTGTAGGGCTATATATAAGGAGTTTCAGCTGAATCTCATCAATAGCAATTAATTTTCACAAACTCATACCTCAAGCGTGTTAACCGATAATATGGTCTTCAAGTTTTTCGATACCTATATATTCATCATGGCTCTGTTAAGCTTAGTCTCTCTTTGTTTCTCCCAGCCTATCAAAAAACGTTCAGCAGACTACAATCACTGTATTGATTGGGACAATTCCCAAGAAATTGTTTCAAGTAATTCTTATTTGATAAGGAATATAATTGAATCGTGTCTCATTAAAAAAACTTTTAATGAAAATCTCAATTTAAGCACTGGTCTTTTTAAACTAGATAATTTTGTTATTAACCATATTGTAGGACAATGTCCCAAAGCTCCGCCTTAGCCATCTTGTGTGACCTTTTTTCACCCGTGTCAACTGTCACCCATTTTTATTTATTTATTCTTGTTATTATTATTATTTTCTATTATATATATGTATGCGTGTGCATGCGTGCACATATATATGTATGTATGTATATGTATATATTTATTATTATTTCTATTTTTGTTTCTTTGTAAGACAATCCTTATGTATTTATGTTGAATCACATGTGTCAATTGTCACCCTTCGTATTTCTTGTTATTATCATTTATATTTTGTTTCTTTGTAGGATATTTCTTATGTATTTATGTTGAATGTCCTTTTATCACCTTGTCAATTGTCATCCTTATGTATTTATGCTGAGTGACATTTTATCACCTGTTTCAATTGTCACCCATTTTATTTATTGTTTTTATTTATATTTATATTTTTGTTTCTTTGTAAGATAACCCTTACGTATTTACGTTGAGTGACCTCTCCTGTTTTCTATACTATTGTATTTAAGTTATACTTTGTTGTGACACTATGTACTTTGAAAATGTCTTAATAGACGAAAACGTTCAGTATTCCGATCTTTATTTTCCTCGTGGTTACAAGCAAAAATCTTTATTCACGTGTTTTATGTGATTACTGTTACATATATATATATATATATTTATATATATAAATATATATATATATATATATATGAATATTTATATGTATATATATGAGGGGAAGGGTTGTGAGGCAAACGCCAAAAACAGTTGGAGTTTTATTACTGACGTTTCGTCCTAGATGGACTTCTCTAGTGTACACAATGAAATAAAATAACAGCTTAAATACTCTCAGCTTATCTCGTTCCTCCCCGATCACCATCGCTCCTCCCACACATCCGCTCGGCCTCCCGAAGAACCAAGTGGCTTACTATCCTCGCTAACTTGACGAATCCATCACGGTGGTTGTTACATGGATACAAACTGGTGTAGGTTGCCTCAATTGTCCTTCTTTCTTTTTTGGGTAGACCTCTATGTAGTACCTCTGTTTTCTTCCAGCCTAGTAACGTCGTAACACTTGGTAACGGCTGTCAATCATGAGTCCAACAAGTGATCTATGACCATAGGGGGTCATACACACACAAACACACACACACACACACACACACACACACACACACACACACACACACACACACACACACACACACACACACACACACACACACACACACACACACACACACACACACACACACACACACACACACACACACACACACACACACACACACACACACACACACACACACACACACACACACACACACACACACACACACACACATGCACACAAACACACAATCTGCCCACCCATCCCTTTCTTGCATTATTTCTTTTATTTTCTCCAAAATGTTTAATTCATCTACTTTTGATAACTTTTTCACATATTTTTGCTATTATGGTTGTAAGGAAGACCGGCCTATAGTCTGTTGGGTTTTCCTCCCCCCCCTTTATATATTAATATAATATTTGCATTTTTTCAATCTTGTGGTACCTTTCCTTCTTTGAGTGAGTAATCAATCATCTTATATATTTTGTCCGTTAGTTCATCTATATATTCTTTTAACATCCAATTTGCAATTCCATCTGGAACGTGAGATTTTCTAACGTCAAGGTTTATCATTGGGTCCCTTATTTTCTTCTGTGTTACAGTTATTTCTTTTATGGGGGGAGGGAGGGATCTTTCTGTCTTTCTTCTCAATTTTGTGTATTTTCAATTGTGAATGCAGATTTAAAATGTTAATAATTTTGGTCATTTCTACATTTTCTATATATTCGTCTTTCTCTTGGTTATCTTTTAGTTTACCATTCACATACGTGTAGAATAGTTTAGTTTGGTCTTTGCGTTTGTCTATTATGTCTTTTTTATAGTTTCTCTTTTCTTCCCTGCGTATTTTTATATATTCATTTCTTAGTTTGATATATGTTTGTCACTTACTCATTTTTGTCTTCTTTTCCAGCCTTTGTCTCTTTTATATTTAGCTTCACTACATTTTTTGTTGTACCAACACTTAATGTACACCCTTTCTTGCTTCTGCTTTAGTACATATTTGTCTATTCTTTCTTTATAGATTTCTTTTCATATCTTCCATTTCTCTTCTGTCTTTGTTTCATCATTTAAGAAGTTTTTCCATTTTACATTTTGAAAGAATTTTCTGAGTTTCTTAAAATTCGTTTAGGCTTCCTTTTCTACGTTGCTCATTTCTTCCATTTTATACACAATTTCAGGCTCTGACGTAAATATTATTTCTAGTCTCGACGTTCCTTCATTATTTCTATATCTAGAATTTTTATTTACCCATTGAGTCATTGTGTATTTAATGGTAATATCCAGTAGTACATTTCCTCAAAGGTCTTCTCCACCTTTCACTGTCATTTCTTCCCAACATTTTTCTTTAGAGTTAATGTCACCCATTATTACAAAGGATTACAAAGGCGGAGCGTTCCGACAGGAGACATTTTGATTCATAACTAGGTCGAATGCAATATATATATATATATATATATATATATATATATATATATATATATATATATATATAAATTATTAAATTGGAAAAATAAGATAAAAATGATAATAATATAAATAATAATAAATAAAATAAACAATACATAGGTATAGATAAATGATAAAAAACAGATAAATAGTAAATAATAACAAACTGACAAATACATATCAATAAATGGAAATCCAGCAAATAATAAACACACAAATGATAACAAACAAATAATCAAATAATATAAAATAAATGGCAGTCATTACAGCATCCTGGTTAAATGTTTGTCTAAAAGAATCTTAAAGCTTCGAACTGAACTACATTGCATTGTCTCTACTGGAAGTTTATTCCATTCATCAACTACACGGTTGGCGAAATTGTTTCTACCCACTTCCAAATTAAATCTATTTCCTGACAGTTTGAGACTATTATTTCCTGTCAGATTCTCATTCAGTGTAAGAATTTTGTCACTTTTGATGTCAATCCACTTTAGAATCTTAAATACCTGTATCAAGTCACCTCTGAGTCTACTCTTTTTTAGGGAAAACAGATTCATATGTTTTAGTTGATTTTCGTGTGATTTATTTTTCATATTTGGAATCAGTTTTGTGGCTCTCTTTTGTACTTTTTCTAATCTGTCAATGTCTTTAATGAGATTCTGTGACCATACAGAAACAGCATATTCCAAATGTGGATGAACTAACAATTTATATAGCTTGTTAATGAGAGATGAATTTTTGAAGTCAAAAGATCGCGCGATCAGTCCTAGAATCTTATTTGCTTTCTCAGAGGCTGAAATACACTGCTTAGATAATCTGAGATCATTACTGATAATTACACCTAGATCCTTCTCACTATTCACTTTTGTTAACGAATTTCCTAATAACTTGTAATCGTACCTACGGTTATTTTTACCCATGTGCATAACCTTGCATTTAATTGTTTTAAATTTCATTAGCCAGTTTTCAGACCATTGCTGTAATTGATCTAAATCTTCTTGAATATCTAGTTGATTGAAAAGATCATTTGACATCCCGCACAATTTTGTATCATCAGCAAATTTGGAGACAATAGATTTTAGTCCGTGGTCTATATAATTTATATATACTATGTTTCCTCCTTCTTTCAATAATTCAATCAATGCATGCTTTGTGTCTTACAACAAAGCATGCATATGTATGTTTTTGGGGGCACATATATTACTACAAATTTTCTACTTTTCATGTCATTGTTTTCAACTTTTATCATAACGAATTCCACATTATTTTTTCCTTCTGTTATCTTTGTCACATTTAATCCTTTCTTAGTCAAAAAACATGACTCCTCCACACTGTTTCTCATTTCTATTTTTCATCCAATGGTTGCACAAGCCTTGTCCCCAGTATTATGTGTTAGTGAACCTTTTAATTTCGACTCGACAATTCCCATTATGTCTGGTTTCTCTTCTGCCAGATCTATTTCGTTTAGTCTTGAAATTATGCCATCTATGTTGGTTTACGTTTTTTTTTCTTTCTCCTCCTCATTTCTAGTACTCTCCCTCAAAATAAATAAGTAAAATAATAATAATAATAATTCTTTTCGGTCTCTGTTTTTTTTTATTTGCTTCATTTCTTAGTGTCTTGTCGCTCTCTTTTTCCTCATCGTTCATTATTATTATTTTTTTTGTCCATATATTTTGATAATTTTCATTATTTGCCAGCTTTGCTGTTTTTGATAGGACTTCTGCTCTCATATGAGACCTTAGTTTGATTTTTAGTGGTCTATATTTTTTTTATTTAGAGTATTGACCCAGTGTATGTACTTCTTCTGCTTCTTTATCTATTATTTGTCCCTCCTCTTTTATCTCTTTCAGAATTTCTTTTGCAAATTCTTTCTCTTCTTTTTCTTTTTGTTATCTAGGTACATCATGTTTCTCTTTAATACCATAAATTATTATGCAATTTTTTTCACTGTGTCTTTGACCTAATTATCTTTTTTCTTAATTACTTCAATTGCAGTTTCTTTAGCATTTTCTTCCACTTGTTTCTGTACTATTTCTATTTTTTTTTCTTGTTCCACTTCCCATTGATTTTTTATTTCTTGGAGATCTGTCTCTTTAATGGTTTCTCCAACTTTCTCGGTCACCACTTGTATTTGTTCTTTCACTTCTTTTTTCAAAGCCTTATTTTTGTATACATCTTCATTTTTAATTCCTTCGTTTCCACTTTTGACTATGTTTAATTCCTCTTTTAGATCATTAAGCTCTCTGTTAGTTTCGGCATTAGCTTTTTTAGCTGGTTCACCCCTCTGTACATTGCCCTGTATTCAGCTTTCAGATCAATTAGTTCCTCTATCAATTTTTAATCTCCCGATTTCTTGGGACATTTTTATACCTAGTTTATCTTTCCAATTCTAAACTTCTACCTAGTATTCCACTTTCTTTTATAAACCCTGAAAATACATTATTATTCAACCTTTGAGTTGATAGCGGGGTTTATACCACACCAGAATTACTAGGTATGACCCCCAACGGTGATTCTACTCTGCTTAATCCAATTTTCTCTTCGTTGGTTCACTTTTTCGTCTTTCTCCTTCATTATTCTCTATTTTGTGTATTCAACTCGATAAACACAGCTCTCTATCCCGAGCATAAATACAAGGTAGGTGCTTCCTTCGAATTAATCAAAAAAGTGCTGCACTTCAGAGCTCGTTTCTAGCCGTCCGTTCAAGCCTGTGGTTCGTGATCGTGTGTGTATGTGTGTGTGTGTGTGTGCGCGCATGTGATTCACCATGGTCATGGATCACGTGTTGGACTCGTCATCGACAGCTATTTTCCTCCCATATGAGAGCTCAGAGATCATATATGACTGATCCATGGGTAATGCTGTGACCTTACACGCACACACACACACCCAAATCCTCGCCCACGAGAGTTTAAGTAACGACTCGCAGCGTAACGATACTGAAATTATTTCAGCCCTTGGTGGGATTCGAACTCGGACCGCTGCAGTAGCGGTTGCGAATACTACCACTGCGCCGTCGAGCGCGCGCGCGTGTGTGTGTGTGTGTGTGCGTGCGTGCGTGTGTGTGTGTGTGTGTGTGTGTGTGTGTGTGTGTGTGTGTGCGCGTGCGTGCGCGAGAACTACTTAAATAACATCTGGTCCATGGCACTGGCCCTTACATGAAATATAAAAAAATCTACAATAATCGAATTCTACACAAAAGGAAAGGTGCCCTTTTCATATAGCAAAAATAATATAGATGGGACTGACATCACCATCTTCCTTATCCAGCGCAGTCGTTAGACATCTTGAACGCGGTGATATACTTGATATATTTTAGTTTTGTCAAAGTTCATACTCATTTTTTTATACCTATTTGAAAACTTAGACAAAGTTGAATTGCGACTAGTCAAAACCCATTTCGTTAGGAGTTTGTCACTCAGTCGTCTGGTATTTGGTATGAGCGAAATTTTGTGAAATACAGAAAAGTGGACAAACGCTGATTCAAAGCCCATTTTTCAAAAGGTTTCGCGTATACTTAACATATATGGGACGCGAAGTTATCCTTTTACTCTTCTCGCAGTTATAGATACGATGTGTCTTTAAAATGGGGGACATAAATCGTCTGCAACTCCATCTCAGTAGTCCCAAAACATCCAATATCATATTTAGGGGCCTCGAAACCCAGTTTACGAGTCTCAGGAACACCGCATAGAATTACTCACTAAATCATCTCCCGCCCTGGAATTTCTCCTCAACTCCTCCACCGTCATAAATAGCCTACCACCCGTTTCCTCCTCTGATCCTATTCCCCGTAAGCGTTTCTTGATCCCCTATATCCTTTTAAACCCCGAATTCATTTGGACTCTAAGAGGTTTCCAGAATGATTGGTCCATCTTTCATTAATACCGCTGAGGCTCATAAATATTCCACCTGTCGAAGGCGTAATTGTCATCGAAGGCCTCTTCCTAGAGTTCCAATAGCCTTGCACCTCATCCAAAAATTCCTTTTAATCTTTTCGAATCCATTAAAGTGTCATTTTTGATTTATCTATAAAATTTTCCAGTGTTATGTGGCTTTATTTCATTAACTTTGTCGAGTTATATCGACTTAATTACTAAAGGGGAAACTGAAATATGTCTGCTTCATACTAGACCGATTCTTGTCAACTGTTGTGTATTCGTTTAAGTAGAAATGACTTTGGTTACAATATTTTGTTTATTTTTCTAAGCTCCAAATGTCAAATTACCTTTTTTTATATATATTGAAAAGTTACATGATAAACTAAGAGAAGTTATATCTATAATAATGACAGACACATAGTTGAAATGTGCCTAGGAAAGTCCAGGATACTGTAGGCAAAGTCTTCTCCGAGAATTGGCCCAATGTGAATCGGGTGATAGTTGTTACTGTTTGCCACGGCAGATTTCTCTCAACTTGATAAAATCATCTGACGGTAAGCAGAAGGGTGAAATTTAACTCTGATGTGGTGAAACAGATTAACAATGTTCCCCTGAACGGAATTAAATTATCTGATGTGTTTGACTCTCCTTTACATATTCATATATCAAATAATAGCTTCTCATACGTGTTACAGTACCTTAACCTTTCCATTTCCCATTTTCTATTTCTAATTATCGATTTCATGTTTTAAATTCTATTTTTTGTTTTTTAATTTTCTGTTTCTATGTTTTTTGTGTATATAAACGCAAATACAATAGCACTTATATTTGTAACACAAATATAGGTAAACAATTAATTTGCATGGGAAGTCAAGACCGATATAGAGTACTATGTCATGGATTATCGTCGTGACTTACCGGAAACGAACGCAACAACGTATGAAAGAAAATTCAATGGAAGTAGAGAATAACTGACCATCAAACTTACAACGAAAACAAACACAATGAAAGCAATGAATAAAGGTTTTTAGCAAGAACGAACAAAAGTCGGTGAGGGTGGAGGTAACTTAGAAAAAAAAAAAGCTGCCATGAGAATATGACTTTAAGGGAATTTTCAGAAACGGGAATGAAAGGAGGGCAAATAAAAAATGGAACGGGGGAGGTAATGAAGGAAAAATTGCGAGACTGGAGGAAAGAAACAATGAGGGGGACAAGCCCACGTGATTCAGAGAGATTATAAAAAAAAAATAACAAATCAGACTGGTAAAGAATGATATTATGAAATTCTGCCCAGAGTAGCCGGCTTGTTACTTCAAGAAAGAAAAATGGAGACAAAAGAGTGGATCAACCATGGATATTTGAATTTCGAGATTTAAAGACTTGAGTTTAATAGATTATAAATACAGCGTACGCATGACTACTGTGTATATAGTATGTGAAACATTTACATTCAAGGTTATTAACTGGGGCTCAAAAGGTTACCTTTTCCTACAGTGCTCTCTATCCACAAAAAAAAAAAAAAAAAGGTGTACGTAGCCAGAAGCAGGAAAAATGCAATATGTTTCGCAGTAAATTACCGGGTATTGAAGCAATATATATATATATATATATGTATATATAATATATGTATATGTATATATATAAACGTATACTTGAATATATGTAAAAATGTATATATGTATATATATGTGTATGTGGATATATGTACATATGTATATATGTATATATATATATATATATATATATATATATATGTACATATGTATATATGTATATATGTACATATATATATACCAAAGGGTTTTTCCCCCTTACACGGGGGGGTAGCCAAAAAGAAAAAGGCATAGAAATCACTCCCACCCATTTCATTTCCCATATATTCCACTCCCCTCCACACTCCTCCCTCCCTCCTATCTTGGGACCTCCTGGGTGACGGGTCATCCCTGCATCCTGTCCACTGCCCTGGATCAGAAGCAGTGTCGCAAGACACAGCACATATACAGCAAGGCCGCATCATAAATTCGGCGACCCCACCTCTCCGTCCCCTCACGCAGAAAAGGAGAAGACAGGGAGAAATCCCTTCGGGCTGCGTCAAATTTTTTCTCATACATACTTCGTCACCCCCCATCCCCCACCCACTCCCCCTCATGCATCACAGCCTCATCTATACACAACCCTTCTCCATTCACTCCTATCTTCTGTCCTCTCCCGTCCTTCCTCTACAGACATTCCTCTCTTTTGTGATGCCCCTTTCACCCCATCCATCCATCTCATCCTAGGACGCCCCCTCATGTTCACTCCTTCCACCTCCGCCTTCCACACTTCTTTTACTAATCTTTCTTCACTCATTCTTTCCATGTGTCCAAACCATCCTAATACTCTATCTCCTCCTCATCTCCTCATTTCTCACTCTATCTAGCCTAGTAAACCCTATCATACTTCTCAGACATTTCATCTCAAACACATTCAAACTCCTTCTCTCTTCCTCTCTCATGTTCCATCTTTTTGCCCCGTACATTGCTGTTGGCATAATCACTCCTTCATATAACCTCCTCTTAGCATCCATTCCCAGTTGTGTATATATATATATATATATATATATATATATATATATATATATATATATATATGTACATACGTATATATGTATGTATATATGTATATATTTATATATGTATATATGTTTGTATGTATATATGGTTATATCTATATATGTATATATGTTTGTATGTATATATGGTTATATCTATATATATATATATGTATATATATGTACGTATATATGCTTGTATACATACATACATATATATATATATATATATATATATATATATGTGTGTGTGTGTGTGTGTGTGTGTACATATATTTGTATATATGTGTGGTGAGTTAAATGCACTTTGTTCCTTGCCCTTTGTGTTTAGCGACAAGTGTGTCCAACGGTGCGAGCCCAACCACCACACTGTGGAAGGTGTGTCACGTGGCCTACTCTGGGAGATGATTGGCCGAGACCATGCCCAGCTACGTAAGCGTGCCCACCGATTCAAGCCTAGCCACCACACTGCGCAAGCTGGGTCACGTGGTTGCTACTTTGGGAGATGATTGACCGAGACTATGTCCAACAACACCAAGCTAATCAAGCGTGGGTCGCCCGAGTTGGAGTTGCATTATTATACTCGAGAGAGCACGCATGCAGGTTACACACTACAAACGCTACACCTGCACTTCTGCAAACTAGGTAACCTGACCTCTTAGTTCGCAAATAACCTTTACGCTCTACCACAAACACAAATAGTCGACAATAATGAATACACAACCCTTGTGTTTGTATATAGTCTTACCTTCGACCACACTTTACCATTGTGGCGGCGGCGGTGAAATAGTGGCCATACGCTCTATATATGTACCCATTCTAAACTCTGCACATATTAACAAGAAATAAATCACACTGTTAGGACCACTCAATGAACGCAAAAGGAGTATTTATTGAAAAAATAATGGCAACCAGGCGTAACAATAGACCTCAAGAGACTGGCCACGTAAGTCATCAGTCCAAGGGGCTGTTGACTACAGCGGACATAACTTTGTTAACCCATTAAACTCCGATGACAAGATGTCTTGTCATTTGGTCAAATAAAACAAAAAATCATAATAAAACAACAAAATGTTTGATGATCAAACAGCACCAGAAAAATATGACGTCATCAGTCCTCCTCGAGAAGGACTGATGACGTCATATTTTTCTGGTGCTGTTTGATCATCAAACATTTTGTTGTTTTATTATGATTTTTTGTTTTATTTGACCAAATGACAAGACATCTTGTCATCGGAGTTTAATGGGTTTCGACAGGGGTAACGCAACACCCGACGAATGGGTAGCTAGTATGCTAAGATGGTCAAGCATACCTCAGTCTCTTGAAAGGAAGGTAGAGTTCAGAGGTGAGCGACGCTAACAAGATTGGTGTTGTCCAACAGAAATCTGCTGGCGATGCTATGTCCGCTATGTTAGCACGTGGTAAACATCCCAACCATTGGAAAAAAATTAAAGAGGCATTCCGCCAATTCTTTTACTCGCCCACTTCGACGGATGATATCAAAAGCTGCTTAGACACTGCCGAGATGAAGGATTCCGAGACACTCACCTTGTATGCATTGCGCCTGGCTGACATAGTTGCTTCGTACGCAATTTATCGTTCTGGCAAGAAAGACCATGCCATTGATGTCGCCATAGACAAATTAAAGGCAACCATGCCCCCTCAATTCGCGAGGTTGCTTACTTGGGATGAGGAATCGTCTATTCACGCGGTTTTAGGCGCCACCATAGACTAATAGCAACAAAATAACTTATACATAAAGACCGAATATTCTGGCGACGGGTTTTCGGCTTTTTATATTATACCCTGCCACGAGCGACATCAATCACCCCGTACACCACCAAGCAATTCCAACTCCACGCTCCACAAGCATGCATGTTTTTCCTCGCCTCGCCATTCGCGAAAGATAGAGACAACCCCCGCACGTTTATGGTGTCCCTAAGAACTTGCTCTATCTATCTGGTGCAAAAGGTGCTTGAAATCAAACTGCTCTGATACCAACCATAGTGCAGGACCGCTGAGCACGTCGTAGCACGCCCCCCGAGTCTGGTAGTAAAAGTTGCCGCTACTGATTCTCGCACCAGATCTACAACTTCCGACCTTTCTCATGGCCATCCTAGAGTGGGTATATGATTTTTTTTTGTGTCTTGGTCGATGCGCCTGAGTATTCCAAAGAAGTTAAGCATAATTTTATTCAATTAGGTAAGACTCGATTTTTTGGTCATAAATTCATCAGAGATGAATTGATTTGAGGGGTCGTCGGATTTTACGGGTTAAACCCGGGTATCTCCAGATCCCGCTAGTGGAGAGTAGCCGCGAGGAAACTGTGTTCTCAATGTCCGAGTGTCACTACGAGTTCACATCTCTCCCCTTTGGGTTGAAAGACGCCCCATCATGCTTTCACCGGGTGATGAATCAAGCACTGACGAGGCGGTTAGGGATTAGCGCGATGGTGTACATGGACGATATCGTTGTTCTGGGACCACTTGGGACGACCACCTCAAGAACCTTGAAGATGTCCTACAGAGGTTACAGGAGGCAGGCCTCTTCTTGAGGCTGGAGGAGCGTCACTTCTTCCAAAAAGATGTCGCGTACCTAGGGCATGTGAAATGATAGGACGGGATCAAGCCTCAACAAGGGGAGGTGAAACTTTCCTTCAGCCAGCGCATCAGAAAGAACTCCTATATTTCCTGTTGATTAGCGGAAAACTATAGGAAATTCATCCCAATTTTTGCTAAGACTTCACAACCTCTAGGAAACTAGGAAACATAAGGATCGAGAGCTTGGCCCCTGGACATCCACTCAGGTACACGCATTTGAGTCCCTCAAAACCCACTTATCCAGCACGATGGTCCTCCCATACCCCAATTTTGCGAAACTTTTCTTACCCATTAGAGATGCCAGTGCCTCGACAATTGGGGGCGTGTTTCAGCAGGAGAACGGGGGAGGTAGTAGACGGCCCTCTCCTATTTCAGTCGCACTCTAAATGAGCACGAGAGACGGTATAGTACCGGTGAAAGAGAAGCGTTAGCAGCGGTTTACGGTCTCACCGTAAATCGACCTCTGATCATGGGATACCCGGTTAGACTATTGAGCGATCACAGGCATATAGTGTGGCTCTTCACTGCTAAGGACACAAACACTCGGATTCTCCAGTGGCAACGCTGATTTTTATATCGAAGTCAGTTATATCCCGAGGCAATTAAACATCGTTGTTGACGTGCTCTCCAGAAAACGGGGAGGTGACCACCCTATGGGCACCTTCTTAGTGTCGCCCATAACCACGGGTAGCCCGAAGAACTCGAACAGTGTGGAGGACCACGTCAAATGAGACCAACCTACGATCCGGAAGGAACAGGATGAACACATTGACTGGGGTACTATAAAGAATTATCTAAGGTAACCACGACGGTAGAGCCTAAGGTTCCCGAATGTAATTTTCTTTTTAAATAATTTGCGCTTCGCCAATTGAACATTGAGGCCAGCATTGCTGACGGTGTGTAAGACGTACCGAAGGGTGTCAAGGTGGTATTTCACTGTAGGGGAAAATATTATTAGGTCATCTAGGTAGACAAAAAGGGATTTGCCTAATTTGTCTTTAAAAAGGCCATTCATCAGGCATTGTAGTGTATTAGGGTTATTTTTAAGCCAAAAGACACTCGAATAAACTCGAAATGAACCTTGTCAGTGCTAAATGCCGGGAGAGGTTTTGAGGGTGGGCAAAGTTCGATTTACCAGGACGCCGATTTTAGATCAAGTGTTGAGAAGACTGTGTTACCTTGGCTTAAGGACTGTAAAGTGTCGTCCATAACTGGCATTGGCATTGCGTCTTTTATCACGTTACGGGAGTCGATTACTGATCTGTAGGAGTTGTCTTTTTGGGGGGACCAGAAACAAGGGAGAGTTCCACAGGGAGTGTGAGTGGATTATAACTCTTTGTTCTAGCATTTCCTCAATTTGATCTAAAACTATTTTCCTCCTGCTCCTAGGTATCCTGTATGCTGGTGTATAAACGGGGCTCGTGTTGGGTGTTGATGTGGTGTTGCACCGATGAGGTATTTCCCAATGGTTCACCATCTAAGGTGTTATCTTTTGATGGTATTGAAGAAGGTTCTTAAGTCTCTTTTTGTCTTTGGGGAAATCTACAATTTGAACATCCTCAAGAGGATTCGGGGGGGGGGGGTGCCGTGGTGGTGATGGTGTTGATACGTGTGGGGAATCCTTCCTCAGTGGGGTTTATGTATAGCTGAGCCATACCAATCTGCATGTGTTTCTTCAGTTTAACTGGGGTATGTGAGATGTTCTTCAGTAAAATTAGTGCTAGTTTACCTTCCCTAATTCTCTCCCAAACAACACTCATGTGGAGATTCTTCCTCTTACATGTGTCTGGGGAAACTATTATGTCTTGGTCTGTGATGACCCTGCTCTCGCCAGGTAAGTTCATCACTTTGGTATTGGTGAGAATCCGTGTTGTGAGAAAGGGGGTAGGGGTGGGGTGGGGCTGTCTGACTGGGTTTTCCTATAGAGGTGGAAATGGGTGTCACTAGAGAGACAACATCGCGTGATGCTGACCCAGGGATTTGCGGCAGCATCCTGTGAGGTACTGATGTCAGAAGATGCTGAGGCAGACAAACCTGACCGCAAGCAGGATGTTGTGAAACCAGGATGAGGTGATGCAGGGTGTAAGGGCGAGTTCTGAGTGTGCCTACCAGACCACCTAAAAGCGCTGGGTTAGAGGATGAAGAAATATCAATGTTACCTAACTTGAGTTTAATAGAGTTGGTGTCTACCATTGTTTGGCTAGGAACTTGTATATCATCACATTCGAGGGTCCAATTTTTGAATACATAACAATGTAGTGGATAGAAAGACAGCTATTTCAACACCTATTGGTATTTTTTTATAGTTGAGGTGAAGTCTAGGTAAGCACCACCTAGTATGGCACCTCAAAGGGGTGTTATGTATGTAGGGTAGCTCCTATGGACTGTGATATGTTTATTTTCTGCCTGTGTCTATTAGGAATGTAAATGAGGTGTTCCCTACTATGCCCTTAAAGCATAGGTCCTCAGGTTCACCTATGGGTGACGTTATGGGATCCTGTTGCGTAAGGTTGTTTTGCATTTCCTCGAGTGTAGGAGCTGGGAGGGAGATTATTTGGCCGTGGGTTCTTATTGTGAATTGAAGGATGTCTCTGTTGTTGAGTGAAGGGCTGTGGTCGTGGTGTGGTGGATGGTGTTTGTATTCTCTGATGCTGATTCTTTGGTCATGAACTCAATATGTATGTCAGCGGGCGGGGGTTTTGAACAAGACACTCGTTATCAGAGTGAGCAAAAGTTTTGTGAATTGAGTATGGTCTAGCTTGGAGGTTGGGTCTGGAAATGGTTTGGTAGTTTTGTTGTTTGCAGTTTCTATCTGTATGGTTATAGGACTTAACAAAGGAAGAGTATGTATGCTCTTGGTTGCGGCACCTACATTAGCTGAGTGGTTGTAGGAGTTCTTGGTTTTGTTGTAAGTTGTATGTGGGTGGGGGAGTCCTGCCTGATTGTTGAGGTCTACACTCAGCATCGGAGTGTGAGGTTGTGTTGTGAATGGACCACGTTGTATTTTGCCTTGAGCGTTGTCTGCAGTCCTAAGTGTTGTGGGAATTTGACTGGTGATAATCACACCAGGTGGTGCCGGGAAGGTTGTTGAAAGGTGGCCGTGTGTTGCTGGAGGTTGTGTGAGATGGTGTATTGTTGATGGAAGAGATTGCATTTATCCAAGCAAGTTTTTTTTTTTATCTATCCCACACTTATGTGTTATGTCTAGGGTGTATTTAGAGGGGAGGTGTCATCTATGTCAATGTCAACTCTCTGGGCCTCTCTCTCGCACCTTATGGGTAATGTCATGAAAAACTCTTTTAACATAGTTACACCAAGGGTGTTCGTTGTGATCCATGTGGGGTTGGTAAGGGAAGATCTGATTGTTTTCGACACTTCCGCGACCTGTGCCACAATGAAGTGAAATGATGAAGAGGGAGGTCACGTACGAACTCTATGAACTTGAATAGGAAATGAAGTTGTTGTTTGTTTTGTCACAGAATAGTTTCCTGAGATCTGAGCAATACTTTGCATTTGAGAGACCGGATTCCAATTTGGATTCCAAGAGGCGGACAAGTTGAAGGTACTTGTCGTGAAGATCGGAATGTCTATTACGAACTGTGACATTGTGGACATCGCACGCTATGATATAGTCAGAAATGGATATACCACTGGCCTTCGAGAATGTTAGGATATAGGGGTAAACTATTGATAGAGTATAATGGTTATGGATTTGAGTCGGAAGACTCGGAGGTGGTGAGATGTGTCTTGTAGATTGGATGTTTGTTGTAGTTTGAGAAGTACTGGTCTGGCTAGTGGTTTGAGCTGCAATTGTGTTAGTTTGGGCTTGATTAGAAGCTTGAGTAGTACTGGTATTGGGAGGGGTGTTGGGGGCTTTTCAAGCCATGAGTATTGGTGGGATTCAGAGTTGTGCTATTAGGGTTCATAAAGGACTGGTCAATGGACGCAGCCAGGATTCTCGTAGCTGACTGATACCGAGTGTTGTGAGACACTTATAATTTTTTGTTGTCTATCAACTTGCAAAAATGTATTAACATATTCGGTTAGTATAAATCAATATTGAATAATACACAGCTAAAATAAATTACTATTATTATAAATGCATGAAATTTATCACAATAAAATATTTATATTTTATTTTTACTTTACTGACATCGTGATCGATGTGTTGCTGTTTAAGATGGGAAGATAGGGAAGGGGCCGTCAGACCGAATGTTGAAATTCACCGATTTTTCGTAGTTTCCCTTCGTGGATTATTCCTAAAATGTTTGTAAATATAATTGAAATATGTACAGGAGTAATTATTTTATACTTGTTAAGACAAGAGGGATATTGTTATGGGAAGAGTTGTTGAAATGTGTTTTGATTTGTTTTGTAAATAAGTAATTTCTAGGTGAAGGAAATTTTCTTGATGAAGGAAAATATTATGTATCTCAAGCAAGGCAGAATAAGGAAAGTACCGGAATTTGTGCGAAAAAAAAAAAAACGCGACGGAGGTCTGTCTTGGGTTTTGTATCGGGGATTTGGCTGCTGCGTGTAGGGTAAAGGAGGAGTGTAGGAGCTGGTTTGCTGGTCGCAGCACCCGTAGAACGAAGGCGTCGTGAAGGGTAGGGATAATCCCAGGTCACACTAGCTGGTGTGAATCCTCTGGAATCTGATCTAGTAGAGTCCGATACCAGTGCTATTTGGAATGCTAGTAGTTAGGGTTTGGGTGGGCGTCGAGTGGTGGTAATGGCTACCAGGTAACGACCGCAGACGGACGAAAATCCACTGGTGTGTCTCCCAACACACGGCTCCGTTGACTTAGCAGGTTTCAGTACCGGGCGGGAAGGGATAGCCTTCTCTGGGAGGAGGGGGATAGACCAACGGCGGGTGTGGTTGCTCGTTGAACAGAAACACTTGTGTTTGTGCTATTTTCCACTAGGTATTGGATGTCGCGGGCTAGTGAACACCTCAGCGTCATGCACCCGTTACACACATCGAGGCGTAATAGAATCACTTACCGGCAGTTTCATACGTCCATAGATCAAAATGTTTGTATCAACGGAATTTATTTTGACAGTTTCGTTGGATTTTTTTACTGATGGGGTTGGTTGCTCGGGTTACTGTTCATGAGTGTCATATGTAAACGAAAGTTTTCTCTTGGTTGCATCATGTCAAATGAGAACTTTTTTTCCAACACATTGTACTTGAGTAAACTTGTAATGTTCCGGTAATTGATTTTTGGTGTGGTGCCCACTATGATTATTTATTTTGTATTGGTGACACTATTATCTACCGAAGCACTTGTAGGTACTCATAGGTCATTCTCACTGAACACTGGAAAACACTTTTTTCAGTGTCGTTAATGTTTCAACATTAATTTCTGTCTCCTCTGGGTCGTGGTGGCTTATCCACTGCCACCTACTATTTATCCGTAGCGATGTATTAAAACTCACATGTGCCTTTTCTCACCTATATTTAGCACATAAATACACGACGTAGATTCTACTGGGCCTACGTTCACTTACTGACTGCCTGGGTCCTGGTTTGCATTTCTTTTGCGGCAGTAGAAATGTTGACATTACATTTCTGGCGGGGGTTGGCAGTCTTACAATAATTTTTGATTAAATTTAATTACATGGGTATTAGTCATTCATACATGGTATTATATATTAATTATAAAGTTGTGCAGTTCTTTCTTGTGATTTAATCAGTATCCATATTAATTTAAATATGGAGTAAATAGTGTGTGTTGTAATAAATGTTGTTTCGTCTCTGATGATCTCACAGATTGATCACGTGAATGGAGATCTTGGGCTGTCTGGATGTACATTTCTTCGTGTGTGTGTTTTGCGGTAATTTTCTATTAAGAGTTACACCGCGCAATCCCTACTTTTACGAAATTTACATTTTTCCTCACCAATTACTCCCTCTATTCCTTTCCTCTCACGTGAATGGAGGTTTTGGGATGTCTGGATGTAAGTCTGTTCGTGTTTGTTTCATGGTAATTTTCTATTAAGGGTTACACCACGCAACCCCTAGTTTTCCTAAACCTACATTTTTTCCTCATCAATTACTCCCTCTGTTCCTTTTCTAATCCTCTCAATTCAAACTCTCCCGTAAACCTTCCCAACTACACTCAAGAAACTGATCCCTCTGAAACTAATACATATTTGTCCCCTTTCCCCTAGTAAAGCGAAACTATATGGGCACTCCCCCAGTTCCCCGGCACCCTATCCTTCTTTAGACACGTGTTGAACAACCTCACTAGCCAGTCCACTATTACTGCACCTTCCTCCTTCAGACACTCCGTACGACACAAATCTAGCCCAGGGGCCTTACCTGTTCTCATAAATTTCAGAGCAAATTAAACCTCATCTTTTCTTATTTCTCCTCCGTTTTTATCTCTCACCGTCATTTTCTTAGTACCTCCCACAGCTACTACCATTCCCTCCCTATCCCCCTTCACATTCAACATCTCTCTGATATACTCTACCCATCTTCCCCTTATCACTTCCATTTCTTTTAAAATCTGTCCATTTGCACCTATTACCTTTTCTTCTCTATTAGACTCACTTCCCATTCCTCCCTTTACTTCCATTCATAATAATACACACACACACACACACACACACACACACACACACACACACACACACACACACACACACACACACACACACACACACACACACACACACACATACACACACACACACACACACACACACACACACACACACACACACACACACACACACACACACACACACACACACACACACACACACACACACACACACACACACACACACACACACACACACACACACACACACACACACACACACACACACACACACACACACACGACTCGGTGGCGTAGTTGGTAGACCGCTGAACTGCCACCATAGTGGCCCGCAGTTCATGGTTCGAATCCTGCCCAGGGCCGAAATTATTTCGGTACCGCTGCGCTTCGGGTCGTTACTCTGACTCTCGTGGGCGGGGAGTTGGGTGTGTGTGTGTGTGCAAGGTCATAGCATTACCCAAAGATCGGACCTACGAGCTCTGAGCTCTCTTCCAGGAGGGAAATAGCTGTCGATCACGAGTCCAACACGTGATCCAAAGACCAAGTGAACGCACACACACACACACACACACACACACACACACACACACACACACACACACACACACACACACACACACACACACACACACACACACACACACACACACACACACACTTACACACACACACACTTACACACACACACAACACACACACACACACACACACACACACACACACACACACACATACACGCACAAACACGCACACACACATACACACACATATACACACACATACACGCACACATACACATATATATACACACACATACACACACACACACACACACACACACACACACACACACACACACACACACACACACACACACACACACACACACACACACACAATCCGATGGCGGATTGGTAAAGCACTGGCCTCACAAGCCGGAGAACCGGGGTTCGATTCCCCGGCCGGGCGGAGACAAGTTGGGTTTGTCTCCTTTCACGTGTAGCCCCTGTTCACCTAGCAGCGAGTAGGTACGGGACGTTAGTCAAGGAGTTGTGACCTTGCTGTCCCGGTGTGTGGAGTGTGAGTGGTCTCAGACCTACCCAGAGATCTGCTAATAATGAGCTCTGAGCTCACTGCCGTAGGGTGGTGTCTGGCTGTCTCGAAAAGAGGCTGCAGCAGATTCGAGGTGAATACACACACACACACACACACACACACACACACACACACACACACACACTTACACACACACATACACGCACACACACACACACACTTACACACACACACACACACACACACACACACACACACACACACACACACACACACACACACACACACACACACACACACACACACACACACACACACACACACACACACATACACACACACACACACACACGCGCGCGCGCGCGCGCGTATTACAAGATGATCGAAGGGAATATTTAATCCTTAAAATGTCTAGCGTGCACACGCGCACACGCACGCATTTAGTACAGGGTAGAACTTCTCCTATTGTGTTTGACCTCACAACGGGCAACACTAACAAACAAACATGAAGCATCAGTGTTTCACCTCATTGTACCTACAGACCTCATTCCAGAAGTTCTGAAAGTTCTCCATGATTTCCTCATTGCCGCACATCCTAGCAAGGAAAAATGCGTTACACAAGTCAGGTTGCTCTATTTGTGGTTAGCCATGAGGAATGATATACATTTCTTCATTGATGTTTGTCACTCTTATACGACTCACAAGGGTCATATCAGCGTTCATGTTCCAATTCTAACTTACCCTACCCTATCTAAAACATTCGACATAGTTGCTGTTGATGTCTTTAAGTTACTACTTTCACACAGTGGAAACCAATACCTCTTTGTCTGTGTTGACCATTTTTCACGATTCTGTATTTCTTCCCCCTACCAGACAAAACAGCACATCACATAACAAAGACCCTTGTTGACAAGCTCATATGCCCCTTCACTACAGCCTAAACGGAACTGAGTTCATTAATGAGATTCTTTCAAATATTTGTACCTAATTTTCAAATCATAAAATGCAACACTACTGCTTATCACCTTAGTTCAAATGGCTTAGTTGAACGCTAGAATAGAAAGATTCTCAATGTTCTTCTACACCTTGCTTCTACCCTTCACCCTTTTTGGGATGAACATGTCCCCATCATTCAAACTTGCATTAACACTTTCATTAACAGGTCAATATAGGAATCATCTCATTTTGTCCTCTTTGACTCGGACCAAAGACTCCCATATGACCTTCTTGTTTCAGAATTACCTCCCATTTACAAAGGTCAAAATAACAAATTTCAATATTTTTTTTCTTCAAAAGAATTCATAATACTCTTCATCTGACTAAAACGAAATGGTCCGCCTGCATAACAAATCAGCCAGAGCTTGGAGACATTGTTTACACCCTTAAGCACACCACCACCTCGAAGATCTCCCCTAAATAGTCTGGACCCTATCGTATCTTTGGACATGAGTCAAATAACAAAGTTAAAACGCTAAGGTTCCACGATCTTATAGAGACCGTATTGCACAAAGATCATAACAAAAGAGTCCCCCGTGGCCTCGACATAGACACTGTCTCTTGACAAGTTCATACTACCGCTACAATACAGGACCATCACCAATCCTCTCTACTGTAACCTCCAACCCCTCTCGCCCGTTACAATCTTTGCAGTCGAGCGACAGCTTCATATGAGTACATTTTGCCTATGTGAACGGAAATGATATCTACTTTCACATGTTCATTAAATTAAATAAATTTTATTTAAATTATGAGTATTTCCCGATACCACCATTGTTTCCACACTATGTGTATTTATCTTCATGCCAAAATTTTGTACAATTCTTATATTACTTCTTAGCTTCCTTGAACATTATCCTTATTGTGGTCAATGAGTGATAGCTGAGACAAGCATTTGTTGCAAGATGATTGAAGAGAATATTAAATCCTCTAGACGTCTAGCGTGCACATGCCCGCACGCACGCATTTACTACTGGATGGAACGTCCGACGTCTCCAGAGACCCAAGGGACTCCTTATTGTGCCTGACCTCTCAATGGACATTTGGGCCAAGCGCGTCTGAAGTCACGCGACCAGCTGGGTCTAGTGGCTAGACATCTGTGTCCAACATTGCCAAACTGCAAAATCAGCATATGAGAAACGTATTTGTTTCAAAGTAGTTCCCACTTGTAAATATAATTCATGCATAAATACTGAGTGTCCATACTCAGTTCATGTATTGCACATTGTAGAAATAAGAGACAGGCGTAGATAGTAAGAATAATATGTATGTAGCTAACTGTTGTGGCAACAGCCACCATGTGCATGTAAAACTACCATTGGCAACCGCTCCAGTTTTCCTCGGCGAATGGTCCAAGAATAGAGTGCAGTCTAGACGAGGAGAATAAAAGACAAGGCACAAATTTATTTGTTTCAACGCCTCTAAACTCAATGTAGATCACAAACAACAAATCAAAACACACACACACACACACACACACACACACACACACACACACACACACACACACACACACACATACACACACATACACGCACACGCAAATACACAGACACAGACAGACAGACACACACACACGCACACACACGCACACACACACACGCGCGCGCGCATATATATACATATATATGTTGTAACGTAATATTAGATATTACGTCATATGTGTAATTATGTTATAGAATTGTGTTCCTTTGTATTACATAACTATGTTCATATTTCTTGTCTATGTATGTATTGTAACAATGTTAAGCAGTAACGCCCGTCCACTATATGTAATCTTGCCTACGTGCGGAGAAATGTGCGCACTCTTGTAGAACAAACAGACAAGCGAAATCCTGAATAGTTCGGAGCGCACAGATTTGACAGTTACTAAATAAGTAGATTGTTCAAGCGAGTCGAGGGTCTTAAAACTACCCATGTTGACGTGTGTTAACTTACCCTCCTCCCCCCTTTGCGCTCACCCGCACCCTTCACCGGAAGTATCCCGCTTCCGGTCCAATGGTATATAAGCTGTGGAAATCACTCACACCTTGTCATTTCCCGCATATTGATCTCTTGATAAAAATACAAGTTTGGACTCATGAGACGATTGGTGGGAAGTGAACACCCTTTTTGCCTACATTACGTACATTGCATTGCATTATACTTATATTTGTACTAATTACTTATTTTGATACTTATTACTTATTTTGATACATGTTCCTGATCTCTTTGTACTTAGATAGTACCATATTGTATACGTATCTTGTGTTTCTTATTTGAACGATACTTTCCATATTCTTATAATCATGTAACGGTCCCATTGACCCTACTGCCCATTCTCTTTTGTGTTGATTGCCTGTAAATATTTTCCATGATATTAATAATTTCGTTTACTAGTTTTATCGCTAGTTTAATATTCCTTTCCTGGAATCTTCTTTGTTACCTTTACTTCTAGTCTTACGAATTATCTAGGCCCTGACCAGATAATTCAGTCCTACAGTGGCTTCTAGAAGTGAGCTGGTTCTTAAGCACTTATCCGTTATACGTAACGTCTCTTCACATAACCAGCCCGTCCCGTAACAATGTGTATATACATATATGTATATATATATATGAATATACATATATATACATATGTATATATATATATATATGAATATACATATATATACATATGTATATATATATATATACATACATATATACACACATATATATATATACACACACACGCATATATATATATATATGTATATAAATATACATATATATATGTATGTATATATATATACATATATATATACATATATATACATATACATATATATATATATATATTTATATATATGTATATATAAATACATATATATATATATATATATATATACATTTATCAACAACAATGCACTTTAATTCTAAGCCATCAACATCGAGAGACTCGAGAAGAACAAGATGAAGAAATTGAAACGCGGTACAGCCAAGGACTCTAACCTGTGCTAGCACGTGATATGTATTAGTGACTTAATCGATTGCGCTATCAAGAGAAATATAAGTTAAGCGGAACTTTTCTTATACATTTGTATGCTCGGATTACATACACGTACACGAAATTTTGCGTTCAACCCATCTCTACTATGAGAATACAATTGGTAGGTATACGAACGCGGGAAAGTATTTTTACAACACTGAATGGGTCCCAGTGAACAGATATACATTTTTGTCAACCACAATACACTTTAATTCTGCATGTTGGCCTCCTCGAGTGACTCAAGGAGGCCAACATGCAGAAATGGAAACGTGGTACAGCCAAGGACTCAAATCTGTGCTAGCACGTTGGCATATGTATGTATGTACAAGCACTTGCAAAAGCATATGTACATAGATATATGAACACACACAGACTTTACATGCAGAATAACGTAGATACATTCATACTGTTTGCACAAGTTTGAGTATATTCTTGCACATATACTTGCATATTTAATGTCATATATTTATGCATACATTCACATGAATTTATATATTTGCGCAACAAAAAATGACGTATCAATTTAATCGTTGTGGTTTGGGACTTACAAATTAATTGAATATATGAAATTCGGAATTTCTATCTTTTCGTGGATTGGAAATGCAAATTGAATAAGTACAACATTATATTGCCTTGCCTAGTTAAATGCAGTAGCGAATTGCCAATTACTCAATGATTAGTAGAAAACAGTAGGTCCAGAGTTCCGGTCGAAGGTTATATTTACGTGGAAAAAGAGACCATTTTGAGTGAATAATTTATTCGAATTTTTCTGAAGTTAGCCTCCTCGGTTCCAAAGCAATGGATTTGCCACGTTGATGATTGAATTCGACAGCTGGCAATAAATAGGAAAAACCAGCGCCACTCGGTAAAGAACAATGTATTTCCTCAAAGACGTGTTCTGTAATGATGCAAAGAATTTCATTCAAGCATGTATGTATGTATGTATGTATGTATGTATGTATGTATGTATGTATGTATGTATGTATGTATGTATGTATGTATGTATGTATGTATGTATGTATGTATGTATGTATGTCTGTCTGTCTGTCTGTCTGTCTGTCTGTCTGTCTGTCTGTCTGTCTGTCTGTATGTATGTATGTATGTATGTATGTATGTATGTATGTATGTATGTATGCATGCATGCATGCACGCACGCACGTACGTACGTACGTACGTACGTATGTATGTATGTATGTATGTATGTATGTATGTATGTATGTATGTATGTATGTATGTATGTATGTATGTATGGATGTATGTATGTATGTAAGTGGATGAAGGAGGACGAGAAAGAGTAGAGGAAGGGGACGTTGCAGAATACAAGGGTGCAGGTCTGATCCTCAAACAAGGTGATTGAAAAACCGAGGAAGAAGCAGAAGATGAAAGTAAACTTCGCTGCATCTGTTAAGAGGCTGTTTCGAAAATATATGAGTCTGAAGTTCAAAAAAGATAGAGAAACGTAGGAAATACTAAAAATGGAAAATATAACTTATTCTTCTTGGCGTATAGCACGTAGAAATAGAAAGCTAGGAATATATGTTCATCAACGGACGAGGAACGGAAGGAAGAAGGAGGATAGAAAAAGAAAATAAGAGAAATTTATTAAAAGAGATTGCACTATAGATGAATTAAGATGAATGACACAAAAAATATGTAGGGAAGGAGAAAAGCCAAAAGGAGTGAATAAATAAGTGCAAGTGGAAAAATGTCAAAAGAAAATCCAGTGGTCAATAGAGAAATGATGAAGGAAAAAGGAATACTCATAAGAACCATATACCTTCCTTGAGGTCGTCCAAACCATCACCGCTTTCTTCACCGCCACCAATAGAGGAGAAGAGGGACCACTTGTCTCTTCCTCGCCTTTCCCCTCACCACCAACAGGGCGAAGGGGAAAGGGGACACATATCTCTCCTCTACCCCCTTCCCGTCCTCTTTCCCACATCCACTAGTAAAGGAGAACATCGCCATATACCTCCTTCCCACCTCCTTCCCCATCAGAACCGATGGGGGGTCGACGTTGCCTGCGTGGAATAGTTAAGGAAAATGGGTGAATGCGGTTGGTGAAGGGATGGGGAAGTGAAAAAAAGCGATCAAAGGTTAAAAGGACGGTGGAATGGGGGGATGGGAAAAGGGGAATGAGGCGTTGGAAATAACAAATAATGTTTTTCTTTGGGTGGGAGAAGAAAGTGAAAAGCTATCAAAAGAATGACTGAACTTTAAAAGAGAAAACATAGAGAAAGGAGGAGCAAAGGTAATTGATGATAAAAGGGGTAAATTGAAGTAGAGGGGAAAATAATATGCGGAAATAGATAATGGAACGTAAATGCAAAAGGCGAGTTTTTGGTTCAGAAACTGTCGGGTGTGTGCCAATGGGGTTTAAGAAAGTCTTAGGATTGGAATAGGGAAAGTGACAAAGAACAAAGAAAAAGAGAACAATATGAAAGGAGGTAATGAAACAGAAGACAAAAGAAATATAAAGAAAAGAAAGAGGATGATAGGAAGGGAAAAGAGATGAAGGAGCAAGGGCAAGAGGATGGACACCGGGGGGGGGGGGCAACGACAGGCAAAAGATATGCCACAAAGATGGACAGATGACCAAAGAATACATATCACAAATATAAATAGAAAATGCTTATTCTCAAACAACACGTCATATGCTTTCATATATGTTTCCCATCATAATTCAGGCGATTATATTCAGTTGTGGAAGAAGCCTTTACCCAAACGGATCTTGTTCATATATTATCCAAGTTAGTTTTTAGACCTACCTACCCGTCGGCATGAACAATTAGCTCAACTGAACTACCTTGATAAACCATTTGCCGATTTCACTAGGTCTGAGTTTTTCCTCTGCTTATTGCCAAAATATTTTATTCAGCTTAGAGAAGACCTACGGAAGAGTACTATTAAAAGTTGAGTGAAGCATCCAGGAGTAAATAACAAGATAACCCATTTATATGTGAGAGTATGTAGGTTCTACAAGACCTTAAAAATGTCAGAAGATGCAAGGGGATGGAAGAAAGGGGGACAAGGGAGGGGAGGGGAAGAGAGGGGAAAAGGAAGGAAAAAGAGGAGGAGGTAAATATAGAAGAGACATATAACATTCGGTCTGGAAACGAAGAACCCAAAACTAGGAAATTCGTGGGAACAATCAAATGAACTAGAAGTAAGGTAAAGAGGAACAGGAATAAAAGTGAGAAAGGGAGAAACGAGGATGAAAAAAAAAAAAAAATTGAAAGAAATAAAGTTAAAACAAGGACCAAACAGAAAAAAAATATGCATACGCATTTGGAAAAGGCAAAACAAATTGGAAAAAAGAAAAAGGATAAAAGGAAAAATGTGTATGAAGGATAAGTAGAAGAAAATATATATACCAACCAGTGTTAACACTTGAGGAACGGGAGAGAAAATGGATAATATGAACAGCGAATAAGATGAAGAAATAGATGCAACATAAACTAAAATAAATAGATAAGCAAACGAATATATGATGAATAAATAAATGAATGAATAAATAAATAAATAAATAAATAGATAAATAAGTAAATAAATAAATAGATAAATAAATAAATAAATAAATAAATAAATAAATAAATAAATAAATAAATAAATAAATAAATAAGTAAATAAGTAAATAAAAAAAGAAAAGAAAAAAGTATTGCTAAAAAGAGACAGGCTTATAAGAAATATAAGTGCTCGGGTGCATCTAATGACTATGAAAGTTATGTATCAATACAGAGAGATTTAAAAAAGAAAATAAAAAAACAACAACACGAAATGAATATCTCTGATAAATCCAAAGAGAATCCCAAAGAATTCTATAGTTACATTTCGAGATAAAAAGGTTGTTAGAAATCACATTGGCCTACTATTACACTGGCCTGCGAAGTTTCAAAAGAGTTAGCGATATGGCGAGTGAATGTGTCACTGTGTTCAGCGCCGAAGAGGTACAATCTCTATTTAGTAGAATTGAAGCCTTGGAGGATGCTGTTAAGTGCCTTAAGGAGGAGAATCGAGTTCTCCGCTCGAAGGCCCATGATACGGAAGGCAATATTAGCGATGAGCATGGATGGAATACGGTGAGAAATAAGATGCGGAAAAGTGGAAAAAATTCCTCACCAGCCCCACTGAAATGCAAAAACTCGTTCCAAGTGCTGGCAAATCTGCAGGAAGAAGGAACTAATGAAATCCAAGAGAAGAAGAAAAGGGCAGACGCTGGATCCCTGCCCACAGGTAAGATTTTGGTAGTAGGAGACAGTCAAGTGAGGTATTTAGACAGGGTTTTCTGCGACAAAGATAGGAAGCATAGGACGCAGGTGTGTTTCCCCGGCGCGGGCATAGGTGATGTTAGAGATAGGATTGAAGAGTGTCTAGTAGGGGAAGGAAAGGACCCAGTAGTTTGCTTAAGTGCCGGAGGAAATGATATAGGTAAGGTAGGGAGTGAGGAATTATTTGCGCGGTACCGAGATGCGCTAGACAAGATCAGAAATAGGGGAGGTGTTCCTGTAGTATGTGGAATCCTTCCGAGGCGTAGAGTTGGAGGCATGTGGCATTCCAGGGCTATTGCAATGAATTGCAGGCTGGCAAAACATTGTAAGGCTAATGGATGGGCATTTGTCGACAACTGGGACCGCTTTTATGGTAAGAATCACCTATACACAAGGGACGGAGTGCACTTGTCTCCCAAAGGATTTCGGCTCCTTGCTGAATCCCTTGAGCGAGAAGTAGGCATCCTACAGGGTTTTTTTCGGGTAGATTATGTGGGAGTAGGGGGGTAAGTATCGGAATATAGTTTAGTAAATAGAAACAACTTAGAGGACTGTACAAAAAATCACCAAAGCAGGTGGAGGGAAGATAAACTTAAAGTTTACTATACAAATAGTAGGAGCATAATTAACAAAATTGATTTGCTGCGAGGTAAAGCATGCGTAGAAAATTTCGATATTATAGCCATTACTGAATCCTGGATCAACATGGCTGATAAACATTTCCTTCCGGAAATCGAAATAGAAGGATATAAGTTTTTTCATAAGGATAGGGTCGGCAGGAATGGGGGAGGTGTAGCACTTTTCGTTAAAAATACATTAAACTGTATTATCAACAATTCGATTAAGGAAGAGGACTGTACGGAATCTATTTGGGTAGAGATTATAGGCAAGAATAAGAAAGTTATTATTGGCGTCTTGTATAGACCTCCTAACCTTAGCATTGAGCAGACTGATTCCCTAATTCATGAAATTCACAGAGCGTCCCAGTACAAAAACGTTGTAATCATGGGAGATTTTAACTATAGAAACATTGACTGGGAAACTTTAATAGGAGATCATGAAGCGAAACAATTCCTAGATGTGGTGCAGGATAATTTCCTAAAACAAATGATTACCGATCCTACGAGGGGACAAAATACCCTGGACTTAATTCTAACAAATAATGAGCACCAAATTAGCAGCATAATAGTGGGCGATAGTCTAGGCTTTAGCGATCATCAAGAAATAAGATTTAATATTATTTGGGAAAAAATAAAAAGTACAAATAACGTTCAAGTACCAGACTTCAGGAAAGCAAACTTTGACAATATAAAAACCTATTTGAAATTGAATACGAAAAACAATCCGGACGTTTCAAACATTCTTGATTCTCGTTGCGGGGCTGATAATCAGAAGTGGGTCAAGGAGGATACGCGTACCTTGGGTCAGGTCTGGGTCAAAGAGAGAACTACGCATACCTTAAGTCAGGTCTGGGTCAAAGAGAGTGATGCGCGTGCCTTGGGTCAGGTCGATTCGGGGCGACGGCCCAAAAATCAGGTCAGTACTTTGGATGAGATGTATAGCAATCTGGCAGATCTAATTATTAATGCACAAAACACATTTATCCCCCTAAAGTCAATACGAAAAAATAGTAATACTCCCAAATGGATGACGGACAGATTGAAACATGAGATCGGAATTAAAAGAGGACTTTACGTAAAAATAAAAAACGGGGAATCACACCTTAGATCAAGATATAACGAAATGGCAAAGCTGGTTAAAAGGAATACACGTTCAGCGAAACGTAATTATGAAATCAAGGTTGCCAGTCAAGCAAAATCCAACCCAAAGGGTTTCTTTCACCTCTATAGAACAAAAAATAAAGAAAGAATAGGACCAATTAAAAACGATGAAAATGTCATGATAGAATCGGAAGAAAAAATGAGTGAGGAGTTTAACAATTATTTTCTATCGGTGTTTACTAATGAGAGGTTAGATAAAGTACCTGACTGTGATCCGATTTTCAGAGGGGATGAAGAAAATAGCCTAACTAATATCAGCATTAGTAAAGAAGAAGTTATCAAGCAGATTGACAGACTTAAAGCTACAAAATCTCCGGGTCCGGACGAAATTTTTCCAAGAATGCTTAAGGAGTGTAGATTTGAAATCTGCGACCGGTTAACTGAAATATTCAATAAATCGGTAGACACTGGTTCTGTTCCAACTGCTTGGAGGCAGGCAAACGTTGTTCCTGTTTTTAAGAAGGGAGATAGATCGACCATATGCAACTACAGGCCAATCAGTTTGACGTCGGTTATAGGAAAGATGCTTGAATCACTAATAGTAAATAGACTCAGAGAACACATTGAAGGGCATAATTTAATTCGTGATTCACAGCATGGTTTCTCCAAAGGTAAGTCATGCGTAACTAATCTTCTATCCTTTTACACTAAGGTATATAAGGCATCAGACAACAATGAAAATTACGATGTTATTTACCTTGACTTTAGCAAAGCGTTCGACAAAGTGCCACACCAGAGACTACTAAATAAAATCAAAGCCCATGGCATAGGAGGAAAAGTGTTAGAATGGATTAGAGCTTGGATTAGTAACAGAAAACAGCGGGTCACCATAAATGGAATAAAATCTAGGTGGGGCAATGTTACTAGCGGGGTCCCCCAGGGCTCGGTTTTGGGTCCCTTATTGTTCATTATGTATATAAACGACTTAGACGATGGGTTAAATAGTGATGTTAGTAAGTTTGCGGACGACACTAAAATAGGACGCCTAATTAGGTCAGGAGAAGACGCCCAGATTCTGCAGGATGATCTTGATAAACTGTTAACATGGTCGGTGAAATGGCAAATGAACTTCAATATCTCTAAGTGTAGCGTGTTAAACGTAGGGCTACACAACCCCGAAAATAGATACAACTTAGATGACACGTTTTTAGAAAAATCTGAGTGCGAGAGGGACTTGGGAGTTCTGGTGAGTCCGGACCTTAAAACCAGGAAGCAGTGCATTAGCGCCAGAAATAAAGCAAACAGAGCATTAGGCTTCATTGCTAGGACGGTAACAAATAGAAGTGCAGAGGTAATTATTAAACTCTATCTAGCAATAGTTAGACCCATCCTGGACTATGCGGTACAGTTTTGGTCTCCGTCCTACAAAATGGACATAAATTCACTAGAATCAGTACAGAGAAGAATGACCAAAATGATACAAGGACTCGGAAATTTGCCTTACGAAGAGAGGCTTAGGCACCTAAACTTACACTCTCTGGAAAGACGCAGAGTGCGGGGTGATCTAATAGAAGTGTTCAAGTGGATCAAAGGCTATAACAAGGGTGATGCAAACAAGGTCATCATAATAAAACAACAGGGCAGGACTCGCAGTAATGGGTATAAACTGGACAAATTTAGATTTAAGAAGGTAATAGGCAAGAATTGGTTTACAAATAGGGTGGTCGATGAATGGAATAAACTTAGTAACCACGTAGTAAGCGCTGAAACTATCAGTTGTTTTAAAAAACGATTAGACAACTTTATGGATGGGGACGACAGGTGGTGATGGATACGGAGCTGCCTAGTGTAGGCCTTATGGTCTTTTGCAGTCTCCTTTATTTCTTATGTTCTTATGTTCTTATGTTCTAAAGCATCTGATAACTGATTCTAGGGTAATTTGCTATGCAGAATCTAAAAATCACACTCATTTTGTTCAATCAGGTCACGTTTTTGAGATACGAGGCGGTAAAAATAATTAAAAACGCCATTTAGTGCTATTTATTCCCTTTAATTTTGGAAAAAAATTCTTGACAAAAGAAATAATTTTTTCTTGCATAGTTCAGAAGATAAAGAGGATATATTACAGAAAATCTAATCATGGATGAAGGGCCTTTTCAGTGACTTTCTCCTGTGTTGGGCAGCCACCACGTCTCGTTTCAAACACCAACAGTAGTCCGCAAGAAAGTTCACACCCCACCGGCCTTGGTAGCGTTCTTCCATGACACGAATATCCTGGTGGAAACGTTCTCCCTGTTCCTCACTGAAGTCACCACAGTTCTGAGGGAAATAGTCTAAGTGGGACCGTAGAAAGTGCATTTTGACTGACATGCGAGCCCCTAATTTTTGAAAGCTGTTCAAGAGCTCATCGACTTCTTTCTCGTATTCTGCACTTTGGTTATTTCCTAGAAAGTTTCTTATCACTGACTTAAGCGACCACCAAACGGACAGCTCAGCTGCATTCAGTGCATCGTCAAACATTGAGTCCTTCATAAGTTCCCTTATCTGAGGCCCATCAAAGATGCCAGCCTTAAGCTTTTCCAGACTGATCCGAGGAAACTTCTGCTGAAGAAAAGTAAATCCCATGCCGTCCTTGTCCATTGCCTTCACAAAGTTCTTCATCAGTCCCAGTTTGATATGTAAAGGTGGTAGTAAGACCTTGTTTGGTTCAACAAGAGAACGAGCCTGAACATTGTGTGAACCAGGTTCCAAACGTTGTCGTGGTGGCCATTCTTGTCTGACAAAATGTTGATCATCAGCCCGACTATCCCACAAACACAAAAAGCATGGATACTTTGTGTACCCACCCTGTAGTCCCAAAACCAATCCAACTACCTTAAGATCTCCACAGATCAACCAACCATGGTCATTGTAGTTCAGAGCAGACAGTAGCTGATCCATGTTGTCATGAGTTTCTTTCATTTGCACCGAATGACCGATTGGAATTGAAGAGTATTTATTTCCGTTGTGAAGGAGGACTGCCTTGAAACTTGTGCTGGAAGAGTCGATGAACAGTCTCCATTCAGTAGCAACATAGTCCAGCCCCATTGATTGAATCAAACCGGCAATGTTGTTGCAGTGAACTAATGACGAGTCCTTCTGGGTTGTGAAGAACTGTCTAAATTCTCTTTCACGCTCTCGGTACCAAAAGAATGTTGTCTCAGGTGCTAGCAAATTTTTCTCACGAAGACGAGAACCCAGAAGCTGTGCTGATTCCTTTGATAGGTTTAGATCCCGTGTCAGGTCATTGAGATCTGCTTGTGTTAGAGGCACTGGCCGGTCATTCTCTTCTGGCATGTATTCTCCACCCTCTGCCCTGTCTAGTGCGTTATCAGATTCCAATTCAGAGCTAGATTCCATTGCAACATCTGGCTCGGGAACGGGCAGGCCTGGACCATGAGGGACTGGTCGTATGGCAGACGGAACATTAGAATACTGAATACAATGCTTGTTCTTGCGGTTGACTTCTTTAAGATTATTCATGCAGAAATAGCAGTCTGACACATGATCTTTACCCTCTCTCCAAACCATTGGAACAGCGAATGGCATACTTTTCCTTTTTTATTTTTCCAATCACGCAAGTTCTCGACACATGTTTTGCAGCTAACATGGGGTGCAAATGGCTTGTCCTGGTCCCCAAGCTTAACTCCAAAGTAAGCATGATATGCCTTCTTCACAAAATCAGTTATATTTGCTAGTCGACGAGGAAGAATCACATTACCACATATGTAGCAGAACCTATCAGGATGATTTGTGCATTTGCGTTCCATTTTCTGTCAATCTAAGATACGTGTCCAAAATATAAACACAAGAAGCACAGATTCTTGTAAAAAGCACAGATTCTTATAAAATCAGTCACATTGATTGGAGATCACACTTTTTTTAAACCATTTTCAGTTTCAGTGTTGTCAATGCAGTTTGTCAATGTAGTCAATGCAGTTTCATTTTTAGTTTCGGTTTCAGTTTCCTGAAAGTAAACAAAAACATCATTAGGTTTCAGTATCAGTTTCGGGGTGCTACAGTATAATTTTTATGTAAAATAATAATAATAATAATAAGAATAGGCTATACCTGCAGCCTCGTCTTCCTTATACTTAGTACTATACAAGGCCCAAAAGTCGCACTTCTCATATCTCAAAAACTAGACCTGATCCAAGGAAACGGATGGCATTTTTTGATTCAGCGTACCAAAAAACCTATAAATCACTTGAAAAACCTTCGACCTTTGAAAAAAAATAAAAATAAAAATAAACGCAGGCCAGTGTTATCTGCTGACGGTCAACTTGAATATTCAAATGAAGGAATGTGTGATATTCTAAACAATTATTTTAGCTCGGTATTCGTAAACGAATCACCTCAAAGTGAGCTCCAAACTGAAACCTGTGAAAACTCTAGGGTTAACTTACTCACTACGGTAAATATAACAAAATAAAAAATTAAAAGGTGTATAGAGAAACTCAATGTTAATAAAACAACAGGGCATGATGGTTGGCATTCAAGAATCTTAAAGGAAATGAAATAAGAGATTGTTGTTCATTAGACATTATTTCAAGAAATCCATCATATCCGGAGATGTCCGAAGATAATGGAAGCTAGCTAACGTTACTCCCATATTCAAAAAAGGTGACAAAAAGAAACCTAATAACTATAGGCCTATAAGTTTGACTTCAATCGTAGGAAAAATAATGGAAACTATCATCAGAGATGCTATCGAAAGTAACCTACTTTAGAAAGTACTTTAGAAAGTAACCGTTTGATAAATGATAGTCAGCATGGTTTCAAATGGAAACGTTCTTGCGTGACTAACTTACTCGAATTCTACAACACAGTTATCTCGAATTATGACAAAAGAAACAATATAGATTTAATGTATCTAGACTTTGCAAAAGCTTTTGATACCGTCCCCACACGAATTACTACTTGCTAAATTAGCTTCACACGGAATAAGTGGTAGCCTATTAAGTTGGACTAGTAATTGGTTGAATGATCGAAAACAGAGAGTTGTTTTAAATGGAAAAGGTTCTAGATGGAAAAATGTTACAAGTGGAGTTCCTCAGGGTTCCGTTCTTGGGCCACTTCTATTCATAGTATATATGAATGATATAGACCATGGACTAAAATCTATTGTCTCCAAATTTGCTGATAATACAAAAATGTGCGGAATGGCAAATGATCACTTAAATCAGTTAGATATTCAAGAAGATTTAGATAGATTACAGCAATGGTCTGAAAAGTGGCTAATGAAATTTAACACAAGTAAATGCAAGGTAATGCACATAGGTAAAAATAACAGTAAGTACGATTACAAGTTATTTGGAAATTCGTTAACAAAAGTGAATAGTGAAAAAGATCTCGGCGAAATTACCAGTAACGATCTCAAATCATCCAAGCAGTGTATTTCAGCCTCTGAGAAAGCAAATAAGATTCTAGGACTGATTGCGCGATCTTTTGACTTCAAAAGTCCATTACTCATTAACAAGCTATATAAATCGTTAGTTCGTCCACATTTGGAATATGCGGTTTCCGTATGGTCATCGAATCTCATTAAAGACATTGACAGACTGGAAAAAGTACAACGGTGAGCCACAAAACTGATTCCAAATATCAAAAATGAATAATTCGAAAATCGACTAAAATATATGAGTCTGTATTCCCTAAAAAAGCGTAGAGTCAGAGGTGACTTGATACAGGTCTTTAAAATTCTAAATTGACAACATCAAAAGTGACAAAATTTTCACACTGAATGAGAATCAGACAAGAAACAATGGTCTCAAACTGTCCGGAAATAGATTCAATTTGGAAGTGGTTAGAAACAACTTCGCCAACCGTGTAGTTAATGAATGGAATAAACTTCCTGCATAGGCAGTGCAATGTAGTTTAGCTCGAAGCTTTAAAGAATATTTAGGTAAACACCTAAGCAAGATGCTGTAATGATTATTATTTATTTTATATTATTTTTTTGTTATCATTTGTCTGTTTGATTCTCATTTATTATTAGTTATATGTCAACTTATTATTATTTACAATTTACCTGTTTGTTGTTTGACTGTGCCTATGCGTTTATATATTTTATTTGATATTTGCATTATCGTAGTCTTTATTTATCTTTTTATTATTATTATTAGTTTTTTTTCGCATCCGACCTAGATATGGACCAAAAGGTCTCCTGTCGGCATGCTCCGCCTTTGTAATCCTTTGTAATAAATAAATAAATAAATTGATAAATAAATAAGTAAATAAATAAATAAATAAATAAAATCTGTAAGGGAGATAAATAAAACCTGTAAAATGGGAGTTGATAAATATAAAACAAAAAATGAAGGAAAAAGAAAAAGAAAAAAGAAAAACACTATTACAGGTAATTGAAGAGATAGGTAAGCGTGTGGTGGAGTGGAAGGAGGTTTCTTCAAGATTAATGAGGATGAGGGTGAAAATAGGAAGGGAGATGCTGGTCTTTGTAAGTGCATATGGGTCTGGTAGTTAGAGGAGTGTAGAGGAAAGGGAGGCTTTTTGGATGGATTTAAATGAGTGCATAGAGGGTTTAGGGAGAAATGACAATACAGTGATATTGGGAGACGAAGGGGTTGGGAAGTGTGTAGTTCCAGGAAAAATTCGTAGTGGAGAGTTGATGGTAGCGATGTGTCTAGAAAGAGATTTGTTAATAGCAAATACAGTGCTTAGGAAGAAATTCAAGTATAAGTACACATGGGAGACGGTGTTGGATGAACGGGTGGCAGATAGAGTGTTAATGGACTATATAGTGGCAACCAGGAATATACTGTAGTAGGGAGAATTGAGGATTTACATGTTCTAAGGGGGGATAGTGGGGAAATATAAGATCATTTAATTGGTGAAAGGTAAGTTGAGAGTGGAAGATAGATGGAGAAAGATGAAAAGGACAGAAGGTAGGGAGGTGCTTAAAGTAAACTGCTTAAATAAGAAAGAAAAGGCGAGAGAGTACAAGAAGAAGCTGAGGGAAGAGTGGGAGGGAGTGAAGGATAAGATAGAACTAGGGGTGGAGGAGGAATGTGGATGGTTCAAGGAGGGAGTCACAAGGTGTGTAAAGATGATGTGTGGTACAAGGAGGTCGGGAGGAAATAGAATGTGGTGGGATGAGGAAGCAAAGAAGATTGTAGAACAAAAGAAACGAACATTCATAGATCGGTTACAAAATAGGACAAGAGAATCATATGAAAGGCACAAAAACAAAAACAATAAAAAAAACATAAGATAAAGGAGGCAAAGAGGAGAGCAAATGTGAAATGGAGTAAGAGTATGACAAGTAGAGAGGAAAAGGTAGAAGGTGCAGATGGAGAGATGATAATGGAAGAGACCGCAATAAGAGGATGATGGGCAGAGTATTGTAGGGAGTTGCTAAATGTGAAGGAGGATAGGGAAGGAAAGGTAGTTGCCGTGGGTAGCGCTAAGAAAATGGCAGTGATGAGTGAGGAAAAGGGAGGAGAAATAAAGAAAGATGAAGTGAAGGCAGTTGTTAGGATGATGAGAGCAGGTAGAGCATCTGGGTTGGATGAATATAATGCAGAATGTTAAAAAAAAGTACAGTGATGGACTGGCTGATGAGGTAATTTAATGTTTGTTTAAGAGAGGGTAGAGTGACGCAGGACTGGAGGAGTGCCTATATAGTTTCACTTTACAAGGGAAAAGGGCACAAGTATGATTGCAGTTGCTTCAGAGGGATCAGATTGTTAAGTGTACTTGGGAAGGCTTATGAGAGGGTTTTGACCGAGAGGATTAGAAGAGAAACAGAGGGAGTAATTGGTGATGAACAGTGTGGGTCTAGGAAAGGTAGGGGTTGCGTGGATCACATTCTTGTGGTAAGACAGACATGTGAGGAAGCATTAGGAAAAGTTAGAAAAAAAATTGTGTGTGGGGGGGCCTTTATGGATTTGGAAAAGGCTTATGACAGAGTAGACAGGAAGGCACTATAGGAGGTATTGCAGATATATGGGACAGGAGGAAAGCTATTAAGAGCAGTCCAGAATTTTTAGAATCGGAAATGGATAGAGTGAGTTGTTTGAAATAAAGGTGGGACTTCGCTAGGGATGTGTTATGTCGCCTTGGCTGTTCAATGTATACATGGAAGGGTGGTGCGAGAAGTAAACGCAAGGGTAATGGGTCGGGGATTGAAGATGGTTAAAGAAAATGAGGAAAAGTAGGAGGTAAAGCAGTTGTTGTTTACTGGCGACACTGCATTTGTAGCAGGATGAGGGGAGGGATTGAGGAACTTAATGGCAGAGCTTGGAAAGGTGTGCGAACGAAGGAAGTTGAAAATAAATGTGGGTAAATGTAAGGGGATAAGATGTACAAGGGGAGAGGGTGGCAACAGACTGGAAGTAAGTATTAAGGGAGATACTTGCTTGCGAATGTGGTGAGAAAAGGGAGGAGTGAAGGGAGTATGCGTGAAAAAAAAAATTGACGCAGCCTGAAGGGATTTCTCCCCGTCTCCTCTTTTTCAGCATGAAGGAACAATGAGGTGGGGTCGCCGATGTAATGAAGCGGCCTTGCTGTGGATGTGCTGTGTCTTACAACACTGCTTCTGACCCAGGGCAGTAGGCGAGATGCAGGGATGACCCGTTATCCAGAAGAAGCCAAAACAAGAGGGAGAGAATGGGGTGAATGGAAGTGGAGTATGTGGGGATGGAATGGTGGGGGTGTATTTTATACCTATGTTGGCTACCTCCCTTGTTAGGGGAAAGAACATTTGGTATATGTATATACTAAGAAAATGTCGAAGGACTAGAAGAAGAAGAATGCGATGATGAAGAAGAATGCGAAGAAGAAGAAGAAGAAGAAGAATGCGAAAAAGAAGAAGAATGCGAAGAAGAAGAAGAAGAAGAAGAAGAAGAAGAAGAAGAAGAAGAAGAAGAAGAAGAAGAAGAAGAAGTAGAGGAGGAAGAAGAAGAAGAAAAAGAAAAAGAAGTTGAAAAAGGAAGAGAAGAGGAAGCGGTTGAAAAAGGACAAGGAGGAGTAGAAGAAGAAATAGCAGAAAGTGAAGAAGACGAAGAAGAAAGCAGCTGTAAAAAAAAAAAAAAAAAGTCTAAGATGATAGCAGTGCACTGAGTGAAAATTTGTAAAGACAGTTATTACTGAGAGGGTCATCCTGAATCAACTCGGCATATATATGTTTACTTTTGCTATCACCTTGAACTTTTTCTACAAGATGGTTTGCCATATGATAAGCCACGTAGGTGAACGTGCAGTCAAAAACACTAAAAAGTTGTGTATAAGAGGCTTGTAGAAATAGATAGACAAACGAGGTAGAAAGAGGATTTACATAGTGAGATTCATTTTTATTGGATCGGCTGTTTGGTAAACAAAAGCTCAAAGGCGAGGGTTGCATTTTATGGGTTAAGAAGTTTATAAACACAGACGAAGGCGAGGAGGCGAGAAATTGTATAACTTTGCTCTTAGCGTTATATTTATAAGCAAATGCCTGGGGACCAAATTTCATTGTTGTATGACGTATTGCTGATGTAACCTAAGTTAGTGTACAGTGATTCGAGATTGCTTAAGTAAACAATATTGCATGCGGACTTGTAACAGTTTCATTGGAGAAAGGGTGGAGAAGAAGACAATTAAATTGGTACATGATTGCAAGATTATGCGCAAGGGGAGATAGACTACCTTCCTCAGAGGTATATGAAATCTAAAGCAATTAGTCCATATGTCATGATAGTGGAATGCAAAAGCAGAGAGAAACTAGGAACTCTAGGAGTGACTACAGAAACAGGGAATCTGGACCTAGAGTTAGAAGCACTTCAAGGATTGTTAGAATTGAATGTTACAATAGTAATACCTGGGAACATAAAGCACATGAATGTTATTATGAGACTATCTGTAGAAACTGCAAGTATGAGGGTCATGATGAGTAACATTGTAGAAACCCACCTTTTTATTTGTATCACCAGAGAATAAGATATAGAACACAGGATTGTAAAACAATGCCAATTTTTCGTATTCACACAGAAACAAAAGAAAACCCCAGATACAAAGTAAAACATCACAGAGCTAATCATAGATATAAAAATAGACGGTTTTGTGTTGGGGATAAGAGTGATAGAAGTGTGAAAGAAAACACCTGCATCAAAGACAATTGTAAATTGACTATAACAATTGGAAGGACTTCTGCATGACCTCTCATTGCGGGTAGATTGTTCAATAAACCAATGCAAACATTTATTGATACAGGATCTGTAGTCAATTTTATAACTAGCAAAGTTTTAAACCAATTGAGACCAGGAGTGTAAATATTGAAACCAATTCATTACTCTTTGCAAGGAGTAACAGGAAGCCAGTTAAAAACATTAGGAAAGGTTGAATTGGAGGTCATTTTATATAGAAACGAGCACTTGTACATTCCAGTGATAGTTATAGAAAAATCTAATTCCCCTGGAAATTTATTGATAGGATTTGCAACTGTGAGAAAAGAGGACATAAATATATGTCCTGCTGAGTTAAGGATTTTAGTGAAGGACCTCTGTAGGACCTCTCATTGCGGGTAGAGTGTTCAATAAATCTATTAAAACATTTATTGACACAAGATCTGTAGTCAATGTTATAACTAGCAAATTTTTATACTAATTGAAGCCGGGAGTAAAAATCTTGGAACCAATCCATTGCTCATTGCAAGGAGTAACAGGAAGCCAGTAAAAATCATTAGGTAAGGTTGATTTAAGGTAGGCGCACACTTGTCCGCATCGTACGGACGGCACGCATCGTACGCATCGGATTTTAGTATTCTTTACATTATTTCAAATGGGTCTGCGCGCATTTGACCGCATCGTACGCATCGGACATCGGCAATGCCGACGAGGATCCCCGAAAGAGCATTCAATCCGATGCGTACGAACGATGCGGATGGCCTCTACGGCATTTGCCGGCAAATGTGCGACCCCATCGTCAGTTGCAGCCAGAACGCCGTCGCGGTCGGATGCAAACCTTCTTCTTCGGTATTTATTTTATTTTTTTCTGTTTGCATAGCTATGCTTTGCTTGTACATAATATATAATGTTATATTAACTCACTGACTGTTTTTAGATATGTTCCTAAATTTTTATCCTATCTACCTGGTAAATTACCTTCTGCCAGCAAACAGCTAACCACTACAATTTCTTCCTCTTCACTATCACTGTTCAACATTTTCACAACTTTATACACTAGAAAAATATGGAGTATGTCCTTCCAGAGAGAGCTCAGCTTCAAAACTGCGGATGATGAATGGTCTAATGCCGACAATGTGCGCAGAAAATCCGATCCGTCCGATGCGTGCCGTCCGTACGATGCGGACCAATGTGCGCAGACCCCAAAAACAATCCGATGAGTACGATGCGTGCCGTCCGTACGATGCGGACAAGTGTGCGCCTACCTTTAGGGGTCATTTTATATAGAAATGAACACTTGTACATTCCAGTGATAATTGTGGAAGAATCTGTTTCCCCTGGAGATTTAATGATAGGATCTGCAACTATGAGAAAAGAGGGCATGATCATATGTCCTACTGAGTTAAGGATTTGAGCGATATCACAGTTAATTCCAATTTTAAATCAACCACACTTAGAATCAGTATCTGTGATAAGAGAATCTATTGAAATAAGGAGGATAACAATGCTAGATTTGATGATAGCGGTGGAGAGTGCTCCATTCAAGAACAAATAAAACAAACAGAAAATAAAGTCTCATAAAGTGAACCCAATTCAGGTGTTCAAGAAATCCCAGAAATTACTCAGAATTTATCAATTCCAAATAAAGCTTTGCTAATTGTGGAAGGTGGCGTAATAAAGTCAACGTTATTTTACTCCAGAGCAATTAAAAGGGGGGGGGGAGTACCGGAATATAGCTCAGGCAATAGAAAAAATTAGAGAGGGACTGTGAGAATAATCACCAAAGCAGGTGGAGGGAAGATAAATTTAAAGTTTACTATACAAATAGCAGAAGCATAATTAACAAAATTGATTTGCTGCGAGGTAAAGAATGCGTACACAATTTCGATGTTATAGCTATTACTGAATCCTGGATCAACATGGCTGATAAACATTTCCTTCCGGAAATCGATATAGAAGGATATGAGTTTTTTCAGAAGGATAGGGTTGGCAGGAGTGGGGGAGGTGTAGCACTTTTCGTTAGAAATACAATAAACTGCATTATCAGCAATTCGATTAAGGAAGAGGACTGTACGGAATCTATTTGGTTAGAGATTATAGGCAAGAATAAGAAAGTTATTATTGGCGTCTTGTACAGACCTCCTAACCTCAGCATTGAGCAGACTGATCCCCTGATTCATGAAATTCACAGAGCGTCCCGGTACAAAAACGTTGTGATCACGGGATATTTTGATTATAGAAATATTGACTGGAAAACTTTAATAGGAGATCAGGAAACAAAGAAATTCCTAGATGTGGTGCAGGATAATTTCCTAAAACAAGGGATTACCGATCCTACGAGAGGAGTAAATACTCTGGACTTAGTTTTAACTAATAATGAGCACCTAATGAGTAACGTAAAAGTGGGAGATAGTCTAGGCTCTAGCGATCATCAAGAAATAAGATTTGATATTATTTGGGAAGAATTAAAAAGTACGAATAGCGTCCAAGTACCAGACTTCAGGAGACCAAACTTTGATAAAATAAAAACCTGTTTGAAATTGAATATGAAATGTCATGCGGACGTTTTGGACATTGTCGAGTCTCGGTGCGTGACCGGGGTTCAGATCATGACTAGAGGTCGGGTCACGGAGGGTAATACCTTAGGTCAGGTCAGTTGAGGGCGAGGGCTCAACAGACAGGTCAACGATTTGGATGAAATGTATAGCAATCTAACTGATTACGCTGAAGCCAGAGAAATTTCAGTTCGCTCGAAGGGAAGTCGATTTCGTGGGCTTCCGTCTGGGCTGGGACGAATATAAGCCCACGGATGAACGCCTCGCGGCCATCAAGAACTTCAGCATGCCAGACAAGCCCTCCATCTCAGACATCAGGTCGTGGCACGGGTTCGTGAACCAGCTCGCCCCCTTCCTCACCACGGCCCCAATCATGAACGACTTTAGGGAGCTCTTGAAAAAATCATATGGTAGATCGGTATATTGGGAAGAGCAACTGCAAGATAAATTTTGTCGAGCCCAGGACACCATATGCCAGCTGGCCAAGGACGGCCTGACGTACTACGACAAGACACGCCCGAGAATAGCCATCACGGACTGGAGCAGGGAAGGTATCGGATTCGTCATCCTGCAGCAGTACTGCCACTGCTCATCCGCGGTTGCCCCTTTCTGCTGCAAGGCGGGCTGGCGCCTGGCCCTGTGCGGCAGCCGCCACCTCACTGCTGCTGAGGCTGGCTACGCCGCAGTAGAGGGAGAGGCTTTAGCAGTGGCGTGGTGCCTCCAGAAAGCCAGGATGTTCTTGCTGGGATGCCCGAACCTCACAATTGTCACCGACCACCGCCCCCTCACCAAGCTCTTGGGGGACAGAGCTCTGTCAGAGGTGGTCAACCCGAGGCTCTTCCGGTTAAAGGAGCGAACGTTGCAGTACCGCTTCCAGGTCAAATACCTGCCCGGGAAGAGAAACGCCGCGGCGGACTTTCTATCCAGGTACCCGGCTCTCAGAAGCCCCTCATCGGACGCTGATGCGGACCTGGACGAGGACCTCGCCGAAGCAGTTGCAGCTGCGGTGATTGCCACAGCCGGATACGAGGGTCACATCCTGGATGAGTCAGTGGTGAGAAAGCTCGCCGCCGACGACCCCGTGTACCAACTACTGCTGGCCAAAGTGCTGGCCGCGGTCTGGCACCAACACAAATCACAAGAGGTGACCTGCCTGCGCCCGTTCTATGGCGTGAGAGAAAGGCTAGCAGTTATCCAGGACCTGGTCACGTACACATTCGAACAGGGGTGTGTACGCCTCGTGATCCCAGAGCCCCTTCGCCCACAGGTGGCTGCGAACATACACGCCGGGCACCAGGGGCTCGACTCGATGCTGCGGAGGGCAAGGCAATGCGTATACTGGCCCGGAATGGAGGGAGACCTGCAGCACTACAGGGCATCCTGCACGTCATGCGAAACACACGCCCCCTCGCAGCCCGCGGAGACACTCGTCATCACACCGCCCCCGGAATACCCGTTCCAGTCTACAGTGGCAGACATGTTCCAGCATGAGGGAAACACTTACATGGCGTACGCCGACAGGCTCACTGGTTGGCTGGAGCTTACCCACTTCCCCTCCGGTGCCACATCTCAAAGAATCAAAACTCAACTGAGGCGTTACTTCACGCGATGGGGTGCCCAGGAACAACTGTCCACCGACGGAGGTACGAACCTGGTGAGCGAGGAAATGGCTGAATTCCTTAGGGACTGGGGCGTCACAGCACGCCTATCGTCAGCACAATACCCCCAATCGAACGGGCGAGCAGAGGCGGCAGTCAAATCAGCCAAGAGAATGATCAAAGCCAACACGGGCGGCGGTGGGACATTGGACACCGATAAAGCCTCCCTTGTTTTGCTCCAGTACCTCAACACTCCACTGCGAACAATAAACAAGTCTCCCGCCCAACTTGCTGCCGGTAGACAGCTGCGCGACGGGGTACCCACGGTCCGTTGGCACCTTAGGGTGGACAGGCACTGGGGCGGAACGCTTCGCCAGAGAGAGGTGCAGATGGGGGAGGCTGGTAACACCCTGATGGCCAATAGCACACCCAGACACCTTCAACCCCTGGCCCCCGGTACCCGCGTGAGGGTTCAGAACCAGGCATCCGATGTGTGGGATCGCACGGGCTTGGTAGTGGAGGCGCTCCCTCATAGGCAATACACCATCAGGCTCGACGGGAGTGGCCGCATTAGCCTCAGGAACAGGAAACACCTTAGGCCTACTCTCGCGCGAGCACTACCGGAGGCACGGAACGAGGTGACCTTAACAACCGAGCCCCCATCAACTCCTCCCCCACCCCAGCAACGCCTGAGAAGACAAACGAAGCGCCCAGGGTGGCTAAATGACTATATCTGATGTAACGTTTATCTAATGTAATGTATCTAATGTAACGTTTTTCTAATGTAATGTATGCCCATTGTAATGTATAACGGGCACTGTCCCGTTACACTCACAGTTGTGACTGGAACTGTATTTTATTTTGTTTCTTAGTATAACTGGCCATTTTCGTTTCCTTGTGCCTTGTGGCCTGCTGTACGTAATATTCGTCAGCTCAATGTGTTCTTGCTAAGCACACATTATCTTGGAGGGGGGATGTTGGATAGGTACAACATGTTTACCCTCGGTGCCACATATATAAGTAGGCGCGCGGGCATTACCTGGCAGTTACTGTACTTTCTCAAATAAAGTGAAGACCTAACATAAAGGAACAACAATCTCATTTTTCATTTCCTTTAAGATTCTTGGATGCCAACCGTCAGGCCCTGGTGTTTTATTAACTTTGAGTTTTTCTATATACTTTTTAACTTTTCTTTTATGTTTATTAGACTTTTCACAGGTTTCAGTACTGAGTTCACTTTGAGGTGTTTTGTTTACGAATACTGTGCTAAAATAGTTGTTTAAGATATCACACATTCCTTCATTTGAATATTCAAGTTGACCATCAGGAGATGATAGTGGGCCAATGTGATTCCTAATAAGCTTTTTATCTGTGATGTAACTATAGAATTCTTTGGGAGTGTTTTTGGATCTATCAGCGATATTCGTTTCATATTGTCGTTTTCGTTTTCTTTATTGTCCTGTTTAAATCTCTCTGTATTATTACATAACTTTGAGAGTCATCAAGTGCACCCGAGCACATGTTGGAAGATAAACTTATTAGTTCTCTAGTTCTTATATTTCCTGATTATGACAAGGAGTTAATTCTTAACTCTGCCATGTGGATGTCTAACCAACCACATGCCGGTCCCAAGCCCGGATAAAAGAGGAGGGTTGTGCGACAGGCCTAGCAAGCCGGCATTTAAAACGAGAAAAGCTCACGATACGCAAACTGAGCCTCGGAATGGACGGACTTTTCGGCTACGACCTGGACACGAACTTGGACTAAATGGGAGGAGGAAAAGGTATAGGAAGATCAGGATTGCCACTCTAAATGACTCAACCATCAAAGACAAAGAGGAATAAATGGTTACATTGATGAAGGAAAGAAATCTTGATATCCTGGGTTGCTGCGAGACGAGGATAAAAAGTGAAGGAAGAAAGGTTTTACACGAGAACTATCATTTAATATGGAAGGGAAGAGAGGATTCGATGTACGGTGTGGCCTTTATACTGACCCCAGAAATGTCAGATAGGATAGTAGGGGTTTCTTATGAGAGCGAAAGAATGATAGATGTTATCATCAAATTAAAGGAAACAGAACTTAGGCTGATACAGGTATACATTCCACAACAGGGACGTCCAAATCAGGAGAAGGATGAATTTTACGAAAGACTCCAATATCTATATGATATGGATGCAGATACGAGAAATACAGTAATAATAATGGGAGATATGAATGGACATGTTGGCAGAAACAGAGAAGGAATGAGGGGAGTCCTGGGGGAGTTTGGTATTGGAGATAGAAACTTAGATGGGGCAAAAGTTTTAGATTTCTGTGTGATAAATGACTTATCAATTATGAATACATTTTACAAACACCAGGAATCCCACAAGCGGACATGGTATCAGTGGAATAGCGAAAGAGGAGAATATATGAATAAGTCGATGATTGATCTAATCGTAACCAACAACAAGAACATATTTTTAGATGTAAGGGCCATTCCCTCAGTATCAATGGATTCTGATCACAGAATGGTGATCGGAAAGGTCAAATTAAAGACACCAAAGAGGAACAGAGGAAGAAAGGGGAAAAGATATTGCCTTGAAAATCCAAAAAAGGAAGAATGCTTGAGAGAATTGAAAAACAAGGTGGAGGAGAAATTGCCAAATGGTGTGTGTGAGGATGTGGAAACTGAGTGGGGAAAAATGAAGACGACGATAAAAGACATAGCTGAGGAAACAATCCAAGTAAAAGTACATGGTAATACCAAAAAAGAAAACTACAATATGGTGGACAGAAGAAGTCAGACAAGCAGTTGGACTGAAGATGAGGTGTTTCCGAAAGTGGATGAAAACGAGATAAAAAGAAGACAGACAACTATATGTAGATGCTAGAAATGCAGCAGAACAGATTAAAAGAGAGGCTAAGAGAGAAGCATGGGAACGTGTTGGGGAGCAACTGGAGGAAGATTTCGGTGGAGTCAAAAAGCTCCTATATAGCATGGCCAAAAATTATAGAAAAGGAGAGAATTCAATGACAGGAGCCTTGAAAAGTGCAAATGGGGAAGAGCTTCTTACTGAGCCGGAACATATTTGTCAAAGATGGATGCAATATTTTGAAGGGTTATTAAATGTGGAGGATTTTATAAGGGAGAATGATGAAAATCTAGTGCATGAGGCGGTGGTAAACAATGGAAATTATGGGGAAATGGATGAGATTACGAGAGAGGAAGTAATTAATGCAATTAAGAAAATGAAAAATGGAAAGTCAACGGGTGAAGATGGAATCCCAAGTGAAATATTTAAAGCACTGGATGATGTGGGAGTGACATGGCTAAGGAGAATTTTCAACATAGCGTGGGAGGAGGGGAGGATCCCAGATGACTGGAGGAGAGCTATAGTGTGCCCAATATATAAGAAGGGAGATAAAACAAGATGTGAAAACTATAGAGGTATATCTCTGCTTTCACACGCTGGAAAAATTTATGAAAGAGTGCTGGAACAGAGACTCAGAGGAATGGTAGATGAAAAAATTGGGAAGTGGCAACATGGCTTTAGGCCTGGAAAAGGAACATTAGATCTTATATTTGCTATGAAACTACTTCTGGAAAAAGACTGGGAATGGAATAAGGATAAATATGCTGTATTCATTGATATGGAGAAACCTTTTGACAGGGTACCTAGGAAGAAACTGTGGGAAGCATTGGGACATGAAGAGTATGGAATACCTGGTAAACTAAAAAGGGCAATAAAAAGCATATTACATGAGACAATGAGTAAATTTAGAGGAAGAGATATGGAGAGTGAATGGTTCGAATTGAGAACAGGTGTGAGGCAGGGTGGTGTCATATCGCCGCTGCTCTTTATTATATATATATGGACAGATGTATGAAAGAAATATGCGATGACGACAATGAAATCACATTTACTTATGCAGATGATATAGCAGTTATCACCGACAATGAACAACAACTACAGAATGCAATGAACAGATGGGAAAATACGCTGAGAACAAGGGAAATGAAAATAAATGTAAACAAAACTGAAGTTATGTATGTTGGTAGAAGAAATGTGGAAGTGGACGTGGAGGTGGGGAGTGAGAGTTTAAAGCAGGTAACCAACTTTAAGTATCTTGGAGTTTGTTTTGAAAAAGAAAATAGACAGGACATAGAACTAAACAATAGAATATGTAAATACAATTCAAATATAAGCATGCTATATCCACTACTGAAAGACAAAAATATCCCCAGAAAATGTAAAACAACAATATACAACACTATATTAAGACCTATACTGACTTATGGATCAGAAGCCTGGACATTGACAAGCAGAACATGATCAAAGATACAGGCTGCAGAGATGAGGGTGCTGAGAATGATTAAAGGAGTGACTAGGAGAGACAGGTTGAAGAATGATGATATAAGAAGAGAGCTGGGAGTTGTATCAATTTTGGAGATGGTGGAGAGAAGCAAGCTAAGATGGTATGAACATGTGCAAAGAATGAACGAGAACCAGTTATCGAGAAAATATCTGGAATACAGACCTCAAGGAAGAAGACCTGTGGGAAGACCAAGGAAGAGATGGGTTGAAGGAGTTGGGGAAGCACTGGCGGCGAGGGGAAGTAGCCTGACTGAAATTGAGAGAGAAGAGACCTTTGCGAACCGACAAGAATGGAGGAAAATTGTTCATCGGGATTCAGTGGCTGACAGGCACTAGCCTACCAGGCGTCTGGTGAGAAGATGAGATGAGAAGTTAATTCTTTATACATATGCGTCTGACATAGGGTTAGGAGGCATACTTATGCAAGAGAGAAATAGAACATTGAAACCGATAGCCTACACATAAATTAGCTGGTGAGGGCAAAGAAAACTTGTCAGTACCCTTTTCTTAACTATATTTGGCACAGTCTCTACATGGCGTAGATCCTCTATCTCCTGTTAACTGCCCTTCCTCGGTCCGATCTTGGTTTATAAACCATTTAATCGCTGATGTCAACTTCCAGAGAGGGGAGTTAATAGTTACATAATTTCAATTCTTTTGTTACAAATGGGAAATTCAAATATTTCCAATTACATTATAATATAATTAGACATATTATATGGCTGTTTCTTGTGACTTAATTTGTGTTTCGTTTGATTTGGGGTATGTGGTGTATGTTGTGTTTGGAGGTTTGTTCATTGGTTACTAGCTATTATCATGCCCCGATCATGTGATGGTCGCTTGCCTTAAAGTGTACATGGGTGTTCGTTGGTATGTGTGTGTATTGATGTTTTCTTGGGTAATGTTACAATATGGGTTTGTAACATAATACCTCCCTCCCCCGCGAGAGGTGACTCTTGTCACCCGGAATGAAGATAGGTGGGAGGGTTGTCTAAAATGGATACACGTATATAGGTGTTGAAAGTATGACACGATACCCATTGTGAACCTTAGTAGGAGTTGAAGTGAGGGGGGTTAAATAGTCATAAATTTATGGTGTGTAGTCAAGTAGGTATCATGGCATGCTCTTTTTTTCAACAAGGGATGATAGTTATTAGAATGGGGTGACCAACTCCAGTTTTCATTAAAATCAGCACACATTCGGTTCCACATATTTACACTCACTCTTTTCTGGTAGATCTTTTGAAATATTGTGCCAGTTAGTCCTAGTGTGATAGGGTTAGACTCTTGTCTGGGAGTTGTAATTTGGCTACTGTCACTGTTGGAAAAGGATACTCCTTTCTGTGAGTTAACACCTTTGGAGTGGTAATAAGGTCAAGGGATGAAAGACTCTAACATCTCTTGGTGAGACATTTTCCGTAGGGTTACATATGGATTACAACTCCTAAAACATTGGTGAGACTTAATTCTAGGGTATATAATGTGGTTGGAGAAATATGGTCTTATCCAGCGCGTTGGATCGCGGAGATATATACAAATCTACAAAAGTGGAGGATCAGGACCAGTAGGGTAAAGGAAGTGAGAGATATAGCAATTGATGGGAGTGTGGGTGTGAAAAATTGCAGTGTGTCTATTGTGTCTGATTGGGTGATGTTTAGCCAGACTACATAATCCTGTTGGTTTAATGAAAGGGATAGATGTTTGGAGGGTGTTAGGGATATTGGAAGGGGTGCGATAAGGTCGACGGTGGAGCTGAGATAGTTATGAAGAATGTTGTGGTGGTGGTTGGGGTAGAAGTTTGTATCGTCAAAATATATTCTGCATAAGTAGGGGATTGAGATGGGTCCACGGATTAATTCTCTGCCAGGTTGAGGGATTGTCTTCACATATTACTGAAACGAGTGTGGTTCGAGGGAAGAATAGGAAATAGTTCGTATTAATGTGTACGTGAAAGGTTTTGTTGGGGTTGACCTTTTTGTACTAGCAGCTGTCAAGTTTAGTGTTACGATTTGGTTTGAGTCAGAAAGTTCTGTAGTGTGATAAAAACTGAAAAAGTAGGCGGGCAAACATGGAATTTAGTGAGGTCAGAGGAGGGGGTTTAGGACTACCATTGGCCGTCTTTAGATTTGATTATGGTGGTGGGTTGAACATCGAGGTTAATAGTCGATTTTTGTAGGTATATGTGACTGGTATTATATTCCAATCTATGAATCTCTTTTGTGGGTCGAGAGGGGTATTTGTATAGGTTGCGTTTGTACCTGGTGTTGTTTCAATGAGGGGGTAATACTCTTGTAGTCGTTCTGTGGGAAAGATAATTTTCAGGTGAATGTTTCCCAATGCGATAGAAAGTGTAGTCTTTAGTTTCCTGAGGGGAGGAGGTTTGGGGTGTCCTAGAAGTGTAAGGGTATAGCTAGGTATTTGCTTCTGAATGTATTTCTGTTTTGTTGTAAGTAGACGGGCTGGTGTATGGGTGTATGACTGCCTGGTGAACACAATTCGAAATAAAAAGTGGAGAAAGTTTCTATATAATGGGACAGAGATTGGTGAATAGGGATTGTGATCACTTAATACTTAGGTAAGCATGACATCCTGCCGCCTAAGGAGGGAAGAGTCTAGATTGTTATGGAGATTTACTGCCTTGAGCGTAGTGAGATGTGAAAGGTAGGGGGGTTGAGATTTCTTGATTGCGGGTGGGTGATGTGGGGTGATAGGTGGAGGTCGGTTTGATAGAAAACCGTATCTGTCTTGGATGGTATTGGTATCGAGTGTTAATTTGATTGGTTTTAGTTTCTCTCCATGTGCTGTGATGAGGGTGTCGTCTGACGGGTCTATAAGGTGGTAGTTGTTGTTGCTTAGTGTTTCTGCTACTACAATGGGACCAAAGAACTTTGGTTTAAGTTTGTTTGGTCTGTTGTGGTGTTTAAGCATGACAATGTCACCTAGATTGAGAGTCAAGGATCGAGAGTGTTTATGGTGTTTCATTCGAGTTTGTTGTTTTTCTTGTTTGAGTTTTTTTTTAACTTCTTTGTGGGTCAAGTGCACGGCGAATTCTACGCGCTTTGAGTAATATTATATGATGTATAGGGGAGGAGGGGGTTTCTCTAGTATATCATAAAGCATACGGAGGGGTTGTCCGAAAATTACGAAGTGGGGGGAGTTCTTTGTTGCTGACTTGATAGAACCATTAATGCTGGCCTCTACTTGTGGGAGCCAGTCTTCCCATGTGTCACAATGACACTTTTGTAGGGGACGGAGGGCTTCGAGGATTTTTCTGTTTCTCTCTCAACAAGTCCATTTCCTTGTGTATGATATGATACGGCATATATCCTGTTCATGTGGTACATTTTGGGTATGTTTTGGAGGACTTCGTTCCTGAATTCTGTATCGTTTCAGAAAGAATTTGACGAAGTATGTTATACCTGCAGAATATATTGTCTACTAAGGCTTGGACTACTGTTTCTGCTGATTTATCTTGTAGGGGCACCAGTATTGTATACTTTGAAAAGTAATCCAATGCGACCAGGACGTAATGGGAACTTTCATGGCTTGGAGGTAGCTTCAAAACATCGATAACCATAGCATCCCATGGTTCTGAGGGTATGGATATCTCTCCAATTTGGAGTGGTCTGGGGTCAGCTCCACGAATTTGGCTACAGATAGTGCAATATTCTATGTGACGGGTGATTTATAACAAAAGAAATGTGTTTTGCTACATATAATGGTGGTTTAGCGGAAGAGGTATGTCTCTGGTGGACTTTGTTGGTTTTATTCAGTTACGAAGATTATGTACAACTAGGTCCTTGACCTAGGCATTCCTCGTACCTGGCCTTGACCTCTGCACGGGCTCGTGGCAGGTACGTGATCTGGGCAGTCCTATCTTTCGGCGGCGCAGCCGTCGTAATAAAGGGGGTTTGTGGGTTGCCGTATGTGAGATGTGTTAGTTATCAAATATAATCATGGATGTTAGTTCCGTTATATAGGGGTTATCTGTATGGTTGGGCATGGCTAGACATGGTATATATACATTACGTTACGGTAATGTAATTAAGGGTAGGTATGAGAAAGGGTTCAGTGGGTCTGTCTAGTGACATTAGGCATCTTGTGTTGTGACATTGCAGGGATGTCCTCCTATGATCTTATGTAGTGTTTAATCAGGTGTTTTGGATTGGGAAAGTTGTGAGGTTTGGAAAGATAGGAGGAATTGCCAAAGACGAGTACCATGTTGCATGTGTGTGGATCATGTGCGTGGTTGGTGATGGTTAGTGACGGTTATATTGGCCCCCCGACCTTTTAAGGTCGTGACAGTGGGGTTTGGTATACAAAATTGCAAAAACAAAAAGGTTAGTACGAGATGATAATTTCTCAAGTTGATAGTGGGAGGCATGGACTTGTACAATTGATTTGAATGAGTAAAAAGGAGGGTTTACATATATTGTCATATCTTGGATGTGTTCAATAAAACTATGTATTTTTTCGCTTGCACGTACATTCTCTTTCCAATGAGAATGATTTTTGTTTGCACTTTGCACTAATTATATTCTTTCTCTGTTCAATGAGAGTTTTGTCAGTTTAGTTCGGTGATCTCTTTTCTATGAGATATATGTAGTTTGTATTTGGGTATTGTATTGGATGATAGCAAATACAGTGTTTCGGAAGAAAGTCAAGCATAAGTACACATGGGAGAGAGTGGTGGAGGGAAGGGTGGTAGATAGAGCGCTAATGGATTATGTAGTGGTAAATAGGATTATGATAGGAAGAGTTAAGGATGTACATGTGCTAAGGGGAGAGGGTGGGGGAATATCAGATCATTTTTTGGTGGAAGGTAAGTTGAGAGTGGAGGATAGATGGAGAAGGAGGAAAGGGACAAAAGGTAGGGAGGTTCTTAGAGTGAACTCCTTGAATGAAAAGGAAAAGGAGAAGGAGTACAAAAAGAAGCTGAAGGAGGAGTGGGAGGGAGTAAAGGATAGAGCAGAGATGGGTGTGGAGGAGGAATGGGGATGGTTCAAGGAGGGAGTCTTAAAGTGTGCAAGGATGGTGTGTGGAACAAGAAGGACAAGGGGAAATAGAAGAAAGGGTAGTGAATGGTGGGATGAGGAAACAAAGAAGGTTGTAGAAGAGAAGAAGCGAGCATTCACAGATTGGTTACAAAAGAGGACAGGGGAGTCATATGAGACGTACAAAGAAAAGAAAAGAGAAGTAAAGCAAAAGGTAAAGGAGGCAAAGAGGAGAGCAGATGTGAAATGGGGTAGGAGTATGACAGAAAATTTTGAAAGTAATAAAAAGATGTTTTGGAAAGAAATTAAGAGAGGAAGAGGAGGCGAATCAAGTAGGGAAGAAAAGGTAAAAGGTACAGATGGAGAGTTGATAATGGAAGAGATGGCAGTGAGGGGAAGATGGGCAGAATATTTTAGGGAGTTGCTGAATGTGAAGGAGGATAGGGAAGGAAAGATAGCTGCAGTGGGAAATACGAAGAAAATGAGAGTGATGAGTGAGGAGAATGGAGGAGAAATAAGGAAGGATGAGGTGAAGGCAGTTGTAAAGATGATGAAAGCAGGTAAGGCACCTGGTCTGGATGGATGTCATGCAGAATGTCTGAAAAAGGGAGGTTCAGTGATGGTGGACTGGTTGGTGAGGTTATTTAATGTTTGCTGGAGAGAGGGTAGAGTACCGGAGGACTGGAGTAGTGCCTGTATAGTTCCTCTTTACAAGGTAAAAGGGGACAAGTGTGAATGTAGTAATTTCAGAGGGATTAGCCTGTTGAGTGTAGTAGGGAAGGCTTATGGGAGAATCTTAATTGAGAGGATTAGGAGAGGAACAGAAGGAGTAATTGGTGAGGAACAGTGTGGATTTAGGACGGGTAGAGGTTGTGTAGATCAGATCTTTGTGGTAAGACAGATATGTGAGAAAGCTATAGGAAAGGGGAAGGATGTTTTTTGGGCTTTTATGGATCTGGAAAAGGCTTATGATAGGGTAGACAGAAAGGCACTGTGGGAGGTTATGCAGATTTATGGGATAGGAGGAAAGCTTTTGGGAGCTGTCAAGAGTTTTTATGTGAGTAGTAGAGCATGTGTTAGGATTGGAAATGGAGAGAGTGAGTGGTTTGAAGTAAAGGTGGGACTTCGTCAAGGATGCGTTATGTCGCCCTGGCTGTTCAACTTATACATGGATGGGGTGGTGCGAGAGGTGAATGCTAGGGTAGTGAGTCAGGGATTGGAGATGGTTAAAGAAAATGGAGAAAAGTGGGAGGTGAGCCAGCTGTTGTTTGCGGACGACACTGCGCTTGTGGCAGGGTCAGAGGAGGGATTGAGGAAGCTGGTGGCAGAGTTTGGGAGAGTATGTGATAGAAGAAAGCTAAAGATAAATGTGGGTAAAAGTAAGGTGATGAGATGTACAAGGGGTGAAAGTGGCAGTAGACTGGAAGTGAACATTAAGGGAGAGCGACTGGAGGAAGTGGATAGTTTTAGATACTTGGGTGCAAGTGTAGCAGGAAAAGGTGGAGTGAAGGTGGAGGTAGAATGTAGATTGAGAGAAGCGATTAAATGCCTTGGTGGTTTAAAGAGTGTAATGAGAAATAGACATTTGGGAATGGATGCGAAGAGGAGACTGTATGAAGGAGTGATTGTGCCAACAGCACTGTATGGGGCAGAAACGTGGAACATAAGAGAAGAAGAGAGAAGGAGTTTGAATGTGTTTGAGATGAGGTGTCTGAGAAGTATGGTGGGGGTTACTAGGCTAGATAGAGTGAGAAATGAGGAGGTGAGGAGGAGAACAGGGGTGAAAAAGGATTTGGGAGAGAGGGTTGATGAAAGAATATTAGGATGGTTTGGACACATGGAAAGAATGAGTGAAGAAAGACTAGTAAAAGAGGTATGGAAGGCAGATGTGGAGGGAGTGAACATGAGGGGACGTCCTAGGATGAGGTGGATGGATGGGGTGAAGGGGGCTTTGGGGAAGAGGGGAATGTCTGTTGAGGAAGGAAGGGAGAGGACGGAAGACAGAGGTGAGTGGAGAATGGTTGTATATGGATGATGTTGTGACTGCATGGGGAGAAATGGGCGGGGGGTGGGGGGTGGGGTAGTGTGTGTGAGTGAGTTTTGACACAGCCCGAAGGGATTTCTCCCCGTCCTCTCCTTATATGCAAGTTAAATGAAGCGGCCTTGCTGTGGATGTGCTGTGTCCTGCGACACTGCTTCTGACCCAGGGCGGTGGGCAGGGTGCAGGGATGACCCGTCATCCAGGAGGTGCTCAGATGAGAGGAAGGGTGGGAGGGGTGTGGAGTGTATTTAGGGATGAAATGGGTGGGAGTGTTTTTATGCCTTTCCCTTTTTGGCTACCTCCCTTGGAAAGGGGGAAAAAGCCTTGGTATATGTATGTAGTTTGTATTTGGGTACACTTTCACCAGAGGCATACCTTTACTAAAGAATGACATCCTAAAAATATTGGTTAGTTTATTTTTAACGATAATGTGTTAGTATGTGTAAGGCTAAATATAATAACAAGTTTTAGTTCATTTTGGTAAATACATTTATATAAAAATTGATATGGAGATATCCGTTTACAGGTAGGATTATAGCGTAGGAATTTAGGATTTATATTTTTTGTTGTTTCTGTGAAAGTTGAGAAGTTGATTGGACTGTTTATCTTATTTATTAATTTTGTTCCATTATGTCGAGGTTTGTGAATGATTATTGACATTTCTTTTTTCATTGTGGGAAGTTGTTATTTCTGTAAATGATGTTGCTGTTCTTACCGTCATTTTTGTACAAAGATTATGGAAATCCGTAGGTTTTGTTGTTTGTTCAAACCAGTTAACCTTTGAGTTTTTAGACAAAAATGTAGGATTGAAATGGAGGTATATATATTATATGTATGGTTTTAGATTATGGTATGAAATGAGTGTTACTCGTCTTTGAGTGTGAAGTTTTGAGAATGTGTCTTTCCTGAAATTTGTGTATTTTCCTATCTTGGTTGGGTTTGTCTGAGCTATATCGTTTTAGTGTTGAATTGGAAAAGTGATAATATTTTGTATGTTGAGTACCGACAAATGTATTGGACATTGTTATATCATGTTGGCAATAAATGGAGTTTGTATAGTTTTGATTTTGATATAATTGCGTATTACTCCGGGGCGTCACGGTCAGAAGGAAGTGGAGGAGAATTATAAATAGTGGAAAAGAGTTTTGGTAAGTAATCGTGAGTTCCTTGTAACCTATCGAAACGCATGAAGTTTTTGCATCTGTAGGAGCAATAATTGATTATAATGGCATGGTTTTATGTGTTGGTTTTATTCATTGCAGTCAGCATCTGAGCGTGAAGTTGTGTTTTGAATGGAACACATTGTATTTTGTCTTGGCCATTGTCTGCAGTCCTGAGTATTATGGGAATTAGATTTGTGAAAATCACACCAAGTGGTGTAAAGGAAGTTATTAAGGGGTGCTTTTGTGTTACAGGGGTTAGAGTGGGTCGATATGTTCTTTTTTTAGATAATATTGTATTTATTCTGGCTGGTTGGGCTTTCCTGAATCTATCTATTCTACATTTGTCTGGTATGTCAAGGATGTATCTAGATGGGGAGGTGTCATTTAGGCCAATGTAAACCCGCTGGGCCTCTCTCTCATACTTTATGGCCAGTGCCATGAAAAACATGGCAAGCTAAAAAATATTTGTCATTCGAGACTCATTGGGAGGGACTAATGAGTGATGCTCTTATTGTTTTTAGAACCTCTGCTACTTGTGCCAAGGAGGAGGAGGAGGAGGGGATTACGTATGAATTTTAGAAATTTGAATAGAAAACGAAATTAATTCTAAGCTCTATCACTGAATAGTGCTCTCGTTCAAAGCAATATTCCGAGTATGAGAGACTGAATTCTAATTTGGAATTTAGAGGCGTGCGAGTTGTTTAAACTCATTGTTAGGATCAAAATGGTTATTAATTATTCTAATTTTGTAGTTTTCCTGGGTTATGGTATTGTTAGCGAAGCGGACTTCGCATGCTGCGATATAGTCTGTGATGGTAACGCCACTTGCTTTTGAAAAGGTGGGGGTATCAGGATTTGTGGTTAAGAGGGTATAGTATCTATGGACTAGTATAGGGGGTTCGGGGGCAGTGTGTTTGGTCTTGGAAAATGAATGATTGATATATTCAAGAGGTATTCATTCCTCCAAAACTACCAAAATGGTGTAAGATAAATTCTATTTGACCAATGGACTTTTGTATAGAAAAGTAGTTGTAAGTGGGAAATATATTTCTAAGGGTCCAGTTAATCAGTCGGTGATTTCACAAACTCGTGTACAAGAAGTATCAAAGTTAATTCATGATAGTGATTGTAGTTCACATCCAGAAAAGGATAAAACTTATAGACAAGTACAATTCAAATACTTTTGGCCAGGTATGAAGATATATATGTATATATGTATATATATATATATATATATATATATATATATATATGATCATATAGAAAATTGTTTGAAATGTGCTAAGATGAAAGGAAATACATCTAAGTCTTCTCATGTGTTATCATATTCAATCCCGCAGATGCCTTGGGAAAGAATTTACATAGATACTTTGGAGTTACCTATGTCTGAAAAATGGATATAGATATGTCTTTGTTGCTATTGATTAATTATCTTTCTAGATTTTGTATTTTATAACCCATACCAAATAAGAGAGTTAAAACAATTGCTTCAGTAATCTGGGATCATATAATCTGTAATTTCACTACTCCTGAGATCTTAGTTTCAGACAATGGTACTGAATTTAATAACAAAATCTTGGAAGAATTATGTAGGTTATTTAAAATAAACAAAGTAAACATTCAGGTGAATCATTCTCAGGGCAATGCAGTTGTAGAGAGGTTAAATAAGAAAATGATAACATGTCTTAGATGCTTTATATGCCCACATAGTATAACTTAGGATAGTTAAATTCCTTGTAGTTCACATCCAGGAAAGGATAAAACTTATAGACAAGTACAATTTGGATACTTTTGGCCAGGTATGAAGAAAGATATATATATGATTATAAAGAAAATTGTTTGAAATGTGTTAAGAATCATGTAGGTTATTTAAGATAAACAAAGTAAACATTCAGGTGAATCATTCTCTGGGCAATACAGTTGTAGAGAGGTTAAATAAGAAAATTATTACATGTCTTAGATGCTTGATATGCCCACATTGTACAACTTAGGATAGTTGAATTCCTTGTATTAAATGTACCCTAAACAACCAAATTGATATAGCTTCAGTAGAAACACCCAATTATATAATTTTTGAGGAAGACAAAATTATCGCATATGAAATCTTGATTACAGGACAAAAACCAATGTATAATATAGATTATTATATCTTAATAGGATACGTACATTGCAAGCTATACATCAAAGAGTTGGGGAACATATGAAAGAGTATACGCAAGAGAAGAAGAAGCAACAACACGAATTAGTACATAAAATAGAATTACAAATATGAGATTTGAAATTACATAGAATCCATTATAAACTTTCACCAATGTACTCAGATCCATATGGAAATAAATACAAGATCTTACACTTAGGAACTAGGGAAGTGTCAATTAGACATGTAGATGATATAAAAAGAACTAGGATAGAATTTGATGATGATAAATGTGACACTGAGGATTGTAAGACAACAACTCTTTTTGAGGAGGAAGAAACATAGGATATAAATACTATGATGGGTATATAGCATCACGTGTGAATTGAAAATTAATATTGATAATTTTTACAGATAAGACTGGATTTATATTATTCATATGTGTATGGTGCTACCTGGTACCTTTTGTGTGTCAGACACATGCGCTACCTATAGCTTTGGTCAGTCATGAAGGTCTGGAACCTTACTAATATATAAAAACAACGCCACTAAGTATTGCTTCACTTTTGTGTTCTGTGAAGCCTTGAAAATTCTTATGTAGTTTCACTAGTATGTGTACTTGACAAAAAATTAAGTTATTTCTTAAACTAAGTTACATTTACATTGTTCTTAAACGTGCCCAGTAATTTATCTGTCCTAAATTGTAGTCAGTTGAATGTACTATCTCAGTTTCTGACAAGTATGAGGCAAATGTGAAATTATACAGGGACACACTCCACTATTACTAATATCTTTAATACATACATATACCAAAAGCTTTTTCCCCCTACACGGGAACATACCTCACAGATACACAACTCACCATTTTTGAAAATGTGAATACACCCTCCATTGCGATCCAACACAAACATCTCTTCTAATAATGTCTTATTTTAATTGTTGCTGCTCTTAATCAAATTTTGCAATCAGAAGGAGGAAGACATTAAATTCTATTTGACACTTTTTCTGGTTATGTTATTGTAAATTATGACATCTTCAGACCTTGGTAGTAGCGAGTCTTGGCAATCAATTTATTCCATTAAATTTATATATCTATTAAAATTGGTTGTTTACATTAGATGTTTTTAATGATCAGTAGATACCTGGTGTTGTAGATATTTGTACATTTTGGAGGGGTTACTTAATTCTTTGTTATGTATAACATATTTTGGTTTACCATTAAGTTGATGGTAACATCCACTGAAGGATATTTCTTTTAACTTCGTTTACCTAGTCTAGCTCCATGTATATATGCGAAAGCCCTGTAAGAGGGTAGTAGAAAATGGTTGGTCGGAACGATCAAGTGGTAACTGCCGTGCCCTGTAAAAGGCTTATATGTATAGGTAGACAAGTGAGGTAGAAAGAGGGGTAGATAGTGAAAGTTCCATTTTTATTGGATCGGCTGTTTGGTAAACAACAGTTTTGAGGCGAAGGTGAAAGCGAGAAGGCGAGAAATTGTATAACATCGCTCTCAACCTTATGTTTATAAACAAGTGCCTGGGGACCATATTTTTGCTGTATGACGTATTGCTTATGTAACCAATATCAGTGTATAGTGATTCGAGATTGCTTGAGTAACAATATTGCATGCGAACGTGTAACAGCGGATCTGATTGGAGGAAGGGTGGAGGAGAAAATCTAATTGGGTCGCCATTGTAAGATCATGCCCTTAGGTGAGATTCTTAAACAGAAAATTATAGATCATTGGACTAAAGAAATCATAACGTCCTGCAGAACTGACCTAGGACCTATATTGAGTTTTCTCGATGCGAGTCCATTGGTGTACCTAAGAGATCCAAGATGTAGTAGAATTCGTGAAGAAAATCAAGGAAAATTTCCACCGTTTCATTCCCCACATAGAAAATATATTGTGAAGTGAAAGCCTGACTGTGCAATATACAAATTCTAAGTATATGACTTGAATAAATTATCTTTTCGGAGGCATGGGGCATACCTACTAAAATTGTGAGTGACAATCGTACGTGAACAAAAACAGAGGTGAAAAGAAAGTAGAGAGTGAGAAACGTACTAAACGAAAGTAAAAACATGAAAGAAAGACGGGACTTAGGGGCAGCACCACAGTATGACAAAGCGTTACCTTTTCAGCAAGTTTCCGTGCAAATTCCTCTGTTTTTATTAGTCCTTCCCAAATGTTGGCCTTAACCTTGGGAACAGTCACCCTAGAGTGGAGCACAATGTATAGACCAAATAAGTACTCATATATTTTCTCGAATGCCCGGAAAAGTATCCTCACGTAGCCTCTTCTAGTGACTAATATATGCCTACTCTCGAAAGAAAGAATTAAATCATGGAGTACCTCCTCCTGGTGAGTCCCAACATGTAGATGTGAGCAGGTATGTAAAATTACTACCTTGTTTTACCGAGAAAGAAATAGAAATATTTTTTACAGATTGAAAAACTCATGAATCAGTTAAACATTAATAGAAATAATTTGATCAAATTGTGTCAGACTAAATTATCAGGAAAGGCGCAAAAACAATATTCTTCACTTATTTTAAATGAAAGTGATTATGACACTGTTAAGTCTAGAATCCTACAAACATACAAACTTGTCCCGAAGACTTACCGTCAGATATTCAGAATGCACCGCAAGGCTGTCCATATAACTTATGTAGTTTACTTCCCAACTAACTGGTTTGTTCGAGAGATGGTGTTCATCCAGTAAGATTAAAACTTTAGAACTACTTAAAGAGCTCTTGTTACTGGAGCAGTTCAAATATTGTATGGACTCAGATATAAAGACTTATTTGCATGAGAACCCACTGCAGGACACGCTGGACAAGCTACATACATGGATAGTGCATAATACCATCAAGTCGATCAGAGCACGCACCAACCGGTATCAGAAGAGCCGCATACCGACATTAGTGGACTTAATCAACAACAAAAGTTAACATTGTTGTACAATTTTTTTTCTTCGATGTTGTGTACCCAGGCGTTTGTTGTGCGGTGGTGACGGACATCAGCTTTGTGTTTATGTAGGCGTTTCTTTAATTCTCTGTACGTTTCACCACAGTAGGCAAGGTTGCATCCCGAGCAGGGTATTTTGTATAGGACATTGGCGGGTTGAGTGGAATTTTGTCTTTTATTTGTGAAGTCACGTATTTGTCGTCCTTTGTCTGATATTACTGTGATGCCTATGGGTTTTAATTTCTTGGTTAGGAGGTAAGTTAGGTCCGATGATGGTGCTATGAGGAGGATATTTTCATTTTTGGTTTGTGGTTCTGGGATGCTTCTTCGTTTGATTTCCTTAGCTTTGTGTAGGGCTTGGGCGATGATTCCTGTTGGGGACTGAAATGTTTTGAATGTAGTGGTGATGTGGTCTATTTCGTCTTAAAGGTACTCTGGACTGCATATTCTTAGTGCTCTCAGGAAGAAACCTATTAGTATACCACTTTTAGAAAACCAGGACTCTCCCATACCTTGACACTTTAATCATCAGGAACAATAATACAGCAAAATTCAAATTTTACAGAAAACCCACAAACAAAAACGACTACATACACCAATTCAGTGCCCACAGCGACAGAGCTAAAAGTGCATCAACAACAGAACAGAAGATATAAAGATTGCAAAACATGCCACCAAATACGCCATGAGACAATTGCTCACACAAAAACAAGCAACTACCTCCACCCGCCACACCCTAACCCCAAATGACCACCAACCCAAGCAGCATACGGAATCTCACCCCGCGCCCCTCATGAACCACAGCAACTGCCCTATATATATACCAATAATTTAATTTTTCATTCTCTGTAAATGTTACCTCTGAAGAAGCCTCAAAGGCAAAACCGGCCAGGAATAAAGTCTCTTGTTCCTAATCGTGCGTTTCCATTGCTACCATATGTATGTATACATATATATATATATATATATATATAAATATATATATATATCATATACTAAATAAAAAGATTCTGTTACAATTATTTTTTTTTCCTGAGGCGAGAGGCGTTTGGGGGTAAATCGGTTACACCGCCAACTACGGTGAAGAAGAAGAACTCGAAGAAGAAGAAGAAGAAGAACTCGAAGAAATCGAAGAAGAAGAGGAAGAACTCGAAGAACTCAAAGAAGAAGAAGAAGAAGAAGAAGAAGAAGAAGAAGAAGAAGAAGAAGAAGAAGAAGAAGAAGAAGAAGAAGAAGAAGAAGAAGAAGAACTCGAAGAAGAGGAAGAAGAAGAACTCGAAGAACTCGAAGAAGAAGAAGAAGTAGA
>NC_134816.1:11037593-11047593 GCF_046742065.1 Oratosquilla oratoria
CGTCGAGGAAAATTTTGATTTGAGGCAGCGAAACGTAAAGATGATGGAAGACAGCAGGAGCACAAAATATTTACTAGATTTTTTTTTCTATCGTAATGAAGAAAAGAAAAGAAAATACGTTCATATGACGTGTCTAGAATGAACTTCATTCTATGATTACAATTATTTTTTGATAATAGTAATCGATGATTGTCAACTGCCTTGGCTGTGCACCGGGTACCGCTAATGACCTCTGGTTTTAGTTTTGTAGAAATTTAGGGATAATGGATGAATCTGTCACACGTTTGTAAATTTCGTGAAGACCCATATTCGTACTCCATCTTCAATAAGTAATGATGGCTGTCGCTACCCTTGGCTACTCGGTTATTCTAACTATATAAGGTACAAACCACGATAATTACGTGACACTGAACGCGTCTTATATCGCCCATACGGCTAGACCTGACTCGCTAGCCACACACACTCCTCCCTGTGACAATGCATAGTATTTTTGTGACAAAAATTACTATGATTAAACAGACCATGGTATGTGTCCATAAATATCATCTATGTTTGTAAAATAAGATTGTTGCCACAATATGATAGTCCTTGTAAGGAGAAAGCATGTGAATGTAATATGATTGTATAAATTTACCAAATGTTGAAATATTGTTTTTTTTTTTATTTGATGTTATGGCGGGCGGAAAAGCAATAAACAAGTCCAAAGAGAAGTTGAGTTTCTTTATTCCTTCTCTCGTGGACGACCTCCGTCACCATGTAGTGGTAACTCTACTAATAAAAGTGTGAACCTACTTGACCCGACCTGACCTAACCAAGTGCAATTAGGTAATTACGCACCACGGGTAACACACGCGGTATATACATGCAGCCAGGAGCCTGCCTCTCTCTCTCTCTCTCTCTCTCTCTCTCTCTCTCTATATATATATATATATATATATATATATATATATATATATGTGTGTGTGTGTGTGTGTGTGTGTGTGTGTGTGTGTGTGTGTGTGCATGTATGTATACACACACACACACACACACACACACACACACACACACACACACACACACACACACACACACACACACACACACACACACACACATATATATATATATATATATATATATACATATATATACATATATATACCGCGTGGATAGTCACCCATAGTGTGTAAATACAGAATTGCACTGGATTAGGTCAGGTCAGGTCAAGTGGGGTCGCAGTGTCATAGGCAGATGTGTGCGTGGCCGGCGAGTCAGATCTAGCCGTGTGGGCGACATAACGCGCGTTCCATGCCACGTAGTTACCATAGTGTGTACTATACCTCCTCACCACCATCGATAGATTAACCCGCTGGTTGGAGGCCATTCCCATGAAGGATAGTACCGCTTCGCCCTGCACTAGAGCCTTCCTCAGTAGATGGATCGCCAGATTTGGCCTCCTGGAGCGCGTCACCTTCGACCAAGGAACTTGCTTCACGTTGCGGCTGTGGCATTTCCTCGCTGAACTCCTGGGTACTACAGCCCACTACTCGACCTCCTACAACACTGCAGCCAACGGCATAGTCGAACAAACTCACCGCTCACTCAAGGCATCTCTTATGGCATGTTGCATCTACGGCACCTGACTTCCCTAACTACCATGGATCTTGGGCTCCGGACAATCATCAAGGAGGCTCAACGCGTCTCCAGCAGAGATGGTCCTCAGCTAACCCCTTGTCGTGCCCGCAGAATTCTTCCCACCGAAAGCCCGCAGCAGCTGCGATGGACTGTCGGCAAATTTGCCCTATGCGTGCCGACACATCCCCGGGGGGTCAAGGATTATCTCCAAAAGCACTTCCACATATCGACGCACGTCTTCTCGAGGACGAGCGTTCACACACCACCACTCACTCGTCCCTACACTGGCCCTTATCTTGTCCTTGAAAGGAGGAACAAGTCCTTCCACATCTTTATTTTTGGCATGCCAGAATGGGTCTCCATTAATCACCTAAAACCGGTACACCTCGACATTCCGCCTACCAAATTCTCACGTGCAGGACGCCCTCTAAAGCCAAGACAATTTTAAAGAGGGAATATTGTACAAACCATGATAACCACATGGCATGGAACGCGCGTTATGTCGCCCAAGCGGCTAGACCTGACGCGCCAGCCATACACACCTGTCCATGACAGTACGACCCTGCTTGACCCGACTTAACCTAATCCATTGCAATTATGTAAATACGCATCACGGATGACTACCCACGCGGTAAATATATCGGCTTCTGGCCGCAAGTAAAATCAGTTCAATTATACCTTACTGATAAAGAAGATGAACACTCATTTCTTCTCCCTGTTGCATACAGCGGCTACAATACCAAGGGCTTCTTCCCTTTTATAAAGGAGGTAGCCAACTCAAAGGCCCACACCCACTCCCACCTATTCCACTTCCATTCATCATCTTTGTTTTCCTCTTTTCTTAGCTCTTTGTCGATGAGGGGCCATCTCTGTCTCCTGCCTACTGCCCGGATCAGAAGCAATGCAGCAAAAACAGCACATCCACAGGAAGACCGCATCCATATCAAAAGGGAGAAAATGCTTGTGCTGTGATATGTTCGGACCTAACCCCCATCTCGTAATTACGGAGGATCCACTTTGTTCCTCAACAAGTACCTGTGACTTCCACTTTCCTTGCCCATCTAAGCATATGTAGCAATAATTGCAATTTCTGCTTTAGCTGAGGACCTTCCAGTATAAACCTCTTTAAAACTTGTATTAAGAGTATCTTGGAACGGCAGGCCGGCCTTTGCTCTCGTCTCGTAACTATGAAGGTTCTAGTTCGATCCTAACATATACTGGTGACTGCCACTTGCTACGACTGTCCAAGAATATAGGGTAAAGGTGGTGCTCCCAGCTACAACTAATACTCTCACGACTTGATTATTCTGAAGAGCTCTAAGACAGATACAAAATACGATAGCATTGTCACAGGAAAGATCCCCCCCCCAAAAAAAAAAAAAAAAAAAAAAAAAGTGGTCCCTACCAGCGCACTTTCCATTTCTTGGGAATAGGATGGTGCGTTTTTTTCTTTCTTTCTTTTTTTTATGTGTGTGTCACAGAAAGCTAGGAATTTTTAGCAGGGAAAGCTTAGATGTGACCAAAAACATCATCTTTACCCAGTTTATTCTCTGGTAGTCCTATTTTTATGAAATGTGATTCCGGTTAACGTCAAGCGATTTCATTTAGATGGTGATAAGGTGTAATGTTACCCAAGAGGTCACTGGCAATGATAAAGACCACCTACTTTCCGTGTGCGCTCATTACAAGGACTAAGCCAATAACTTTAAAGGGATTCTGGCAAGCTTTGATGAAGGTCTTTGAGTAAAGCGATATTACAATTACTTACATTTCATCGTCCCTTTGTCCTGATTATTGCCGTGATTAAATGTAATACCAACTCAGGCAATGGCCATGATTAAATTATAACGATAGCATCATTAATTACGATACTAGAAAATTTTCTAATTGTTATTGAAATGTGTAATGGCGTAAAGAACGCTAATTACAATAGGAATATGTCTTGGACTATTACGAATATGTTTACATGTATGTTGAGAAGAATAATGATAATAATGGCGACCAAGCAGCGAGTGGATGTTAAAGGAATAATGTATAAAGCCCTTAAAATGTAATAATGATAATGATAATAATAATAATAATAGTAATAATAATAATAATAATAATAATAATAATAATAATAATAATAATAATAATAATAATAATAATAATAATAATAATAATAATAATAATAATAATAATAATAATAATGATAATAATAGTAATAATAATAATAATAATAATAATAATAATAATAATAATATAATAATAATAATAATAATAATAATGATAATAATAATAATAATAATAATAATGATAATGATAATAATAATAATAATAATAATAATGATAATGATAATGATAATAATAATAATAATAATATAATAATAACAATAATAATAATAATAATAATGATAATAATAATGATAATAATAATAAAATAATAATAATAATAATAATAATAATAATAATAATAATAATTATAATAATAATAATAAAAATAATAATAATAATAATAATAATAATAATAATAATAATAATAATAATAATAATAATAATAATAATAATAATAATAATAATAATAATAATGATAATAATAATAATAATAATAATAATAATAATAAGAAATATATAGATAAATAAATAAATAAAATCAACGTTAGCAAAATTTTACATGTATCTTAATAGTAGAAGTGTATAAGTATCAACAATATATTGACAGATGTAGCCCATAAGTATCAAGAAATAGTGTCAAGAGTTTTGATAAGAATAGAGTAATAGTAATAAATATATGGTAGCCTGAATTTCGAAAGATTGGCAAGACAGCTGATAATACAGACTTTATGATTTTACGGTGACTAGAATAAGGAAAAGATTATGTACTTTGGACACTTAAGCCTGACCCACAACGCAACAGATATACATAAACCTATCTCTTTTAACTGAATGTTGGATAAATTTCTACATAAAGCAACTCCGTTACAAAAAGAAAATAGTAATAATAACAATGAAAATAGTAGTTATAAAAATATATCAAAAATGCATAGTTTTGCCATGGGACATTTTTAGATGTGCACCAAAAAAAGTCACCAATATGAACAACATTCAAGGAAAGGAAAAAAAAAAAAAGTACAAGAGCAGTTCAAGAAATTTACAGGATATTGACCGAAGTAGCATATAAACATAAACTAGATGTTAACAAGAATTCTGAGATGAGTAGGTCCCGAGGATAGACGTTGACAAGGATTACCACGCGAGGGGAGACAAGGGCAACGCTATCACCAAGTAAGAGAAAAAGAAAACGAACACGAAAACGATCTGATCAAAAGCCAAAAACTGCAGCCAGTCACCTAGAGATAACGATCACGAAACAGAATTATCAAGAATGAGAAAAGGAAAGGATATCGACTTAGATTAAATGATTCGAAGATGAATGGCCTTACGGAAGGGACAAAAGAAACCAACAGTGAATGCAGTTAAGTCAAAATAGAGAAAAAAGACGTAATAGATGGGCAGTAGAAAAAGATATATAAAATGGGGGATTAAGGAGAACGAAACAACGTTTATGTAGATGGAATTGAAGAAAATCAGAGGTGCAAAACGAAGAAGGGGAGAGATTATATCGAAAGAAGAAATGATAAAAGTACAAGTAAATAAATAAATAAAATAATGAGAGGAGCAATCAGTCTATTTACTGTATATGTCCACCCACTACCCGCGTCAGAAGCAATCAGTGAGGTGAAGAGCAAAAGTAAATTAAAATAAAAGGAAGACAAACGCAAGAAGAAAAACGTAGAACCAACCTTATTGTGACAACAAACCGTACTGAAATTGTTGTTTTTGACCATCAGAAATTCTTGTTCATATATGAAGCCTTATGCCTTATATAATTAACTACACAAAAATACACTTTCTTAAAATCGTGCAAACTTTTTTTTTTTTTTTTTTTTTTTTTTACTGAGAAGTGACCACGAAGCTGAAGTATGAAGAACGATGTTAGCCTGAGACGACAGAAAAAATAGAATAAGATAGAATAAAATAGATAAAAAAAAGGACGAGCGAAAATGAAATAAGATCAAAATAATTAAAATCATATAATAACTATTATTTTGTAACGCAAAGAATTTCCTTCGGCTGATTGAAATCACCAGGTGGTAACCAGAATAAAATAGTAAGTTGTTAATAAAAGAAAGATTAGGACTCATGAGATTTTGAAATGTATTTATTCTAATGAATACCTGACGACTTTTTTCACTCAAAGCGATGGTTCTCAAACCCCTTGTCCACTGATCTTGAATGATTCGGTTTTACGTGGCGAACTCCCTCTATCAAAAGAGTATCACGGTACCTCCTCCAGAGGACTTTGTAGCGTGGAATTTAATGAGCCATGCCCTTGGTCCAACTCATTGGCAGCAGAGTTGGAACTGCTGTCACCTCGATCTCCGCCACAATTTGCGACGCTCTAATCAGCTCGGCCAGCTGCATTGATCTTACATATAATATGGTCTCCAATTCTTCCGTGGATCATTTCAACATTGAATATAATCGTCTTGCATCCACTAACTCCCATTACTGTCCTGATTCTCTTGGAAACTCATGGAATCACCAGGGGCCCCCAAAACTCATGGTTCGGAATTATTGATAGAAAGACGTCTTTCTTGATTGAGACATTGAGTCCGAATAAAATCGCGAATCGCGCTGAAGAGGTCAAGCTATAGGGGAAAGTTGAAGAATCCATAAAAAAATACTAAGACGATAGAAAAGAGAAGTAGAGGTAAAGAAGGAGAAAGAGGGAGAGGAAGAGGAGAGGAAGGAGGAGGGATAAGATCAGGAACAGGAGAGGGAGAGATATTAATTGTAGAAGCATGAGGGGAAATAAGAGGAGGAGAAGAAAGAGGAAGAGGAGGGGAAAGTGGAGGAGAAGAAAGAGGAAGAGGAGGGGAAAGTGGAGGAGAAGAAGGGACAGGACTTTAGAGGAAAAGTAGGAAGTGGAGGAGGAGGAAGAGAAGAAGGAGTAGAAGGAGGAGAGGCATGAGAAGTAGTAGGAGGAGAATGAAGAGGAGTAGGTGCAGAAAGATTTATATTTCCGTTGAGATAACCATTACTTCTATCCTTAAAGATAGAGAAAGGGGCATAGATGTGGTGAAAGAGAGATTTAGAGTAGGCAGAGAAGTCAACATTGATCAGGGAAAGTAGGAAAAGGAGGGGAGTAAAAAGAAAGAAGAAGAATATTTTAGGAGGAGGTAGAGGAATGGAAGGGAAGTGGTGGTAGGAGGGAAAGGTATGAAATAAATACGTATGGGATGACAGGATCTACGAAGCTTAATTCGGACAGAAATACCAAGAGCAGGGTCATGAAAGGTATGAAATAAATACGTATGGGATGACAGGATCTACGAAGCTTAATTCGGACAGAAATACCAAGAGCAGGGTCATAAGAGTCTTTCTCCACCACACCCCCTGCCACCTCCACACGGAGAAATACCTCCACTAGAGTGGAAACCAAAAGACAAGCAGAATGGCAAGAAGTACAAGACCCGGGCTTCTTCAGCAAGGTCTCTCTGTCTGTCTGTCTGTCTGTCTGTCTGTCTGTCTGTCTGTCTGTCTGTCTCTCTCTCTCTCTCTCTCTCTCTCTGTCTCTCTCTCTCTCTCTCTCTCTCTCTCTCTCTCTCTCTCTCTCTCTCTGTCTCTCTCACTCCGTCTGTCTGTCTCTCTCACTCCGTCTGTCTGTCTATCTGTCTGTCTGTCTGTCTGTCTGTCTGTCTGTCTGTCTGTCTGTCTGTCTGTCTGTCTGTCTCTCTCTCTCTCTTTCTCTGTCTCTCTCACTCCGTCTGTCTGTCTCTCTCACTCCGTCTCTCTGTCTGTCTGTCTGTCTCTCTCTCTCTCTCTCTATCTCTCTCTATCTCTCTCTCTCTCTCTCTCTCTCTGTCTGTCTCATGCTAACACCAGGTGGTTCCATTCAGCTGCCCCCGGAGAAAACTTGACCTCATCAGACACTATACTGGAACACACTGTGCCGCACCAGACTCACACGGGCATAAATATTTCCAAATTAATTCATATATTTATCTGAATTTATCTTAATTCAATAATTTCTTTACAGCTCAATTAAGCCATCTGCTAAGCAAAGTCAAAGTCTGGTAACACAAGCACCCGAAAAAGAAAACTATAGTACTGGTTATTTATTGGTTGATTGACTGATTGATTGAGTGACTGATATGTATATATATATATATATACTTATATATGTATATATATATATATATATATATATATATATATGTGTGTGTGTGTGTGTGTGTATGTATATATATATATATATATATATGTATATATATATATATATATATATATATGACTACTATTACACAGGACGTGCGCACACAGATCTCTGGGTCCGCTAGCGGAGGCCACTGCTTTCTTTGTAACCTAACATTTTATATTGGACAAATATATCAAAACTAGAAATCTAACATTGTATATAGGACAAATATATCAACTATTGACTTATTTAATGCAGTACAAGTTAATATAAACTTTTATAGTGAAATAAGAAACTATTTTTAAGGCACTGTTTGTCTTTGAAATGCCAATTTTAGCCGGACTTAACAGGTATTATTGTATGAGGTTAGTGGACACCAGGGTTGGCGATTTTTTTTTTTTTATCTTTTAAAAAATATAAAAAATATATTTTTTTTTAATCAGATTTATTTGATTTGAATAATTGTTTTTATAAATTGTAAATATTGTGGGATTGCTATCTGATATGCGATCTGATTGCTAAAGGACATTTTTAGCATATCAATATAAGGAGCAATGTTATATAGACTTGCCACAAGTATACAAGGAACGGTATAAGCCGTAAGTAAGGACGGTATGCTCAGGTTCACTCGATTCCTCCAAGACTTTTCTCATCTTGGTGACATTTGTTGCATTGTCTGTCACAACACTTCCAATGTGACAACCAAAATCTTGTTCAGCCTTCTTGATTGAATTTTGTACAAGTTGTAGAAGATATTCAGCAGTTTGAGGTTTCCCTGATGTGTCTATTGTGTCAACTAAATAAATCTGACCAGTGGATGCTGCTAGAGTGACGCATATTATGGGCTCATTATGGATGTTAGACCACCCATCAATTGAAAGACATACAGTTTCATTTTTCAGGTCATCTGCACACTTTTTATATTCCTTTTCATACACAAGGTCCAAGTACTTATCAGCAATATCTTTTCTGGATGGAGGAATATAACCTGGCCTCAGGTTCTGAACCATCTTGAGAACTTTTTGCAACTTCTTTGTCGATATTTTCCTTGTGAGAGGCTGAAGTTTTTATGATAAATCTGTCCAGAGATGTTGATGACTTTCATTTAGATGAAAATGATTTAGCAGAAGTGGCGCCTGTGGAGGAGTCTGATAGTGACCTTTTTAATGGTGAAGTCAGGTTTGCAGATAATTCAAGTGGAGCCGATGATGAAGGAATTGAAGCTGTTGATACAGATCCTGAAATGGAAACAGAAAAATTTAACATATTGCATAATTTATATATTAATAAATAAATGAATGAATACAGTGTGATTTAGGCTACTTTTGAGTACAGTAGTTATTTTTCTAGATAATGATCATATTCACACAAGCCACTAAATTATTTGGAAATAATTAACAGGATATGAAATAGGTGGGCTTAGAATTCAGCCCACACAGGATTCAGTCCACCTTTAAATGCACCGAAAATAATGGGTTAGGTTGGTTAGGTTAGGCTAAATCCCTTTGGGCTGAATCCCATGTGGGCTGAATTCCAATGGAACCTATGAAATATATTACACAACGTTGAATGAAATTAATAACAATCATCTAGGACCCAAAGTTGAGTGGATACAGTATATTATAGTGATATAGTCATTACCCAAATTTAGAAGTAATGAAGTTGAAGTATCATCTCTTTAGGCCTTCACATTTTTATTGCACATGCTTTCCATTGTTCACCAAATTTATATATTTGCGTATGAAAAGGGAGAAATGCACACAATATAAGTAAAATTATTTACCTGGGTCATCAATTTCTTCTTCTATATGCTGTGGCTGACCTTGGCATTTATCTCTGTGAGATTTCAATCTTGACACAATGCCCTGTAGTTCCTGGCTGCAGTCGTTGTATTTAGCTCGGCACCCTTTGCCAGAAGTTGGTAGTTTTTCAAAATAATTCCAGACAGGATAATTTTTTCTGCCTGAAGGAACCACTCTGCCAGGTCCAGAAGACATCCTTCCTGGTTGATTCCAAAGCAGCAACTGACTCAGTGAGAAGCTGCTTACCTAGAACAAGTTTCAACAAGAATCTTGTTGAAACCGTTCCTTGTATACTTGTGGCAAGTCTATATAACACTGCTCCTTATATTGATATGCTAAA
>NC_134816.1:11055093-11057593 GCF_046742065.1 Oratosquilla oratoria
TGTTTACACTACTAATGCAAATGGCGGGTGTGCGGTACAGTCATACTGTGTTTTACAATAAAATAAGAGTGCAATACGCAGCAGTACTATCTAAAAACTACTTGGAATGATCTTCTATCTATGGTATTACGGTAATATTTTTTAGGAGGTAATGTTGACTTGACGAATTTTATGTTCATAAGTTATGCCGATACAATATGCGGTAACTGCTGGTGTTTGCTATACAACACAATACAAAAATGTATCATATTATTATAGCTTTAGTTAATTTACCGGTAGACGTAGGTAAGTTTATTATAGCTTTATTTCATCTACCGGTAGACCTAGGTAAGTTTTGGAACCACTGGTAGCCCACCATATGTTTGGGGTCGACCTATATGGTAGGTATAGGCCTAAGTCAGAATTTTGAGCTAAAAATCTTGAGGTCGACTTATATGCCAGGTCGACTTGTACGCCGCAATTTACGGTATATATATATATATATATATATATATATATATATATATATATATATGTATATATATATATACACATATATATATACATATATACTGTATATCGTATATATATATATATATATATATATATATATATATATATATGTGTGTGTGTGTGTGTGTGTGTGTGTGTGTGTGTGTGTGTATGTGTGTGTGTTTGTGTGTGTATAAAATAATAAATAATAATAATAATAATAGAAGGTTTATTTCAATTGCAGTAGTACACTGACAATAATACATTGCAAAAGCTGATTAAGAATATAGGACTTAGAGTATATACACTGTACAAGTTCACATAGAGTTGATAATGTGCACAATGGATGGGATGGCACTGTTTTTGTAGCGTTCAGTCCTTGGCACTTTGATTGGTACGAGCCTATTTCTGTGTCTAGTCTTGTGGCGAGGTGGTGGGGCGTCGGGAGGGAGGAAGTGACGGTATCTAGGGTGGGAAAGCAGGTTTTCTCCAAATTTCTTTAGTGCCTCACCGTGACGCTGGGACGCCCTAGACAGAGTGAGGGTGGTGAGAGCGTGGTCATAACCACTGTACTCCACGCTCAGGATGATCCCGCACGCTCTCTTTTGTACCCTCTCCAACTTTTGTCTCTGTGTGAGGGTGAGTGAGCTGGACCAGGCTGGTGAGGCATACATGAGGGTGGGGATAATGAAGGTTTTGTAGACCTCCTGTAGCTCAGATGTAGGTGTTCCTAATGATTTTAACCTGCTGAGCATGTATAGTTTGTAAGACGCTGTCCTGACTATGCTGGTGACATGTTGGTTCCAATTTAACTGAGTGTCGAGTGTGATGACCAAGATCTTGGTGGATTGGACCAGTTGAAGGGGGTAGGGCCCAATGAAAGTTGTGGAGGAGCCACCGCTTGTGTGGAGGTACAAAAGTGCATCACTAAGGTCTTGTTGGTGTTGATTGTGACGTTGTTGTCTTCCGTCCACGTCATGAGCTTGTTCAGGGTGTCTTGTAATGGTGCGTAATCAGGCCGCCTGGTGTTGATGGGGATGCCTACGGTGCTGTCATCCACATATTTCCATCTATGAGGAGTGTCCTTGAGGGCGTCATTAATAAGGATGAGGAAGCATAGGGGGCCCATCTTGGTACCCTGGGGGACCCCACAGGTCAGGGGGAGGAGGGAGGAAGTTGACCCCTGGTACCTGACCGCCTGCTGTCGTCCGGTGAGGAAATCTGCCAGCCATGCTATTAAGTGGGGCTGGATCCCCAGTTGGATGTGTGTGTGTGTGTGTGTGTGTGTGTGTGTGTGTGTGTGTGTGTGTGTGTGTGTGTGTGTGTGTGTGTGTGTGTGTGTGTGTGTGTGTGTGTGTGTGTGTGTGTGTGTGCACGCGTATGAGAGAAAGAGAGCGATGAGGGGAAGACAGATAGGAAGAGGGAATGAGAGAGAGAGAGAGAGAGAGAGAGAGAGAGAGAGAGAGAGAGAGAGAGAGAGAGAGAGAGAGAGAGAGAGAGAGAGAGAGAGAGAGAGAGAGAGAGAGAGAGAGAGAGAGAGAGAGAGAGAGAGAGAGAGAGAGAGAGAGAGAGAGAGAGAGAGAGAGAGAGAGAGAGAGAGAGAGAGATAGAGATTAGAGCAGTGGGTGACGTCATCATATCGGTCCTGCACATCTACCGGATATGACTCGCCGTTATGTCGTCCAACACGGTGATGTCCATTACGAAACCTAATATAATCAAACGCTTAATACCGGGCTTTATTCCACAACTGATTAAGTTCATCTAACTCATTCCAGAAGAGAAAATTTAAGTACGTTACCTAATTGGTGGGTTAAAGCTACGACATTAAATCTAATTTTGAAGGACTTATGAACAAGGCGCATTTGAAGGTTAATTTAAATGAACACTGAAATGGAATGTGTCCATATGTTTTAAGAATAGAGAATGTGGAGATGCAAATGATAGATAAGAGAAGACACAATTAGGTTAATGAAATAAGGAAGAAGACATTAACAGGAGGTTACTGTTGAAATACGAACGAAATTTA
>NC_134816.1:11062593-11075093 GCF_046742065.1 Oratosquilla oratoria
ATTTTTTTTGTTATATTTACCGTACTAAGTTCACCCAAAACATGTCACAGGTTTTATCTTGTAGTCCACTCTGAGGTGTTTCGTTTACGAATACTAAGCTAAGATAGTTGTTTAAAATATCACATATTCCTTCGTTTGAGTATTCAGGTTGACCATCAACAGATAATAGTGGGCCAATGTCATTCCTAAAAACCTTTTTATCTCTAATGTAACTATAGAATTTTTTGGGATTCTCTTTGGATTTATCAGCGATATTCATTTCGTATTGTCGTTTTCGTTTTTTATTGTCTTTTTTAAATCTGTATTATTACATGATTTTGATAGTCATTAGGTGCATCCGAGCACTTGTATTTTCTATAACCCTGTCTCTTTTATAAGCAATACTTTTTTCAGTTTCTTTGTCGAGCCATTTTGGGCTAGCCTGACTTAGGGGGGGGGGCGTCTGTCCTTAAACGGGATGTAAGTATGAATCATCTTAGTGTGTTTTGAAATATTTCCCACATCTGATCTACAAGTCTTTCGCTTAATTTTACCTCTCAAACTGTAAACTGAAGCTCCTGACGTAGTCCTATGAATTGAAGCTTACTAAAATCGGGCATTATCGGCTGAAAGAAACCTGCACAGCGAAGCTATAGTGATAATCCCATACCACACTCCTGGTCATATGGCCACTTCCCGAAGGGTGAGTGTGGTTTGGAATTTTCCGCAAGAATCATCAGAAATTCAACATTTCCGGCTCTGTGCAGGCATGAGCATTGACAACCCCACATCCCCCTCCCTACCCCTCCCTTCTTGGCCGGCTCGCCAACCGCCCGTAAGCTCACTTCTATCGCGGAAACAGAATGAGTGACCGGTCTCCCCGCTGCTAGCCTTGGTTTTTACCGGTGAGTCTGTTTCCTGCTTGTTAATCAACTGATAGTTTCAGCGCTTTCTACATGGTTACTAGTTTATTCCTTTCTTCGACCACCCTATTAGTAAACCAACTGTTGCCTTCTTAAATCTAAATTGGTCCAGATTATACCTATTACTGCGAGTCTGATGGTGCGGAGGGTGGCGCCCCTGAGGGTCATCAGGCCTCTCGGCAGCCCCATACCTCCTACGATCAATGGTCCTCTAACGCCTCACGGCTTGCCTCGTCAGGCCCTAGGCGTAGACTTTGACCTTATCCGCTCGCAATCCGTCTCCATATATTTCCGAGACATCCGTGGTAAAGAACCCGGGCCTCTCGGAGGACAGGGGGACGTGTCTTATGGTACGGAGGGTGGCGCCCCTGAGGGTCATCAGGCCTCTCGGCAGCCCCATACCTCCGACCATCATTGGTTCTCTGGCGCCGCTCGGCTTGCTTCGTCGGGCCCTGGGCGTGGAGTGTGGCCTCGTCCGGGCGCAGTCCCTCCGGCGTCTCCGGGCCGTCCGGGGTGGGCAGCCCAGGCCTCTCGGGGGACGGGGCGTGGGCGTGTCTGGTGGTCCTCTAACGCCTCACGGCTTGCCTCGTCAGGCCCTAGGCGTGTCTTATGGTAAGGAGGGTGGCGCCCCTGAGGGTCATCAGGCCTCTCGGCAGCCCCATACCTCCGACCATCATTGGTCCTCTAACGCCTCACGGCTTGCATCGTCAGGCCCTAGGCGTAGACTTTGACCTTATCCACTCGTAATCCGTTCCCATACGTCTCCGGGCTGTCCGTGGTAAGAACCCGGGCCTCTCGGAGGACAGGGGGACGTGTCTTATGGTACGGAGGGTGGTGTCCCTGAGGGTTATCAGGCCTCTCGGCAGCCCCATACCTCCGACCATCAACGGTCCTCTAACGCCTCACGGCTTGCTTCGTCAGACCATAGGCGTGGACTTTGACCTCTTCCGCTCGCGGTCCGTTCCTCCAACGTCTCCGGGTCGTCCGTGGGTGGGCGGCCCGGGACTCTCGGGGGACGGGGGGACGTGTCTGGTGGTGCGGAGAGTGGCGCCCCTGGGGGTCGGCAGGCCTCTCGGCGGCCCCGTGCCTCCGGCCATCAGTGGTTCTCTGGCGCCGCTCGGCTTGCTTCGTCGGGCCCTGGGCGTGGAGTGTGGCCTCGTCCGGGCGCAGTCCCTCCGGCGTCTCCGGGCGGTCCGGGGTAGGCAGCCCAGGTCTCTCGGGGGACGGGGGGTGGGCGTGTCTGGTGGTGCGGGGTGGTGCCCCTGGGGGTCGGCTGGCCTCTCGGCGGCTCCCGTGCCCCCGACCGGACCCGCCTTTTCGGGCGGGTCCGTGAGCCCACCTTCCTCCCGGAGCCGCTCACGTAGACCCAACAGGAAGTCCCGCTCGAGAAAGAGTTCTATCTCACCCAAGAGGCCTAGGACGATCAGCTCGTCCACACCCTCCACATCCCGGTCACGGCACCACCCTCCTTCCGTCCCTGATAGGCCTTGTCCTCGACTCTGCCCTATCGCGCTATCCGGCCTTTCAGGCAGCGCAGACCTGAGCATCCCCCCCCCCTCCAGAGCAGCCTTCTAACGAGCCTCCGGCTCTGGCCCCCTCTCCCACAGTCCCTCCTGGTCCTTCCTTCCACCCCTCCGCGCCGGCGGCGGGTATAGGACTGAAAGGCCCCTCTCATGAGGAACCCCCCCCCCCCAATTAAACGACCATCGGGTTGGGGGACGGGGTGGAGGACCACCTCCGTTCTTCTTTACCTTATCCTCCTACCACGACGGACTCTTTCGAGTTCCGCCCCTTCTCATGGTATGACCTTACCTGCATCCCCCTTGTGTGCGGAGAGGGATTTTATTCAGCAAAGATGGGGTCTCGCCTGGTGGAAACGCTCTTCAGTACGGGGTCCTCTCATCATCTGAATTACATCATTTGACGTCTCGATCTGGACTCCTCCCTACTAGGCTGTCCAGGCACCCAGGAAATGACACCTCGCTATATCACAATGTGATCCTGTGACGTCACGATGTGATCCTGTGACGTCGTGATGTGGTACTTTGACGTCACGTGATGCTGTGACATCACAATGTGATCCTGTGACGTCGTGATGTAACCCTGTGGCATCACGATGTGACCACGTGACATCACTAATTCTGTAACATTACTGTATGGTCCAGTGAAATTATAATGAAAACATATGACGCCACGATGGGGGTCCTGTGACATCATTTTGTTTGTGTTGTCACGATATGATTACATGATGTCACGATGTGATACTAGTTCACGATGCGATCAGGTAACGTCAATATGCGATAAAGTAATGTCACGATGTGATAAGATGACGTCATTATGTGATAATATGAGGTCACGATGTAGTCCTATGATGTCAATTTGTGGCCCTGTGACGTCACGAGACGATCCTATGACGTCATAGTTAGATCCGGTGATGACACAGTATAATTGCATGTCACTAGGTATTAAATATATGGAAGTCAGCTTGTGGGTGATGAAACGTCACAAACTGCCATAGCGCACTATTGGATGAGGACGCTCGCCACGGGCTTCGAGGACTTCCCACGGGAAGACTTGGGGTGAGTTGGATACATACCGAGGGTCCAGGCCCGTCTTAGCGGGAGACACTCAGGGAACGTCTTCTCCCAGGACGAAGCCTCTTGACTAACGCCCACGGACGAGGTCGCTCGGAAACGACCTCGGCCTCGCATGTATGTTGTTATACGTTCTACAATCGATTTTGTGACTTCACTACACCCTCCGGGGATCGGAATCCACCTTGCCCTACTAATTTTATTCTTTTTACCATACCAAAGAAAGGTCCAGGAAAAACGAGACTGGCTATGAACCTGAGCGCACTGAAAAAATTCTTGAAACCCCTGCTATTCAAGATGGTGTCGGTGGCTCAGGTCCGGTCAGCACTCCGGGAGGGAGTTGGGTTAGCGTCCCTGGACCTTCTGAACGCAGATTGGCATTTCCCCATCCACCGCCGATATCGCCGTTTCCTGATGTTCCAGGTAAGGAGGGAGACATATTATTTTACCAGAGTCCCTTTCGGACTCTCGCTTACCCCGAGGATCTTCACGAAACTAGTGAGAGTGGTATACGCACGATGAACGGAAGCGAGCGTCTCCACACTCATGTACCTAGACGGCTAGTTGATGCATTTGCCCACCGGGGAGGGTGCATCGGCCGACATCTCGGTGGCTCTGAGAGTGTTGGCGGACGTGGAGTTCGGGGTGGACTGGGACGGGTATGCCCTCGCCTACACACAGAGACTTTATTGGCTCGGGATTGAGTGGGACACAGTCGGCGCTCTTCGGGCGCTCCACTGCGTCAAGAGGGCGTGCTTCCTTCACGCGTTCTCCCGCCTTCGGTAGGGGTGGGGGGTTGCCTCAAATTCGCAACCCCGGCCCTTCCACTGAGCCGCTTAGGGCGCCAACGGCCAGCACGGGAGGTCGACAGGAGCATACCGCTCCTCCCGCGCGACCTGCCCGGGCCGGTACCCTTAGCACTCCACAGCTTGTTGCGTCCCTGGCTTCGGTCGGGGGCCCTGCGCCGGTCGGTCCCATAGTCCCCGCCCCCACCTTGAATGACAGGGGCGGCGGACGCCTCGGACATGGGGTGGGGCTTCCAGTCGAACTGGAGACATCAAGCTTGCCGGGGATGGTCGGAAGATAGAAGGTCACTACACATCAACCTTCGGGAGCTGATAGCGGTGAAAGAATGACGAGCGACACCCCGAAATTTCCTGCATGAGCGTCCGCTTCGACATAGACAATGTGACGGCAGTACAGTGAGTGAAAAGGCAAGGTACGACCCGACCAGGTCCACTCATAGCCCTGTCGGAAGACTTCTTCGCCGAGGCATCTCGCAGGGTCATATCACTCTCGGCGAAGTATGTTCCGGGTCGAGAGAACGACTGGGAGGACGCTCTATCCAGGTTTCAGGAGACTTCCGTGGAGTGGCAACTATGCCCACAAGTGTTCGAGTCGCTCTCCCTCCGCTACGGCACCCCAGAGGTGGACCTGTTTGCCTCCCCAAATACGACCCAGCTCCCATCTACCTCACCTACAACCAAAGGACACGCACAGGAGGCCCAGACGCCTTCACGGAGGACTAGAACCGCTGGAAGTACGTATACATTTTCCTCCTCCAGCGACACCGGTCCTCCTGAAGGTCATGCAGACCCTCATGTCCTTCAAAGGTCAGGTCCTCCTGATAGCTCCCTACTGGCCAACCCAGTCGTGGTTCGGGGAGCTAATGAGATGGTGCCCTTCTCCCCTTCTACTATGGTCAGCCTGCCTAGCCAACAACCTTACCGCACCTCTCCAAGCGTCACTTCAACTTCATACTTGGAGTTTCTACGGGGAGCTCTCAGCCAACTCTTCTCTACAGAGGCAGCAGGCAAGATGCTCAGAGCTCACCTTCCGTCCTCAGTGCGGCAATATAAATCCTGCTGACGGAGATTCCAGAACTACCTTCGGAGACACGCGATAGTGACCATCTCCGCCAGCACGGTTCTGGACTTCCTGACTTGGCTAGCTGACTCCACCAACAGGGCACCGGCGACGATCTCGGCTCACTATACAGCCCTCACTTATCCGCTACGCTTTGGCATGAACATTCGAGTGCCACAGAGGAAGCGAACCCTCCTAATGAAGGGGATCAGTGCCTCGAGAGAGCCGAGACATCAACCGGTCCTGGCCTGGTCCTTGCATTGTGTTCTGCAGTACCTGGCGTTCGAAAGGGCCATTATGGAGGAAGAACACTTCCTTCAACGTGCCGTATTTCTGCTCGCCTTGACTACGGACTACAGGGCTTCACAGCTGGCGGCAATCATCCGATCTCTTATGTACACCTTGCCCCCCTACCTCACCGCGTTCCACACCGGCCATCCGTCGTTCACTGACATTCTGTCTTCCTAAAATGATCTTCTGCCCTCCACTGTCATTATATCTTCCCGTGATATTTTGTCCTCCACTATCATTGCATACCATCGTGATATTTTGTCCTCCACAATCATTATATCCCATCTTGATAATTTGTCCTCCACTATTATTACATCCCATCGTGATATTTTGTCCCTTTGACATTACATCCTAATGTAATTTTTCTTCCTCTACGGACTTTATACCCTAAAATGATATTTTGTTCTACACTGACATATTGCTCTACATTATTGCTATACCCTACTCTGTTTTACCCAATACAATCTATTTCCCCTTCCCTTCGAGTTTCTACCCCAAAAAAGGAACTACTTCATAACGAACTCCCACAATGAGGTTTGTAAGAACATCTTTGCTTCTGCGTGTAAGATGGATCCCATTAGAAACATAAAGGTCATGACGCCTGGAAAACAGATACCAAGGATCAAGAAAGTGGTATCCCAGTTGCATGCACAATCGTGATATCCTCTCATTGATCCTTGTGGCTCTACTGTTCCAACACGTGCCATCGTAGATCCTCGGAAGGATTCCACAGACTACGTGATGGCTCCCACGCTCCTTCACCTACTGAAGAAGGACCTTGTAATTCCGAACAAGTTCCTCTGATGTCACCCTACTTACATCGTTATCTCTCGTATGAACAATCGTAACCGTGTTCATCCGCCTTTGGTCCCTGATGGTCTGGGTACAATCGGCGATCCCACGGCCCGGTTGACATACAATCTTGCAGCGTCGTTTAGTCTTCCACTGCAGGATGTTGTCATAGCCTCGCACCATGGAGTTCCCCACCACCAAGAACTTCTGATTTTCAGCCACCTCATTCTCCAGCAGAGCAAAACGATTGGCTAGGGCCAGCGGTTGCTTCGCTGGGCACCCGCTTACCGAACGCAGGCTCGACAAACGGGACACCACGGAGCGCCACTCGCTCACGGCAGTGGCAGAAGTAGAAGAGGTGGTACGCTCTTTGGGTTGTGGGGAGGATTCACTCTTCTCACAGATCGCACCCTTGAGAAGACGAATTTTCTCCTCACACATCCTGAGACGGTCCTCCAGGTTCACACAAACTTCACAAGCTATTTCGCTCCTACTTCGACAATACTAACGATAGAGAGAAAATATAAACAAAAGAAAACAAAAGCGGTCACTAAATAAGCTAAATACACGAAGCTTACTCTATTTACGTTATACTATTACTCCTACCTTTGGAGTACAGTAACAGACTACTGTTTTGATTCTAAATTACTAGAACACTACACTTTATCTTATACCAGTGATTGTGAATTACAAAAACACAACACAATCCTTTGTCCCTATTCAAAGATATAAACTTCACAAAAGTAATAAACTTAATAAGAGGCATTCGCTAGCTGGTGTCTCGGCAGAAGACAATTACTCAAGCTGAGGTCACGGAGCAGACTCTCTCATAACATCCAACGACGTGTCTAACCGCGCCACCCTCTGCAATTTTACTCCTTCAAACTTGTTTGTCTCGTCTTTCTATCATCTCTCTCTTTGATCCACACTTTCTATCTCGTGGCTTCTTTCATTAACACATGTGCTCAACCGCCTATAATTCTTTTCGAGCTAACTTTCATACCTAATTCTATTCCCTCTCTTATACAACCTTCATAATATCTTTCATTTCAGTATGGTCTCTTTTATATTTGCTACCCTACCAGAAATACCATATTACTCCCAGCATTGGAATTACTAGTGTAAAGAAATTTTCAACATTACTCTATACTTCTATTCAGGGAACATGAATTTGTTTAAAGAGAATCATGTCAGAATAAGATTTATATTACTTGGTTGAAGATCTTTCTCCCCTCATTAATCGTGGAGGCCAAATTAATAGATTTGATTTGGGTTAAGTACAAGTGATATTAGAAAGATGAGTGCCTTCAGAGAATGACATCGTATCAAACTAGAGTCTGTACTCTGAGATCCTGTCTAGGCCAGTTACCAGCATAATTCGTGAACGTCAACTCTTGCTATATGGGCATGTGGCGTGTTTCCCTAATGCTGATCCTATTCACAGGGTTGTCTCTCCAAGAAACGACCCTCGATGCAGGAGACGATGTGGACGCCCACAGAATTCATGGGTGGGTCAAGTTGATCAAACCTGTCGAGAATTGTTTGGAGTGGGAAGGGAGAGTAGCTGCATGGGAGCTTGTTCGGAGAGACCGTGAGGACTGGTGCTGGCGTGTGAGTGAAAGAACTCGCTTCCTGGCGTATTCTCCCGAATGATGATGAAGATGATGGTGGCAAACTCTTTATTCGAGAGAGTCGCTGTCTTCCGAGACACCTTCATCTAGAAGTCTACCTTTAAAGGAATGAAATGAACTATATTTAGACTGAATAAGATTGTATGGATTCCGTTGCTGCATTGAAGGGTAAGTCCCTTCAGAATGTTGGCGTATATTTGGAATTGTGCTTTGGCTGATATTATTATTTTTTTTTTAAGCAAAGGAAGTGAGGGGAGCTTCTATTTGAGAACTATGTTCTCAATTACCTTCTTCAATATGATGACATACAAGGTTCCATTCTCCCGGAAAACGATTTTATTTAGAAGCGGAAATACCCATAAAGTGAAGCTGTTAGACAATGAACTCTCTGGATAAAATTTTGGGGCTTGACAAAGCTTTTGATGACAATTAACGGCTTCATCCAGGAGAGAATAAGGCCGAAAATGAACTGACACGTCATTAAGGTAGAAATGAGCACTCGATGTCAATTATCGGCTTTAAGGGAAAAGTAATAAGGCCGATAATTAGCTGTCATATTCGCAAGATTAGAATAAGCCCGATAAACATTAGGTGACAATTATAGTTCCTATGTTATCAGGAAATAAGGCCTATGATTGATTGCTACGATACTTTTGGCACTTCAGTGTTGAAGAATAACGCACAATTAGATTTATAGTACACGTTGGATGACAACTTTTATTTCATATATTTATATAGATACATATGTACACACACGATAACTCTTTGGTTTCCTATCTTATGAGACCCGTTACTTAACAAATTCAAAGAGAAAGTGGTTTCGATGCAAACCCCCACTGTACGTGTTGGGTTCGCGTAAAGATGCTAAGGTCGTACTTTCATTTGGTATTCAGTCGTGAATACACGTAGGGTGAGACTCAACTTTTGTACCTTCTTTTGTGAACTTAGCAAGATATCGGTCTAGCAACTCAGGATATCCAAGTTCGATTCCTAGATGCGAAAAAAAAGAAAGAAAAGGAAGAATAAAAAAGAAAACAATGTGAAGAAAGACAAAGAAAGAGAAAACACAAAAAGAGAAAAACATATAAACTTTTATAAAACTTGTATGAGATATATATAAGCATATGTAAAGTGTTATGGGAAGGGGTAGCAAGATTAATAACCAGGCGCCGCAGAAATCGATCACAACTTAAGCCGAAAAACATGAAAATTCAATTGAAGGAAACACTACACAGCAAAAGGGTTGAGTAATGATAAGTTAACAACATTATATAACTTTACTGATATAATATTAAGAACATCATATACACCTAATAACGAAGGTTAGTTAGACCTAGATGATTCATTGGCAAAATTCATGTCGTCGACCCCGAGGCCGGAGTCATGTGTAATTAAAAAAAAAAAAAAAAAAAAAAAAAAAAAAAAAAAAAAAAAATTCTGATACCTTGAAGTAAACATGCTTTTCGATATATATATATATATATTTATATATATATATATATATATATATATATATATATATATATTGACCAGTGTCTGTTTACCACAATTCCCTGTTTCCAAAAAACAATACATACAATAAAAAAAATTCAGAAGTATTTGACCACACTCTGGTTTTCCAAATGCAAATAACTGTTTTTGTTACTGAGGACGAAATTTATACAATTTACATAGCCTATTGTTTAGAGAAAATGTTGGCGTTAATTCAGTAAAAGACACGAATACATAAAGTATTCACTCACATGCCGGCGCCAGTCCCCACGGTCTCTCCGAGCATGCTCTCATGCAGCAAACTTGAGCAGTACGAGTAAAATCTATACCCCGCTCAAGATCACTGTGGTATCGTCAGAATATTGAAACCGATTAAATGGTTGATGGACCTCACATACCACTTTCCTCGCTCATTGTACTTAAAAATCGTCAAGGGTCTGGAAATGACACTTGTAAACCTATTGACCACATACAATACAAAAACAAACAAACAAACAAAATAAAATAAAATAAATAGAATAGAATAGAATAGAATAGAATAGAATAGAATAGAATAGAATAGAATAAAATAGAATAGAATAGAATAGAATAGAATAGAATAAGATAAAATAAAATAAAACAAAATAAAATAAAATAAAATAAAATAAAACAAAACAAAATAAAATGAAATAAAATAAAATGAAATAAAATAAGAAATAAAATAAAATGAAAAACAATATATTTTCTCTTCACATTTTCATTTCATGTACTTGGATTTGTTTACATTCTGAAGAAAATAATTAAAAACCATGAAGTGCACAAGATTGTGTGTGTGTGTGTGTATGTGTGTGTGTGTGTGTGTGTGTGTGTGTGTGTGTGTGTGTGTGTGTGTGTGTGTGTGTGTGTGTGTGTGTGTGTGTGTGTGTGTGTGTGTGTGTGTGTGTGCGTGCGCGCGCTTTATGGATGGGGATGACAGGTGGTGATGGATATGGAGCTGCCTAGTGTAGGACTTATGGTCTCTTGCATTCTCCTTCATTCTTATGTTCTTATGTGTGCGTGTGAGTGTGTGCGTGTGTGTGTATATATGCGTGTGTTTGTTTGTTTGTTTGTTTGTGTGCGTGTGTGTGTGTGTGTGTGTGTGTGTGTGTGTGTGTGTGTGTGTGTGTGTGTATGTGTGTGTGTATGTGTGTGTGTGTGTGTGTGTGAGTGTGTGTGTGAGTGTGTGTGTGTGTGTGTGTGTGTGTATGTGTGTGTGTGTATGTGTGTGTGTGTGTGTGTGTGTGTGTGTGTGTGTGTGTGTGTGTGTGTGTGTATTTACCTAGTTGTATTTACCTAGTTGTATTTTGCGGGAAGGGGAGCTATGCTCGTGTTGTCCCGCCTTTGTATCTTGCAGTGTCTAGTTTGTTTTTAAACTTATGAATGGTTTTTGCGCATACTATTTCATTGTCCAGTTTGTTCCAAGTGTCCAAAACTCTATGAGGAAAACTGTTTTTCTTCAGTTCTCTTCTATAGCTATGTTTTTTTATTTTCTTTCCATGTCCTCTTGTGTTTCTTTTGTCCCAGTTAAGTAAGTTCTCACTATCGAGTACCTCTGTGCCTTTCATGATTCTGTAGATGGTCAATAGGTCACCTCTCTCTCTTCTTTGCTCCAGTGTCGGTAACTCCAGTTTAGCCAATCTCTCTTCGTATGATAGGTTTGCAAGTGCAGGTGCCATTTTTGTAGCTGCTCTTTGGATTCTTTCTATTTTCTTTATATTCTTTTTGGTACTGGGGGACCACAATGTCGCTGCATACTCTAATCTAGGCCTTATCAATGTAACCAATATTTTTTTCATCATGTCTTCGTCCAAGTATGTAAACGCCACTTTTATTGATCTTAGCAAGTTGTAAGTCTCCCCGACAATTTTGTTAATCTGTATATCATAGGACAAGTCGTTCGTGATAATTACTCCCAAATCTTTTTCGGATCCTACTTTCTTTACTTCTTTGGTTCCAATTGTATATTTTCCTGATATTCTGTTTTTGCTTTTTCCAAACTCCATTATGCTACACTTCTTAGTATTAAAGTCCACTTCCCATTTCTGACTCCAGTTCCATACCCTATTTAGGTCTTCTTGCAGTGCTTCACAGTCCTCATCAGTTTCTATTTTCCTTAGCAGTTTGGCGTCATCGGCAAAGAAGCTCATGTAGCAGTTCACGTCCTCATCCATGTCATTCATATAGATAGCAAACATTATTGGTGCCAGCACAGATCCTTGCGGTACTCCACTGATCACCTCTTTCCAGTCTGAATATTTTTCTCTGAGCACTACTCTCATCTTTCTACCAGTCAGAAAGTCCTCTATCCATTTTAGTAGGTTTCCCTGTATTCCTCCTATGTGTTCCAGTTTTTTTAGTAGTTTTCTGTGTGGTACTTTGTCAAAGGCTTTTTGCAAGTCTAGGAATGCACAATCAGCCCATCCATTTCTTTCTTGCACTATGTCTATTAGTCTTGAGTAAAAGCATATTAAGTTTGTGGAGCATGATCTTCCTTGTCTGAATCCGAATTGTCTTGGGTTTAATATGTCATTGTCTTCCAGATGTTTTACCCATCTATTCTTGATTATTTTCTCACAAATTTTGGCAATGGTGCTTGTTAGTGATACTGGCCTATAGTTGGTGGGTTCTTCTTTGTTTCCTCCTTTGTGTATTGGTACAATGTTAGCGTTTTTCCAGTCCTCGGGTATCTTTCCTTCTTTGAGTGAGCTGTTTATTAAGATGTGTATTTTGTCTGTTAGTTCTTCTTTGCACTCCTTTAGAATCCAATTTGCAATACCGTCCGGGCCATGTGATTTTCTGACATCCAGCCTTGATAAATGTTCTGATATTTCCTTTAGTGATGCTGTAAACTCATTCATGAGGGGAGATTTCTTGTTTTTGTCTATGTCACAATTCGGTATTTTCTCTCTGGTGAA
>NC_134816.1:11080093-11097593 GCF_046742065.1 Oratosquilla oratoria
TTGTAGTACATGATCTTCCGCTTCTAAATCTAAATTGGTTTCGATTTAATATTTTGTTCTCTTCCAAGTGTTTATTTCATTCATTTTTGATAATTCTTTCGCATATTTTTGCAATTGTGCTTGTAAGGGATACCGGTCTATAATTTGTTGGATTTTCTTTATTTCCTCCCTTATCTATTGGTACAACATTAGCATTTTTCCAGTCTTGTGGTACTTTTCCTTCTTTGAGCGAGAAGTCAATTATCTTGTGTATTTTACCTGTGAGTTTATCTATGCATTCTTTTAATATCCAGTTCGCTATTCCGTCTGGCCCATGTGACTTTCTGACATCGAATTTCCTTATTTAGTCCCTTATTTCTTTCTGTGTTACCATTATTTCTTTAATTTTAGGGGATCCTTCTTGGTGATTATCATCCCACAATTATGAGCTTTCAATTATATAAACAGACTTAAAGTGTCTGGTCGTTACTTCAGCCATTTCTATATCTTCTATGTATTCTTTATTTCTTTCACGCAGTTTCACTATTTTATGTTTGTCTCTTAGTTTGTCATTTACATATCTGTAAAATAGTTTAGTTTGATCTTTGCATTTTGCTATTATATCTTTTCATAGTTTCTTTTTTCCTCTCATCGTATGTCTACGTATTCATTTCTCAGTTTGAATTAGTCTCTTTTTTGTCTTTTTTTTTTTATCTTTTCCAAGCTTTGTCTCTTCTACTTTTAGCATCGCTACACTTTTTATTATACCAGCACTTTATATACTCCCTTTTCTGTTTCAGTTTGGGCACATGTTTTTCTGTTCCCTCCTTATATATTTCTTTAAAAATGTTCCATTTCTCTTCCGTCTTTGTTTTATCATTTGCAATTTTTTTCCAACAGGCATTTTGAATTTTTTGTTGTTGTTGTTGTACATTAATCTTCCTTCTCTATGTTTCTCGTTCCTTTTCACAACATTTTGCTCCTTAAACTTGATCTCTATTAGTATGTGGTCACTCTTTCCAAGTGGTGTTTTATAGTTTATTTCTTCCACAATTTCAGATTCAGAGGTGAATATCAAATCTAATCTCGGTGGTTCTTCCTTATGTCTATATCTAGTACTTTCTTTAACCCATTGATCCAATGTGTAATCGATGGTCATATCCTCTCCACTTCCCATTGTCAATTCTTCCCAATTTATTTCCTTTGCGTTAAAGTCACCCATAATCAATATTATTTCTCTACATTTCAGTGTCTCGGTTAATTCATTCTTTGTGTCTTCTAATTATTTTGAGTGTTCGCTGTCAGTCCAATTCTTAGTTTTTGGTGGCACACATACAACTATAAACTTTCTACTTTTCATACTGTTGCCTTCTGTTGCCTTTATTACATTTAGGTCCTTTCTAGTCAATAGCATGACTCCTACCGCTGTTTTCCATCCTATTTTTCGACCAAAGGTTGTATAAACCTTGTCCCACCATACTTGATCGTATAGGACCTTTCAGTTTTGTCTCCACAATTCCCATTATGTCAGGTTTCTCTATTGACAAATAGTCATTCAATTCACTTAATCCTGAAATCATACCGTCCATATTTGTATATGCCACTTTTAATTTTATATTTTCTTCTCTTTTTTGGTTTAAGTTTCCATTTTTCTGATATACCATTTTCTCAGTCTCAGATACAACGCTCTCTCTCAATAAATAGATTGATAAATAAAATAAAATAAAAAATAAATAAATAAATAGATAAATAAATAAATAAATAAATAAATAAATAAATAAATAAATAAATAAATAAATAAATAAATAAATAAATAAATAAATAAATAAATAAATAAATAAACAAATAAATGAAAAAAAAAATATATATAAATAAATATATATATATATTACATATACATATATATATATATATATATATAAATATATATATTTTCCGTCTCCGTTCTCTTCTCGTTTTTTCTCCTTGGCTTCACTTCTCAATGCCCTATCTGTCTCTATATCCTCTTCATTCATTTACTTTTTTATCCACGCATTTTTGTATTTTTCACTGTTTGCTAGTTTTGCCGCTTTTGATAGTATTTCTTCTGGTATCATTTGAGTTCTTAGTTTAATTTTCATTGGTCTGTTATTTATTTATTTTTTTTCTTTTGAGTATGTACCCATTCTGCGTGCGTCATCAATTTCTGTATCCGGATTCTGTCCTTTGTCCTGAACAGCTTCTAGTATCTCCTTGGCAATTTCTTTCTCTTTTCTCTTTGGTATTTGTGTACATTGTGTTTTTCACTGATACCGTAAACCACAATGCATTTCTTTTTGTACACTGTGTTTCTCACCCAATTTTTTTTTCTTTGATCACCTTGATTACTGTTTCCTATGCATTCTCTTCTACCTGCTGCTGTACTATTTCTTTGAATGAGTTTTTGATTTTCCCGTTCCCTTTTCCACTGACTTTTTATTTCGTTCAGATCAGTCTCTTTGATTCTTCCATCTTTTCAGTTACTGCATGCAATTGCTCTTTGACCTCTTTCTTCAGTTTTTTATTTGTCTTTCTAACCTCGTTTTCCCTTCATTTTCTAATTTTATCGCACTTAGTTCACTTTTTAACTCGTTTGATTCTCTTAATATCACCTCATTAGTTGTGTGTAGGTTGGATACCTCTAACTGCAAAGCTTTATAGTCTAATTTTAAATCAATCAATTTATCTGCTAAGTTGTTAATTTCTCTATTTCTTATTACTCTGCTAATCCTAAGATCTCTATCTGTGTGTGTGTGTGTGTGTGTGTGTGTGTGTGTGTGCGTGTGTGTGTGCGTTTATTTGTCTAGGGATATGCATACAAACATCAAATTATGCTTCTTATGAACCAGCCGTATATTTTAATCTATTTATTTCATTATAGTGTGTCAGGAATTGGAGATGGTTAAAGAAAATGGAGAAAAGTGGGAGATAAACCATCTGTTGTTTGTGGACGATAATGCGCTTGTGGCAGGATCAAAGGGAGGATTAAGAAAGTTAGTGACAGAGTTTGGGAAAGTGTGTTAAAGAAGGAAGTTGAAGATAAATGTGGGTAAAAGTAAGATGATGAGATGTACAAGGGGTGAAAGTGGCAGCAGGCTGGAAGTGAATATTAAGGGAGAAAGACTTGAGGAACTGGATAGTTTTAGATACTTGCGTGCGAACGTGGCAGGAAAGGGAAGAGTGGAAGTGGAGGTAAAATGTAGATTGAGAGAAGCGAGTAGATGCCTTGGTGGATTAAAAAATGTAATGAGAAATAGACATTTGGGAATGGATGCCTAGTTGAGATTATATGAAGGAGTGATTGTGCCGACAGCACTGTATGGAACAGAAACATGGAACATAAGAGAGGAAGAGAGAAGGTGTTTGAATGTGTTGGAGATGAGGTGTCTGAGAGGTATGATAGGGGTTACTAAGCTGGATAGAGTGAGAAATGAGGAGGTGAGGAGGAGAATGGGGGTGGAAAGGGAATTGGGAGATAGGGTTGATGAAAGAGTATTGGGATGGTTTGGACACATGGTGAAATTGAGTGAAAAAAAACTAGAAATAGAGGTGTGGAAGGCAGATATGGAAGGAGTAAACATGAGTGGGCGACTTAGGATGAGATGGATGGATGGGGGTAAAGGGGGCTTTGTGGAAGAGGGAATGTCTGTTGAGGAAGGAAGGGAGAGGACAGAAGACAGAGGTGAATGGGGAATGGTTGTATATGGATGATGCTGTGATGCATGAGGTAGAATGGGTGGGGGTTAGGGGGAGAGGAAGTATATGTGAGAAAAAATTGACGCAGCCCGAAGGGATTTCTCCCCGTCTTCTCCTTTTCTGCATGAGGGGACGGAGAGGGGGGTCGCCGATTTAACGAAGCGGCCTTGCTGTAGATGTGCTGTGTCTTGCGACACTGCTTCTGACCCAGGGCAGTGGACAAGGTGCAGGGATGACCCGTCATCCAGGAGGTGCCAAGATATGAGGGAGGAAAGAGGGTGGAGGGGAGTGGAGTGTGATAGGGATGGATTGGGTGGGAGTGTTTTTTAATGCCTTTGTTTTTTGGCTACCTCCCTTGTAAGGGGGGAAAAAGCCTTTGGTGTATGTATGTATGTATGTATGTATGTATGTATGTATGTATGTATGTATGTATGTATGTATGTATGTATGTATGTATGTATGTATGTATGTATGTATGTATGTATGTATGTATGTGTGAGTATGTATGTATGTATGCATGTACGTATGTATTTTATCATTATCGTTATTATTTTTTTTATTATTATTATTATTTCCATCACTTCACAGAAAGGTTGATGGCTATTCCGATTAAAGAAGCAACACCATTGTTTGGTCAGCTTTGATTCTGCCTTGTGAATTTGAATACAATCCCAAACGGCATCTACTGATTTTCACTCTTCTGAACGTTTTTGTACACACCAAAATAATTCATTCAGTTTAGTTAAAGCCCTTGTTACTAATGAATTATATAATTTTCTCCACTGTCAACCATTAACTGTGCGCCGATGTTGTAATCGGGAGCGTGCTGGGATAGCATTTGCTTACTTGTGGGGTTGGATCTCTCAGATTCCCAGTAATGACTGTTACTGCTCTGGACAGTCCAAGCGCATAGGGCAGAAATGACGGCTCTGTTCGCAGCTGGGCGGCTCATGGTGTAGGTTTCTCATATCTTTATTATAATTCATTTGCATCCAACATATCAAATTTGGTACGTTTAAGGATTTGTCGACGCTAACACCAAGTAATTCTATTCAGTCTATGAAAACCTTTGGTGTTACTGAGGCCTAGAACAAAGTAGTTAAAGGACTCTTGGGATCAAGCCTTCATTCAGGACCAATAGATAAATCAATACATAGACCATAGGCGATGGCTTCGGTCGCGGTAAGCCATCTCCTGATGTCAGTTCCCCTTTGAGAATCAACAAATGAATCAATGGTTTACAATCGGTGGCAGCGCCGTGAGATACGGGTTCCTGTATCCTATATCTCCCTCCCCAACATCGACAACCTATAAATCATTAAAGGATTCTGCCAATACTGAGCTGATACCATGATGAGAAACGCTTCAAATCGGCTCGTCTTACATGTAGTTGCAAAAGCTATACCCTCCAGGCAACATTTCACGCACCAATGGGTACTAATGAGCTGACTAGTGTTCGTTCACGCTAGTCTCCCTACTAAATTCTCTCCATGTCTATGTAACAAACTCGAAAGCTTTTGTTGTTTGTTTGTTTGTCTGTTCTAAAACATTATCGTCATTTCTTAGCGAATCTTTCTTAGGTTTAGCACGGTGGTCCACATACAACCAAAAATAATGCAGGAACACTGAAAACCCTAGTTTTGGGGTAACATACTGTATATAGGGTATTCGTTTAGCAGCCAGACAATGCCAAGTACCTTTCTTGTTTATTATGAAACCACGTCGTCATTTTTTAACAGATCTTTACGAAATTTGCCACAAAATACGGTAAGGTATACTGTAAGGTATGCCCTCTCTAAAGTAATATCTCTAGGAAATTTGTTTGGCACGAGGGCAAGACCAATTAACCCAACCACCTTGCTATTTCTCATCGGGTTTTTACCAGATTTTGTACGGTCGTCCACATGCACCCCAAAAGGATATATGAACAATAGAACTCCGCGTCCGAACTTCCTCCGTAGTAATATAGCTAGAACATCTATTCTACACCCGAGAAACGCCGGATACCTCTTGGAGCTGTATAAATGTTTTTGTAAAGACCTCTCGTTATATTCATGTTTTTATGTGTAACATTCAAGGAAAATAATGTGGAAGTGCATATGTTTATTTAGATGAAGATAGTGTGGTGCCGTCGATTGATTAGTGTTTAACCAAGAGCACCTCCAATGGGAGTGATCAGAGATACCCACATAAGAACGATTTGGGAAATAAGAAATCAAGGTATACGCTGCCACCACCCAATCGTCTATATGGATATATCTGACCATAAATGGAAACTGCTCCTTGTTATTCACGTCTGACTCCGTCCCCTTTCCTCAGGTCGTTCGGGGTTGGTTCTGGGTAGCGAAAAGGCCTATGCCCAAGTGGGGTAGTAAAAGAATATAAGTGAAGGTTTTCTATGTGTTAATTATTACACTGAAGCAAAAATATAGTAAGAAAATACAAAAGTATATTGTGGTTTTCTCCAACTAGACAATCTATTGATCCTTACAGTATGAAAAATATATGGGTATGCGAGACATTTAATAACACAGTTTTTTTTGCCTATGGGCATCATAAGTAAGGTCACAGGCACGTGGAAAAACGTAGTTATTTACGCTCCAACCTTCCGGTCACTGTATAAGTCTACTTACAATATTGTGTCTACCTTCAACCCCGTATTCTTATTAGAGAACGATCACAGACAGAATTGTACTCTAAGGATTACACTCTCATAGCTAATGTATATATGCGTGACACCGTCTAACTCCTTCCACTCAAAGTGTTTGTGGAGTACACTCCCTTAAACCCCCTTTTTTTTCCTGTTATCGGGATAGTTTTTGGCATCAGATTCAAAACTTAATAATAATAATAACTATCTACCTACTATATCTGCACTATATCATTTAACTCACATATTGACATTTATTTTCATTAATCTTACAGAACGTACCCATACCTGTTATCGGAATAGTTTTTGGCATCAGATTAAAATTTTAGCTGCGCACAAAAAAAAAAACAAAAAAAACGAGACGGCTATGTGTTCGTATCTATGGGTAAACTACTAACCTCCCTGTTGTATTATTTCGTAAAACTTCATTTCGCTTCTCAACATAGCCCCTAGCTGCTACAATCTCTCCCTAAACTATTTCTCTAGTGGAATCCTGAACTGAAAGTTGGGAATATTTCCTATTACTCTTAAAATTAATGGCCTTAGTTTACGCCTCTGTCCGAACGTGTCAGTGACGTCACGGGTGGGCGGAGCTACGGTGCGCCCGCTATGTTCGAGAACATTCTAATGTCGCCTCAAAGATTAGTTGAACCAAAATCAGCTGAAATATATTTGTAGCTATCTCCTATTGTATGTTTTTCTTCAATGATTATAGTAAGGCTCTTTGCCAACACATCTTGATGGGCAGACATAGAATAGAATAAATTCATGGTCTATTAAGGCTCTATTTTCTACTTTGCTTCTTGGTTGAGTAAAACCGTCACGACGTCCAGTCTCTCAAGTCAACACTCAAATAAATAAATAGATAAATAAAACGAAATTCCAAAAATAATATCCCTTCAAAATTCCTGTCGTTACAATAGTTTCTATCAACTCTATCACATAAAACCTAGTAAGTACTATGGATAACTATTTTCTAAATTTTACTTTACATGAGGACACCCAGATTTCATATAAAATATTATAATGCTTGGCGATTGTCTGCGTTTTTCTCCCTGTCAGGAGGCTAGGACGGTGCCCCTTATAAAGGAAATTATAGCGTGGAATTTAATGAACCATGCCCTTATTTTAACTCGCCATTGGCAGGGCTAGAATCGCCATCACCTCGAACTTCCATACAAGTTGCGGTGCCCTAACCCGCTCGGCCAGCGAGCATCCTAGTTTTTTTAGAAACTCCTTAACATTAACATGCTTTAGATACAAGGATGTTATCACCTGTAAAACATTATTCTAATTAAGTGCAATAGTATTTCCATATTACATTTATTTCTATTTGAAACATGTGAATGTTCTTGTATTTAAGTCGAGTAATATAACAAATATAGAATTATTTTATCTAAACTTAACTGTACAAGTATTCAACAACACTACTTAGTTACACGTCATACTTCCAGTTCTCTTTTCTATAACCAATCTTTTAGTGCTATATTCAGAGTCCTAAAAAAAAAAAAAAAAAACAATAATAGAACATTTCCGGCATCATTGTCTAGAGGACGTTACAGTCCCTCAGCATGAGCAAGTGATTGTGAAGGACTAGGATGGCCCACATCTTTTGTAAGTTTTATATAATCTGGTACGACTTCGTTAGACTAAGGCCAGTCAGTTTTATTCGGTGAGGAACCCTTCATATACCATAGAGTTTAAATTCTATAAATTTGTGACTGTATAGATTTTTTCAAGCAAGCAACATACAATTTCATTCTGATGAGGGAAGGCCAATTGGGATGAATCTTGTAATTCATCTTCTCATCTCAAACCATGAGAGGTTGTTGTTGCTGCTGTTGCTGCTGCTGTTGCTGCTGTTGTTGATGGTTGGTTGGTAGCGCTCGGCATTAGTAATTTGTTGCACCGAAGTTACGGAGACGGTGGATTGCCCTCTTAGTTTCTTACCACAGGTCCCCCAACACAAATAAGTTATGTTAATTTCTGTGTTCTGCCATTGCTGATTATTCTGTGAAGATGAAGCATGATATATCTTTTTTCATTTATTCCTTATGTCTTGCCTCAGCTGAAGAGAACCGTGTGACACTAAAGAGAGTCCGTTAACTTTATGCTAAGTGATTCGCAAAACACATTTAATTCTAGATTGCGTCAGACTATTTCATTCATGATAAGGAACGCTTCTGTATTAAAAAGGTAAACAGTTTGTATATTCGTAACGACATTTTGATTAGATAGCTTTGCCTATGGGATTTGAGTACCAGGCCAAGCGGCTCTTTAACGCCTAAGACCAATTGTCTCATTTGACATTCATCCCTGCGAGTTGGTAACGCACTACAGTTGAGGCCGTAAAATGCTGCGCGACCTAGGGTTAGAATCTCTTTGGCAGAACTATCTAATCAGGTAATTAGTTACCTCCCTTTTTCTACAGTGAGATACACCACATTTCTATTCTTGCTATTGATAACTTATTTCATTAGGCTAAAGAAAATAACACCGAAGAGAAGTAGTTTATGGCCTAAACCGTCGCCCTTGTTCTATGCACTCAGTTATATCGGGCAAATGGCGGTTACCAGATGTCTTCAGGATCAAACCCGACCCTCTTTGACTACGAACCGCAAGAGTCCCAATGCTAAACAACGACTTTAATGAAATATGTGTTCTGACCATCAGTCATCGTGATTACTCGAAATTTCTTCTAACTCACAAACGACAAGAATCTCTCTAGTTGAATAGTCCTCTTGTGATAGAGAAGACAGAAATAAAAGCTATTACCACGTACGAGTTAATGGTTAAAGAAAGACAAATACATCAGAAGTGGGACAAATAAAGATAAAAGGAGAGAAAACAGATGCTCGAAAGCGGATGAGGTATGCAAACAAAAATATTGACTGGATGCAAATGATAATCGGCGAGGGAGTAGAAAGACATGAAAAAAAAGAACGAGAAAGAAGGAAGAAAAACAAAAGTATATGAAAATAACGATGGGAAAGACTAGAAGAGAAAGGAACAGAGATCAAAATAAAAGACATATATAGAGAAAGTGAACTAGATTTTAAAACGGAAAACAAAGTAGGCAGAGAAGCACGAAGCAGTAAAGTGAAACAAGAATTATGAAGAAAAACGGAAGAGAAATAACAAAAGGAAAGGAAAGATGGGGAGAGATGAAAATGAGGAGCACCAAAAGGAGGAGGAAGAGAGGGAAAATAAGGAAGAAGAGGAAGAAGAAAAAAGGAAAATAGCGAGAATTACGAGGAGGTGAAGGTGGAGCATGAAAATCAACGTCTACAGTAGCACGAGGAGGAATAGTAGTAGTAGTAGTAGTAGTAGTAGTAGTAGTAGTAGTAGTAGTAGTAGTAGTAGTAGTAGTAGTAGTAGTGGTGGTGGTGGTGGTGCTAAGGAAGTAAGGCAGAAGGAGGAGCTTCGCGCCGTATTTGATCAGCTATCGAAGCATATGAAAAGAAAGATAGCAGTGGCACAGGAAGTTGGGGTGTCAATTGGCTGACAGCACTACTAATCAGGGCAAAGGGATTCAACCTAAACAAAACATAATTCACGAATGCCATTGCCCTGAGGTATGGATGGTAATTGGAAAAGCTGCCTAACAGATGTCTTTGTGATACACATTTTGATCCAACTCATGCGACGATAGGCAAGCAGGGTGGATTCATCTGCATAAGACATGGTGAGATAAGGGATCTTACTGCCCAAATGCTTAGGGAGGTATGCAAGTATGTGACCATCCAACCAACACTACACCCACTTGGAAGGGAGAACTTTAGCACTTCCAACACATCAGATGAAGTACGATTTGATGTCAGCTCAAGAGGTTTCCTGACACGGGGACAATTGGTCTTCTTTGACATGCGAATATTTGGTCCGATGGCCCCCTGTTACAATAACCTAACCATTGAGGAGTCCTACTCCTGAAATGAGAATGAGAAAATCCGGATGTACGAGGAAAGTATATTGTGGACCAGGGCTCATTTACTCCAATAACTTTTACGACTTCAGGCGGGATGTGCCCAAGGGCAAATGTATTCTACGGTTGTCTGACAGAGGTGATGAAAAAAAAAAAATTGTAGCGTAATTGAGATGTACACTATCATTCTCACTCATAAGATAAACTCTCCTCTACATAAGAGATACCAGGTCCCCACCCCGAAATCACCATATATATAAAACCTCGAGTTAGAGCAGACTTTTGTAGAAAGTAGGCTGAATGAGGAAATCGAGGAAGAGAAAGAAGAGGAGAACGAGTACGAGGAGAAGAATGAGTAAGATCAGAAAGATTAGTGCAAGTAGAAGGAAGATTAAGAAGAAAGAGAGGAGGAAAAAAGGAGTAAGTGGTAGACCAGAGTCAGGAGATGTAAGAGGAAAAATAGAAGGTTGTGGAGGAGTGGGAGGAACAGGAATAGGGAGATATGGAGAAGGACATGGTGGAGTAGATCTAGGAAGGAAGAAAAAGAAAGTGGTAGTGAAATAGAACAGGAAAGAGGAGAAAGAAAACGCAACAGAAGTACAAAACGTATGAGAAGAAAGTATGTAAAGCACACAAAAAATAAGTAAAATCCCCGAAGAACGAGATATTCCTCCAGCTGACGTCACCAATGCCTTGGCGTCTCTAATTAAACTCCTGTGAAATACGGCCACTTATCGCTTGGGGAAGGAAGGTCTACGACCCTCTGGACGAGGTGGGAGGCATGGAGTCCTGACAGACAAGACTTGTTGGACATGAGTGATGGTGTTTATGAGAGGGTGCCAAGATCGCGGAGCTTCATGGACGGGGTAAAATTTCGGATTTTGGTAATAAAAACTGACTGGAAGGGAAAGGAGACTTTACACGGCCACCGGACTTTAGGTTCATGTGTGTGTGTGTGTGTGTGTGTGTGTGTGTGTATTTGTGTGTGTGTGTGTGTGTGTGTGTGTGTGTGTGTGTGTGTGTGTGTGTGTGTGTGTATTCACTTGGTCTTTGGATCACGTGGTGGACTCGTGATCGACAGCTATTTCCCTCCTGGAAGAGAGCTCAGAGCTCGTAGGTCCGATCTATGGGTAATGCTATGACCTTGCACACACACACCCCCAACTCCCCGCCCACGAGAGTTGGAGTAACACCCCTCAGCGCTGCGATACTGATATTATTTCAGCCCCGGGCGAGAGTCGAACCCGGACCTTCGTAGTGGCAGGCCAGAGCTCTAACCACAGCGCCATGACAGAGAGAGAGAGTGTGTGTGTGTGTGTGTGTGTGTGTGTGTGTGTGTGTGTGTGTGTGGTTTTGTGTCCAATACACTTCCTCTTGCATAAAATATCATCATGACGTGCAGTTACAGACAAACAAACCTGACATGGTAAATCGTGATGTCGTACAGCAATTCCATCATGTTTGTATATTATCACTGCAAGGTAATCATATGGATTACCCAATTATACATCCTAATTTGATACCAGTTGTAAATGTGTTTATGTTGCGAATTATACAATTGCCATTTCAATCTAATCTGCATTATGTTTGTATTTCTGCTCTGCCAATTTGCACAAAAACAAAATTCGTTTTTAAAGAGGCAAAATAATGAAAATGACAAGTAAGGCACAATCTTTATTATGCGTTTTCGTTGTTCTGTTTTATTTAGTCATCTCTTGTCGATATGTGGCTCAAAAACATATTTATACTTGTTACCCCTTTAAAATACATCTTTAATGGAGAGATCTTTACAGATATTGAGGTAAAGATGAATTTTTACTTTAAACCAATAATGCTAACTTCGACCTCAAGATGATTTTATTCATTTGATTAAAATCTCTAGGTAGTGAGAAAGTCGGAACTCATTTGACTTCCGTGTTTATATTATTTGCTGCAATGCAATTCTGTTCAAATGAGGTAAAACCCAAATTAGTGAGAAATTAATTTGGTGAAAATCGATGGCTTTGGAGAACTAGACCAACTTCATGGCCACACCCAGTAACCGACATTACCTCGCCAATTTCGCAACAGCTATAGAAAGTATTCTGATTTCTTATATATTAATCATTTTCTTAGATTACCCACTTTAGACCCTTCAAATCGTAGTAACAACTGCTTCTGCAATCAGAGAATCTAAATAACACCACAGTAATTTCTAGATGACAGTGCCTTCTTAATATTAAAAAAAAAAAAAAAATCAGAATACCCATTCCCTGCCCTACAGACCATAATAACAACTAATTCCATGTCCAAAATGTCAATAAAACACCAAAGCCCGACGGTTGGCACCCAAGACTCTTGAGAGAAATTAAACATAAGAATACGTTCACATTAGAATGTTTTTTTTTTTTAAAGAAATCTATCACGACCGTAGATGTGCCAAGAGAATGGAAATATGTAAATATTACTCCTATATTCAGATAAGGTGAGGAGGAGAAGCAACAGAAATATAGACCAGTTAGCCTAATCATAGCCGTAGGAAATGTAATGAAAACAATTATGAGATGTTATAGTACGTCATTTAGTAAACAATTAATAGATGGCAATTTTACAGTATAGTTATTCTAAGCTACTTCAAAAGGAATAGTGTAAACTTAATACATTAAATTTTTGAAAGATATTTCGATACTACTTCCCACCGTCTACATTATATATTTTTATTCTATTTATCTATTTATTTATTACTTTATGCTTACTCATTTACTCATCTATCTATATATTAATTTATTTGTTTATTCATTTATATATATATATATATATATATATATATATATATATATATACATATATATATATATATATATATATATATACATATATACTTATTCATTTATTTATTCAGTTGCGTACTTATTTATTCATATATATATATATATATATATATATATATATATATATATGTTTATTTTTTATTTTCATATATTTATCTATTTAAGTTTTCATTTATTCATGTACTTATTTATTTATTTATTTATCTACTTATTTATTCATTTATCTATTTGTTTATCTCTTTATCTATGTATCTATTTATTTTATTTATTTATTCATGTATTTATTTATTTATTTTATTTATTTATTTATCTATTTATCTATTTATCTACTCATCTATTCATCTATTTATCTATTTATCTATTTATCTATTTATCCATTTATCTATTTATTTATTTAACTATTTTATTTATTTATTATTAATAAATTAATTAATTAATTAATTAATTAATTAATTAATTAATATATTTATTTATACGAAGGGTGAAATGGAATCAAAATGGGGTCTCAACCGACCGGAGTTCCCAATCTGTCTCGAACGATCTGAAACTGTCCATATACAGTAGGTGATTAAAGTTATCCGCCGTCAAGCAGGACAAAACCTTTAGAGCACACTACCGTAATGAGGACGCTGGTTCACATTTACCAAAATGATCATGCACTCTTCACTTGATTTTATTTTTCTCTCCTTTTCCTTTTCCTCTTTCTGTCTTCTCTTTTTGCATAAATGAATTTTTATCACATATTCGACCTCTTCTCCATTACAATATTTATCCCTTTAACCCATTTTTGAGGTGGTAATCGGAAAGAGGGCTATTGCCAACGGACTATTCTTATGGATAGTTATTGCGTGAAGTCGTGGATCAAGAGGGATGAGCAGGAGACTTAGAGTTGGAGGCTGAAATCAATATCTGTAACTGTGAGGTTGCTTTAGGTATATTTATTCAACAATAACCTCAACCAAGAAGTAGGGACTGACAGAAGAGTTGGAAAGACTTTTAGTGATAGGTAAAGCTAAATGAGAAGATGTAGTAGGAAAAAAAATATAAATCAAATTAATTTCAGTAGGAGAATAAGCCTACGTAGATGTTTGTGCGTGTAGTCATGTTTTTGTTGGTGATATGCTTGTGTGTGCATGCTACGCACAGAGGGTTTCCTCCATGCGGGTGTACATTCAACTAGGTAAATAAGAGGCAAGGCATATTCTGGTTCCGGCCGACGAAACAGACTTCCTGAAGTAGCGGAGACATTTTGCCGACGAGAGGAGAACAGGTAATTATATATTTATTCGGTTAAGATGTAAATACAGTCGCAGGAAAAAAAAAAAAAAAAAAAAAAAAAAAAAAAAAAAAAAAATATTCGGCAATAAAAATAGCAACATGGAATATTCGTGTTAGGATTTTATTTGATGTTCCAACATAGTGAGAGTGGGCGGAGCTTGTGTTGGCGCAGTGGCCTTGACGGGCCACCTAGGCATATCTCAGTGCACAACGAGTGCTTGTGTAGAGAGGTTGTATAGTAGGCCATTCCCCTTAGCGCCAATCCTGACTGTAGCCCTATCATTGCAGCCGTATAATTCCATTCAACCTGCACACAACAGGATGTACTAAGCTCAGCATGGAGGAAAAGTCTCGTGCTATCGCTCTATTAGATCGGGGCATGTTTGTGATTCATATAGCCACCGACCTGAAGGTGTCTAGACAAGCCATTTATCGTGTCCGGGACGAGTCGGCGACATTACCACCAGGCACGACCCCTCCAAAGAAAATAGATTCTGGAGCACCAAAAAATGACGAGAGCAAGGACGGATAAGCTGTTAAAACGTGAGGTGATGCTAAACACTACAATAGCATATGAATAAGAGCTCGGTTGCGTGGGTAAGCCAGCTCTGGCATGTCATTTAGAAATGGGTTGTATAGAATGGGGGCGGTACTTCAGCCTTCGGCACAAAAGGTCGGGACAGGCAGCCCCTCCACTTTATTCTTTTTGTCCTGTCATCCAGGTAGTTGCAGAACAACCTTGTGAACGGTAGGTCAAAGTCAAAGTTGTAGTACAATTTGTATTTATGGCCTTCATGCCAGACAGTATCGAATGCCTTCTCTACATCCTTGCAAACCAAATTAGCCTTACCAGGGCGACCACCTGGCGGTCTTTGAACCCATTGAGTGATCATAAAAATAACGTCGTCTGCACTGCGCTCCGGCCGAAAACCAAACTAGTAGTCTCTCAGCACGTTCGCCGCCTCCAGGTACTCGGTCAGGCGGCGGCAGAGGACGTGCTCAAACTCCTCACAAAAGTACTCCAGAGGGGAGATTGGCCGGTATGAAAGAGGGGCGAATACGGGTTACTGGGGTTTGGGAATGGGAATGGTATGGGAGGCCTTGAAAAGCTGTGGGGAATACCCAGAGGCTAGTGAGCTATTGTATAATGTCGTCATGTTAGAGGTTATGGTGTCTGGCATACATTTGATTAAGTGTGCGCCGATGCCTGAAGGGCCAGGGGATTTGAATTTTAAAGCCGAGATGACCCCTCTTACCTCCTCCAAAACGATGTGGGAAGATAAGAAGATCATCTTCATGTAACTGAAAGAGATTAACAGACTCGTCGGGAATGAGGTCACTACAGCTATTCATGAAAGATTTAACATTGTACATGGGAGTACATTCATATGGTCCTTGCATAGGGTGGGGCTTAAAGACCTTACTCCATACTTATGCCAGAAGGTTAGCCTGGTGTTGGAGTGTGTGTGCAGAGTAGTTGAGATGATTGATAACCTTGGGTGAAGACACAGAGCACTCCTCCAGCTGTCGTTTGATGGTCATTCAGAGCTTGAGAGGATCCGTCGCACAGGCACCGGAGACCAAAGCCATCAGTTATTCCTCTTCACGATGTGAACCAATGTAGAGGGGGCTTCCTCAGGCTCCTCTGTAGCCAGTGCACGTGTAAGAGACTAGTACGAAAGTGAGTAGAAAGAGGGGTAAATAGCGAGGGTTTCATTTTTATGGATCGGTTGTTTTTAAACAACACAGTTTGTAGGCGAAGATTTACGCTACCTCGCTCTCCACCTAGTGTCATAAAAATGGCCGAGCCTGTATGAAGTGTGTTTTGCTTACTAATTGTAAACCAAGTAATTTATGCAGTGATTTGAGATTGCTTAAGTAAACAATATTGCATATAAACTTGTAACAACGAATCTGATTGGAGAAAGGGTGGAGGAGGAGAAAATTCAATTGGTCCACGGTTGTAAGATCACGCCCTTAGGGGATGATCTGAAATATAGAATCAAAGATCATTGGACTAAAGAAATCATGATGTCACTGCAGAACTTACCTGGGACGTAACAATGCGTGTTCTCATGGGATTCAGAGATTGTAACTGAAGAAGCACACAGTGTAACTGGTATTCAAGAAAGAAAAAGAAATTTACAAATATTTCATTCCCCCTTGTCTGAAGTACATTATATAGAAATTGAAAAGATGAATACTTGTAGGCACAGAGCCTACTGTCTAAAAATCTGTAACTAATACAGAAAAAAGTTATAAGAGAAAGGTGGGTGAAAGTGAAGAAAGGGGAAGTGACTAAAGACAGTGGTGAATATCTTGTCTTGTAGGATAGCGTCACGGGCCTCTGGGGATGCTTGTAAGAGGTCTGTAAATCTGTTCTGTAGTGCAATCCGTAGTCTGTTAGTGCACATAGAAGCAATGAACGTGGCAACCTTGTGGTCATTTGCTCTAGGAATGTACTTTTTTACTGCGTTTTTGACAAACTTCGTGAGTGAGCGCTATTCCTGCTATATCGCTGCATGTGGAGCGCTGTTCATGTTGGTGTTGGTGCATGTCATAAGAGTGTTTTTGAAGCCTTCCCAGTCGGCCTGACTGTATCGTAACCGAAGCTCACTGGGGATAAGAATAGCTGAGGTGGAGGTGGAAAGGATCAAGGGCAGGTGGTCGGAGAGGATGGAGGCACCGGGTGAGGTAGTAGAGTTGAGGAAGAAGCATGCTGTTAGACACCAATTCGGGCTTAAATTGTATTCATTGGGCTCTGAATGTGGGAAAGTCCGTACCTAGGAACTTCAACTGGTGAAATGCAGTAAGAGAGTGCAGTTACAGACTCACTGAGCTGCTGCTGTGCGTGCCGGGGCTCCAGTCAGCATACCTACAATTGAAGTCGCCAATGTAGAAGGTTAGAACTTTGTATGTCATCACTTTGGCAATGTCAACATAGGAGAAGAAGGGGATGCAGGGAGGGCGGTAGAGGGTACACAGGAGGATGAGACCACGATTAGTGTTCAACTTGATCGTGAGCATCTGCTCATAGTGAAAGTGATCAAGTATAGTTGCCTGAATGGACTTCCTGGCTAGAATATAGACGCCCAAGTGCAAAGCAAGACCCCGACTCCATGTTCTGAAACCTTGGATCTTGGAGAG
>NC_134816.1:11105093-11125093 GCF_046742065.1 Oratosquilla oratoria
TATGAAATACAATATTCTATCTTCCGTGTGTATTATTCCTTTGTTATCCTTTTATTTTAGTTAGCTAGGATATTGTTCATATTGTATATTGTACCTTATTATGTTAATGATATCTGTATGTGTATTATGTTATTCCACTTACCCTGCCTGTGATAAAATAAATGATAACGGTTTGTGAGTTGGCAACTGCGGCCCCCCATGGTGACCGCAGTCACGAGTGAATACTCATTCGTACTCACTCTCTCTCTGATTTCTGAACCCGTATAGAGCAGACACTTTCCGCTCCTCTATAATCCCTAGGTTAAGGTTAGGTGGGCCCTAGTGGTAACAAGTGGTCCGGGTAGGCATAAAATAAGTGTGTGTGTATTGCTAAATGAATATCTAAATAATTTATGTTAGAACACCATAGTTTTGCCTTAACCTTGCCCCTTTGAGTTATCCACCGGTCACCTAAAGCTATTGACATACGTGTTTGAAGGTACTGCACAGATTTACATTTGATATGCAGTATATTGTTACCCTGCCATTTAGGCTCAATATGGTTCGTCAATGATTGGAGGTAGGATTGTTTCTCCAATTAAGATTGGGCATTAATGGGACGTGTAACACTACCAGGAGATATATATATATATATATATATTTTAAGTAAAATATCGTGGCACTCATACTTACTGTGAGATCGCTGGTCAGGCCTCCTTTACAGCCTTCACTCCTCTGTTTAACATATTTCCATCTTACATAATCTTTTCTTTGGTATTTCAACACACTTGTAACCACTTTAACACAATTTGAATCCACCCTTATTTGTCTTTATGACCTCCATGGTAACATGAATATGTAGGCTAAACTTCCCAGTCGTGGAATAAACAGATTGGGAGGCAAAATTAAGCGAAAGACCTGTAGGTCAGATGTGGGAAATATTTCAAAATACGCTCAATAAGATGATTCATTCTTACATTCCTTTTAAGGACAGACGTCCCCCAAATCAGGCTCGCCCAAGGTGGCTCGACAAAGAAAATGAAAAAAAAAGTGTTGCTAAAAAGAGACAGGCTTATTAGAAATATAAGTGCTCGGGTGCATCCAATGACTATGAAAGTTATGCATCAATACAGAGGGATTTAAAAAAGACAATAAAAAAGAAAAGAAAACGACAATACGAAATGAATATCACTGACAAATCCAAAAAGAATACCAAAGAATTCTATATTTACATTAGAGATAAAAAGGTTGTTAGGAATCACATTGGTTTACTATTATCTGCTGACGGTCAACTTGAATATTTATATGAAGGAATGTGTAAGATTTTAAACAATTATTCTAGCTCGATATTCGTAAACGAAACACCTCAAAGTGAACTCCAAACTGAAACCTGTGAAAAGTCTAGGGTAAACTTACTCACTACGGTAAATATAACAAAAGAAAAAATTAAAAGGTGTATAGATAAACTCAAAGTTAATAAAACGCCAGGCCCTGACGGTTGGTATCCAATAATATTAAAGGAAATGAAAAATGAGATTGTTGTTCCATTAGAAATTATTTTCAAGAAATCCATCTTGTCCGGAGATGTCCCAAGAGAATGGAAGCCAGTTAACGTTACTTCCATATTCAAAAAAGGTGACAAAAAGAAACCAAATAACTATATGCCTATCAGTTTGACTTTAATCGTAGGAAAAATAATGGAAACTATCATCAGAGATGCTATCGAACATCATTTAGAAAGTAACCGTTTGATAAATGATAGCCAGCATGGTTTCAGACGGAAACGTTCTTGCGTGACTAACTTACTCGAATTCTACAACACAATCATCTCGAATTATGACAAAAGAAACACTATAGATTTAATATATCTAGACTGCAAAAGTTTCTGATACCATCCCCCACAAAAGACTACTTACTGAGTTAGCTTCACACGGAATAAATGGTAGCCTATTAATTTGGACTAGTAATTGGTTGAATGATCGAAAACAGAGAGTTGTTTTGAATGGAAAAACTTCTGGATGGAAAACTGTTACAAGTGGAGTTCCTCAGGGTTCCGTTCTTGGGCCACTTCTATTCATAGTATATATGAATGATATAGACCATGGACTAAAATCTACTGTATCCAAATTTGCTGACGATACAAAACTATGCGGAATGGCAAATAGTCACTTAAGCCAATTAGATATTCAAGAAGATTTTGATAAATTACAGCAATGGTCTGAAAAGTGGCTAATGAAATTTAACACAAGTAAATGCAAGGTAATGCACATAGGTAAAAATAACAGTAAGTACGATTACAAGTTATTTGGAAATTCGTTAAAAAAAGTGGATAGTGAAAAAGATCTCGGCGTAATTATCAGTAACGATCTCAGTGCATTTCAGCCTCTGAGAAAGCAAATAAGATTCTAGGACTGATTGCGCGATCTTTTGACTTCAAAAATCCATCAATCATTAACAAGCTATATAAATCGTTAGTTCGTCCACATTTGGAATATGCTGTTTCCATATGGTCACTGAATCTCATTAAAGACATTGACAGATTGGAAAAAGTACAACGTCGAGCCACAAAACCGATTCCAAATATAAAAAATAGATTATAGGAAAATCGACTAAAACATATAAAGCTGTTTCCCCCCCCCCAAAAAAAAAGTAGACGCAGAGGTGACTTGATCCAGTTCTTTAAAATTCTAAAGGGAATTAACAACATTAACAGTGACAAAATTTTCACACTAAATAAGAATCAGACAAGAAACAATGGTCTCAAACTGTGTGGAAATAGATTCAATTTGGAAGTGGGTAGAAACAACTTCGCCAACCGTGTAGTTAATGAATGGAATAAACTTCCTGCAGAGGCAGTGCAATGCAGTTCATTTCGAAGCTTTAAGAATAATTTAGATAAAAACCTAAGTAAGATGCTGTAATGATTATCCTTTATCTTATATTATTATTTTTTTTTATCATTTGTCTGTTTAATTCTTATTTATCATTAGTTATATGTCAATTTATTATTATTTACTATTTACCTTTTTTTTTTATTTAACTATACCTATCCATTTATTTATGTATTCTATCTGCTATTTACATTATCATAATTTTCATTTATTCATTTATTATTATTATGATTTTTTTCGCATCCTACCTAGATATGGAACAAAAGGTCTCCTGTTGGCATGCTCCGCCTTTGTAATCCTTTGTAAACTGAAATGATAGCTACTGACCTTTCTTTTGTATGATACTGGATGAGGAATTGTGAATAATATGCAGGTAAAAACGTATGCAAAAGGTTAATTACATTTGTTAATTGCTATCAATAATAAATATCTCACCTATAAAGTTCAAATGAATATGTAATGCTTTACAACTCTTTAAAATGTAAACTGTAATACTTAAGAAGTTTTTAAATAAACTTTGCTATAAAAATCTACAATTCAAATATAAAAATTATTCTAAAATTATTCAAAACACTTATTTGCTCATAATAATGTCACCTCAAAAAAAAAAAAATTAACAAACTTTATAAAAAGAAAACACCAAAACGCAATTAGGGGTCCGTCAAACTTGAGACAAATTAAGAAAAAATAAATAAAACAAAATCAATTAGGAATCCCTCAAAGGCAATAAAAAAATAGCCTGTTATTATGTTAAATCAAAAGTTTCTTTTACCAATACCAATTAATGCACACTATCTCACATAAGATCCTGAAAGAAGTGTAAATTCTTTCAAAATTACTTGTATTCTATTCTATCTTACCTTGGATTTCAAAGACAACGGTCCAGTAATTAAAAGAAAACAAAATTAAAATTAGAATTCCACAAAAATCTTAATAAAAATAAAATAATTCCACAAAAATCATATATATTCATATATGAATGCCATCAGGGTGTGTGAGATTTTTAGGCTGTGAGTATTTGTCCATTTTTGAATTAAAGCATTTGTCCGTACCCCATAGACCACCTAACCTCAGTATTGAATAGACTGATCCCTTGATTCATGAAATTTGTAGGGCGTCCCAGTACAAAAAACGTTGTGATCATGGGAGATTTTAATTATAGAAACATTGACTTGGAAATTTTAGTATGAGATCAGGAAGTGAAATTTGTCTTAGATGTGGTGCAGGATAACTTCCTAAAATAAGTGACTACCGATCCTACTAGGGGAGAGAATACTCTGGACTTACTCTTATCTAATAATAAGTATCTAACGAGTAACGTAAAAGTGGGAGATAGTCTAGGCTCTAGCGATCATCAACAAATAAGATATATTATTTGGGAAGAATTAAAAAGTACGAATAACGTTCAAGTACCGGATTTCAGGAGAGCCAATTTTGACAAAACGAGAAACTATGGAACATTTGATCACTTATGGGGCCAACCCAGGAGTCTGTGACGGGATCATATATACGGTCAATCCGGACGTCAATAGCGTGGTTAGGGGGTCTGGTCACGGGGGATATGCGTACCTTGGGCCAGGTCATTTGTGGGGACGGGGTCAACAGCCGGGTCAGCAATTTGGACGAAATGTATAGTAACCTAACGGATTTAATTTTATATGTAGAAAATAAATTTATTCACCTCAAGTCAATACGGAAGAATAGTAATACTCCCAAATGGATGACGGACAGGATGAAACTTGAGATCAGAATGAGAAGAGGACTTTACGTATGAATAAAAAACGGGAAAACACAACTTAGATCAGGATATGATGGTATGGTAAAACTGGTTAAAAGGAATACGTGCAGAGCAAAACGCAACTATGAAATTAAGGTTGCCTGACAAGCAACTTCCAACCCAAAGAGCTTCTTTCATTTCTACAAAACAAAAAATAGGGAAAGGATAGGACCAATTCAAAATGACGAAAATGTCATGATAAAATCGGCGGAAAAAATGAGTGAAGCGTTTAACAAGTATTTTCTCTCGGTGTTTACTAATGAGAGGTTAGATAAGGTACCTGGCTGCGATCCGATTTTCAATGTGGATGAAGAAAGTAGACTATCTAATATCAGCATTAGTAAGGTAGAAGTAGTCAAGCAGATTGAAAGACTTAAAGCTACAAAATCCCCGTGTCCAGATGAAAAAATTCCGAGAGTGCTTAAAGACTGTAAATTTTAGATTAGCCATCAGTTAACAGAAATATTTAACAAGTCGGTAGACACTGGTTTTGTGTTTGTTGCTTGGGGGCAGGCAAACATTGTTTCTGTTTTGAATAAAGGAGATATATCGTCTATATGCAACTACAGGCCAATCAGTTTGACATCAGTTATAGGTAAAATGCTTGAATCAATGATAGTTAATAGACTCAGAAAACATATCGAAAGACATAATTTCATTTGTGACACAGAGCATGATTTCTCCAAGGATGAGTCATGTGTGACTAATCTTCTATCCTTTTACACTAAAGTATATTTAAGATTATTTCAGACAAATGAGAGAGAATGTGGGTGGGGAAGGGCAAACGAAGATGTGTTAGGAATAGAGTTTATTGCCCTAACGTTGCGACCAACTTGGTCTTCTTCAGAGGACTACAGCATTACAGACGGATCACAATTCTTATATTCGTAGTGAGAGGGAACCCGCCAAGGTATGAGCGTCATGTTTTCCCTTTGGCTAACGATTTAATTATTAGGACACTTGCTGGTTTCGAGAGGCATTTAAATCCGTCTCTGTCCTTGTTGTTCTTGTTGGTGGCGATATGTGCAGCTTCCACAGTTTTTCTCATTTTCTTCTCAAATCCCTCGTGTAGAATTTCTGTGTTGTTCCAATCAGGTAGATGTCCACATTTGTCCAGGTGACGAACCAGGGAGTTAGATGTTCTATGAGCCCTGAGATCGTTTTTGTGCTTACTCAAGCGTTTATTGATCCCTCGACCTGACTCACCGAAGTAAGATGACGGACAACCGTTGCATGGAATGCGGTAAACGACACGGTTGTCCGTCATCTTACTTCGGTGAGTCAGGTCGAGGGATCAATAAACGCTTGAGTAAGCACAAAAACGATCTCAGGGCTCATAGAACATCTAACTCCCTGGTTCGTCACCTGGACAAATGTGGACATCTACCTGATTGGAACAACACAGAAATTCTACACGAGGGATTTGAGAAGAAAATGAGAAAAACTGTGGAAGCTGCACATATCGCCACCAACAAGAACAACAAGGACAGAGACGGATTTAAATGCCTCTCGAAACCAGCAAGTGTCCTAATAATTAAATCGTTAGCCAAAGGGAAAACATGACGCTCATACCTTGGCAGGTTCCCTTTCACTACGAATATAAGAATTGTGATCCGTCTGTAATGCTGTAGTCCTCTGAAGAAGACCAAGTTGGTCGCAACGTTAGGACAATAAACTCTATTCCTAACACATCTTCGTTTGCCCTTCCCCACCCACATTCACTAAAGTATATAAAGCGTCAGATAACAACACTAGTTACGATATTATTTACCTTGACTTTAGCAAAGCGTTCGACAAGGTGCTCCACCAGAGACTACTAAATAGTCAAAGCCCATAACATAGCTGGAAAAGTGTTTGAATGGATTAAAGCTTGGATCAGTGACAGAAAACGAGCGGGTCACCATTAACGGTGTAAAATCCAAATGGGGGAGTGTTACTAGTGGAGTTCCCCAGGGCTCTGTTTTGGGTCCCTTGTTGTTCATTATGTAAACAAACAACTTGGACAATGGGAATAGTACTGATGTTAATAAGTTTGTGGACGACACTAAAATAGGACGCCTGATTAGGTCGAAGACGACGCCGAGATTCTGCAGAACGATCTTATTATTTTTTTTTTTTCACATGGTCGGTGAAATGGCAAATGAACTTAAATATATCAAAGTGCAGTGTGTTAAACTCCGAAAATAGATTTAGCTTAGATAAAATGTTTTAGAGAAAACTGTGTGCGAGAGAGACTTGGAATTGCTAGTGAGTCCTGACCTTAAATCCAGGAAACTGTATAAGTGCAAGGAATAGGGCAAACAGAGCATTAGGATTCATTGCTAGGATGGTTACGAATAGAAGTGCAGAGGTAATTATCATACTCTATCTAGCGTTAGACTGATCCTTGATTATGCGGTGCAGTTTTGGTCTCCATCTAATAGAGTGGACATTAATCCACTAGAATCAGTTCAAAGGAGAATGACCAAAATGATACATGGGCTCAGAAATTTAACTCACGAAGAGAGGCTTATTGCACCTCAGGAAAGACGCAGAGTGCTGGGAGATCTAATAAAAATGTTCAAGTGGATCAAAGGCTTTAACAAGGGTGACGCAAACAAGGTGATCATATTAAGACAACAGGGCAGGACTCGCAGTAATGGATTTAAACTAGATAAATTTAGATTTAAGAAGGGAATAGACAAGAATTGGTTTGTCAATAGGGTGGTCAACGAAAGGAACAGGCTTAGTAACCATGTAGCAAGCGCTGAAACTATCATAACCAGCCGACTCAGCAGAGGTCAGACGTCGTTCTTCGCTCCAATTCTCTCAATAGCGCCCATAAATCTTCGCCAGCCGGTCGAGTTGACGTTGACAAGCGGGCTTACACCTAAGACAAATGCACACATTTCCCAGATCACGTAATTCTCTGCTTTCAGAGTTGTGCTTGGAAGAAAAGAGATATACATACACACTCTCTCACTGGCCTAGTAAAGGTAGATCCTCGCCCTCCAATCGAACTCTCAGTTAGCGCCCATAACTCTTCGCCGGCCGGTCATGGGGGAGGTAGTGCCAGACCTCTCCTGTTGACCGTCCCGCACACGCCTGGCCTCTCCGCTGACGCTGGCGAGCGAGTTTACACTTCTGACAAATACACACATTACCCGAGTTACGTAGTTCTCTGCTATCAGAGTTGTGCTTGGAAGGAAAGATAAACCAACACTCGCCTGCCTCACCCCCCCCCCCCCGCACTGCCATCGGATCCACTTTCTTGACCTCGCTTCAGATATCGCCCATTGCCTCACCTAGGGTTAATCAGGAACACTCAAGCCTCACCTGGGTTTAATCAGGAACGCTCAAGCCTCACCTGGGGTCAATCAGGAACTCTCAAGCCTCACTTGGGGTTAATCGCGAATGCTTAAGCCTCACCTGGGGTCAATCAGGAACTCTCAAGCCTCACTTGGGGTTAATCGCGAATGCTTAAGCCTCACCTGGGGTTAATCAGGAACGCGCTACCTAGTTTGGGGTTAATCAGCAACACCACACGCGGAAAGTGAACTCTACTCAGTTCTCGTAAGATACATAACTACGCCCTACGCACAAACATCTACACATACTTTTTCTTTATATTCTAATTTACATTTAGCATTTTAATTAGTAATATGATACATGCAAATTTGCTTAACCCTAATCTAGTTCCTTAGCCACTAAAAAAAAACTATAGGACTTTATGTACAGGGATGCACAAAATACTGTATATTGAAACTTTGTCTTCAACTATTATTGAATGGTTTAGTAGGTAACCTGCCTCCATGTAAGAAGTATATATGTAATAAATAAGAATATATTGAATAAACAAAATACAAATATTCGCCATGGCTTCTGTGAGATTGTGAGATTTTGTGAGATGGCTTCTATCACCCTTTAATCAATAATAGGTGTGAGCATTTGTCCACTTTTGAATTAAGGCTATGTTCATTTGTCCATTTAGGTCGTTTGTCCCCGGTGGACAAACGACCCAAATGGCGAAACATCGGCGGCGAATCGTCACCAACCCCAACCAATGAAATTCGTTAATTAGATTAATCAGTGAATATTTCTCTCCAATATTTTAGTAATTGACGGCATCTTTTGATGAAGTTAACCCATCTCACTAGGCAGCAGCCATCACAGTGGCCCTCTTGTCCACGGGGGACATTTTAGTATAGATCATTTTACCTTGAATATTCAACATTCTTAAGAATTATGATTTTAGCAATTATTCCTTGTTCTTTCTTTTTTGTTTTATCTAAACTAGCTGTTGTGGTAACCAAGGAATTTTTAAAATACACAAACGTTTCTAGTTGGACATGACAGCCCAACATATGCAATTTTATATATAAACTGCCGGATTTGGAAAAATGCCATTTATTTAACTACATGAACAAACTGACAAAGAATGAAAGCACAAGCCAGAGCATTTTAAGTTTGACATTCGAAAATTCATCTGCTTTATTTTGTACTTGCTATAAAGTTTAATCTTTGTTCTAAAGATACAGAGTTTTCCTCTTGTCCTGACTAAATTATCAGCGACTTGAACTAATCAACTCCTCATTATATCACATCCTCTTCAATAATTAGTACGTGTCAGTCTCTCTTGCTGACTAAATCGTCAGCGATTTGAACCCACACACCCTCTTCAGTAATTAGTGTCACTCTGTCCTGCTGACTAAATCATCAGCGATTTCAACTGACCAGCTCCTCACTATATCATATCCTCTTCAGTAATTCGTGTCATGCCGACTAAATCATCCGCGACACAGGAAATGAGGACAGAACAACGGCGGACCGTATTAGTATACGATTAGCCGTATCTGGGTTAGTGGGTCGTATTAGTATACGATTAGGCATGTCTGGGTTGGTGGGTCGAATATTACGTGTGATGATGTGGCGGAGTGTTCTTTCGCCTTCTTTGTAGCAGGTGTTCATATGTCCTTTGTAGTACAAAACCAGAGTTGTTATATTGGTGTTTGTGGGTGTTGGTTGGGCGGTAAAGGAGTCCATTTTGTTTTTGATGATGGATTGAATGGAGTGCTGTGGGTAGCCGTTGTTGACGAGTAGTGTTGTTATGAGTTGGGGTTTGTTATTAGTAGTTGTCTATGTACTACTGTAGGAGAAAGCTAGTTTCACTAGTGATCGAATGACAATTTGTTTGTACCTTTCTGGGCATTCGCTACTGCCGTTAAGACAGAAACCGAGGTTAGTGTCTTTGACGTAGACTTTAGTCGTGAATCGATCTGAAGCTGTGCCTACTAGTATATCTAGGAAGGAGAGGATGCCGTCGTTGCATTGGTGTTCATAGGTATGATTGAAGGTTGAATGTTTTTTTGAACGTGTGGGAGAGTTGATTTACTGTTTGGGAATCTTTTGCGTTAATAAAGATGTCGTCAACATACCGGGTGTAGATGAGGGCTTCATGACAGCATGGTCGTTGAAAATATTCTCTTCAATGGATCCCATAGAAAAGTTGGCGAAGAGTGGTCCAAGGGGTGATATCATTGCCACGCCGTCTACCTATACGCGCATTTTCCCATCTGGGCCGTAGAAGGAGGCTTCCATCGTGCATATTTCAAGGAGTTCTCGGAGGATTACTTCAGTGACGGCGAGAGGTGTTGAGTTGGGCTTGTGGTAGATCCTATTGTAGATGAGGTCAATAGTTTCTTTTGCTGGCACATTTGTGAACAGATTCTCAACATCTAATGAGGCTATGTTTTTCTACGAGGTGGGAGGATTCAAGGATAGTGAGGAATTCCTGCGAAGGTTTCAAGTTGTAGGAGGTTGGGATGTAGGGGGTTATTAGGGAGTTAAGGCATTTGGCAAGTCTGTAGGTAATTGTACGTGCTTGGTTGATAATTGGGTGGAGGGGGTTTCCAGTCTTGTGTGTTGTAACATTACCAAAGGCATACCCAAGTTTGTGGTCTCCTTCGACTAGGGGAAGCTTGGTGGTCCCTCCTGTTGTGTTTTTTTTCTTCTGATAATCATGTTGAGTTTCTCAGATCCAGGGTCGCTGTAGACTTCTTAAAATCATGTATACAATATGGCCTCCTACCAATGTATATATATATATATATATATATTCATATATATATATGTGTGTATATATATGTATATGCACACACACACACACACACACACACACACACACACACACACACACACACACACACACACACACACACACACACACAAACACACACACACACACACACACACACACACACACACACACACACACACACACACACACACACACACACACACATACACACACACACACACACACACACACACACACACACACACACACACACACACACACACACACACACACACACACACACACACATATATATATATATATATAATATATATATATATATGTGTGTGTGTGTGTGTGTGTGTACTCGTATATATTGATAAGTATTTTAGACAAATGATTTGGATAATGGAGAACATAAGCACATGGGAAGGCTCGGAACCCTAAACACCCTAACGTTTCGTTCGCGTAGAACTTCTTCAGAGAGTGTACGGAAAACTGTAATTGAAGTTTATGTACGAAACTTAATTATCTATTCGGATACTTGGGAAAGATATTTTTTCTGGCGTGTTCTAGAATTAGAATAAAAAGATGTTTTAGAAGGATATCAAAAAAGAAAAAGGAGGCGAATCAAGTAGAGAGGAAAAGGTAAAAGGTGCAGATGGAGAGATGATAATGGAAGAGAGGGCAGTGAGAGGAAGGTGGGGAGAGTATTTTAGGGAGTTGCTAAATGTGAAGGAGGATAGGGAGGGAAAGGTAGTTGCAGTGGGAAGCGCTAAGAAAACGAAAGTGATGAGTGAGGAAAATGGAGGAGAAATAGAGAAGGATGAAGTGAGAGCAGCTGTTAAGATGATGAGAGCAGGTAAGGCACCTGGTCTGGATGGATGGTGGACTGGCTGGTGAGGTTGTTTAATGTTTGTTTGAGAGAGGGTTAGGTGCCGGAGGACTGGAGGAGTGCCTGTATAGTTCCGCTTTACAAGGGAAAGGGGGACAAGTGTGAGTGTAGTAGTTTCAGAGGGATCAGCTTGTTGCGTGTAGTTGGGAAGGCGTATGGGAGGGTCTTGATTGAGAGGATTAAGAGAGGAACAGAGGGAGTAGTTGGTGAGGAACAGTACGGGATTAAGACAGGTAGGGGTTGTGTAGATCAGATCTTTGTGGTAAGACAGATATGTGAGAAAGCTATACGAAAAAGTAAGGATGTTTTTTGGGCTTTTATGGATCTGGAAAAGGCTAATGACAGGGTAGATAGGAAGGCACTGTGGGAGGTACTGCAGATATATGGGATAGGAGGTAAGCTGTTAAGAGCAGTCAAGAGTTTTCACGAGAGTAGTAGAGCTTGTGTTAGGATTAGAAATGGAGAGAGTGAATGGTTTGAGGTAAAGGTGGGACTTCGTCAGGGATGCGTTATGTCACCCTGGCTGTTCAATCTTTACATGGATGGGGTGGTGCGAGAGGTGAATGCAAGGGTAGTGGGTCAGGGGTTGGAGATGGTTAAAGAAAATGGAGAAAAGTGGGAGGTGAGCCAGTTGTTGTTTGCTGACGACACTACGCTTGTAGCAGGATCAGAGGAGGGATTGAGGAAGCTAGTGACAGAGTTTGAGAAGGTGTGTGAAAGAAGGAAGCTGAAGATAAATGTGGGTAAAAGTAAGGTGATGAGATGTACAAGGGGAGAGAGTGACAGCAGCCTGGAGGTGAGCATTAAGGGTGAAAGACTGGAGGAAGTCGATAGTTTTAGATATTTGGGTGCGAATGTGGCAGCAAAGGGAGGAATGGGGGTGGAGGTAGAATGTAGATTGAGAGAAGCGAGTAAATGCCTTGGTGGATTGAAAAGTGTAATGAGAAATAGACATTTGGGAATGGATGCTAAGAGGAGGTTATATGAAGGAGCGATTGTACCAACAGCATTGTATGGGACAGAAACATGGAACACGAGAGAGGAAGAGAGAAGGAGTTTGAATGTGTTTGAGATGAAATGTCTGAGAAGTATGATAGGGGTTGCTAGGCTAGATAGAGTAAGAAATGAGGAGGTGAGGAAGAGAACAGGGGTGGAAAGGGAGTTGGGAGATAGGGTTGATGAAAGGGTATTAGGATGGTTTGGACACATGGAAAGAATGAGTGAAGAAAGATTAGTAAAAGGAGTATGGAAGGCAGAGGGGCGAGAGCTAGAGTGTATGTTTTAGTTGCGTCGACGCAGTGTCATGTGATGGGAATTGCGCTTGGTTGGGTTAATTGTTAGTCCGGTAGGTGGGTTCTGGTTAGGAGGTGGGGTTGGGTTGAGGTTAAGTTTGACTTTCCTCAATTTCTCTCCGTGTATGGTTACGGTTGTGTGATCGGAAGGGTCTGTTAGTAGGAAAACATTGTTGGGGAGTGAGGTTGTGACTGTGAAGGGGCCTAAGAACTTGGGTTTGATTTTGTTAGTTCTATTAGAATCTCTGACCATGACTGTGTCTCCAAGTGTTATGTTAAGTGGAGATGATCGTTTGTGTTGTTTTGTTTTTGTTCTTTCTTGAGCTGCTTTGAGGTTTTCTCTGACTTGTTTGTATATACTTTGCATGCCTCTTTTTAGGCATTGGGTAAGGTTATCTAGGTTGTATAAGGGGGGTGGTGGTTGGTTGAAGATTTGGTAGGGTAGGCGCATTCTTTGGCCAAAAATGATCTCATGGGGGGACATCTTTGTTGCGGAGTTGACTGTGCTGTTGATACTGGCTTGTACCTGGGGTAGCCAATCTTCCCAACTGTCCGTAAGATCGTTGGCCAAAGGTCTGATGATTTCAAGCACTTTTCTATTGGTGCGTTCTGATAATCCATTCCCTTGTGGGTGGTAGGCAGTGGCGAAGGTTTGATCTATGTTGTATAGATGTGCTATTTCGCGCATTACCTGGTTCTTGAACTCTGAACCATTGTCAGACAGCATTCGCCTGGGGATGTTGTATCTACAGAATATGTTGTTAACCAATGCTTTGGCCACAGTCTCTGCTGTTTTGTCCTGTAGTGGAACTAGGATTGTGTACTTTGACAGATAGTCGACTGCCGTGAGTACATAATTGGAACCTTGATGGCTCGTTGGCATTTTAAGTAGGTCAATGCCAAGTGTTTCCCATGGTTCAGCAGGGAGTGGGATGTCTTTGATATTTAGTTGTTTGGGGTCAGGTCCTCTGAATTGGTTGCAAGTTAAACATTGGTCTATATGTGTGGTTATGTCTTTTTTCATATTTATCCAAAAATATGAATGCCTAGCAGTATTCAGTGTCTTATCCCTGCCCGAGTGGCCTCCCATTGCACTGTCGTGCAATATGTGTAGGACCTTGGGAACTTGGGCTCTGGGAATGATAGTCACTTCCCTGCTGTTAGTGGTTCTCCTTATAATTCCGTCGACCAGTTTGAGTTCCTCTATAGGGACAGGTGGTCGGGACTGTAAGGGTGTTCTTGAAAGTAGATGTTGTTTTACTTTAGACCATGCCGGGTCTTTGTCTGTTTCTTCTCTAAGGTCTTGCATAGGAATACAGGTTGTTTTTGTTAAGGTGGATATGTGGATTTGTCTGCTTAGTGAGTCGGCTACTACGTTAGCCTTTCCAGCTAGGTATGTTATTTTTGGATCAAAGTCCAATAAGGTGGTTTTCCACCTAGCAATTCTGCCATGTAAGTCTTTAGAGTTAAAGAGGTAGACTAGGGGTTGGTGGTCTGTAAAAATTGTGATCTTATACCCTAGTATAAGATATTTGAAATGTTTCAAGCCCCATATCAATGGAAGTCCTTCTTTGTGGGTAGTTGAATAGTTACTTTCAGGCTTATTCAGTACTCTACTTGCGTAGGCTATGGGGTGCTCTTTCCCGTTTTCGTCTTTCTGCTGTAAGACTGCGCCTATTCCTTTAGAGGAGGCGTCGGTGTAAAGAAGGAATTCTTTCTTCATGTCAGGAAAGGCTAGGACAGGGGCTGTGGTAAGAGCATGTTTAAGTGTGTCGAAGCTTTGCTGTTCCGCTTCAGACCATTTAAAGGTCTCGCCTTTCCTTGTGAATTTGGTGAGAGGGGATGCTATGTGTGCAAAATTTCTTATGAAGTGTCTATAGTATGATGCTAGTCCTACGAAACTTCTTGTTTCATCTGCGTTTCTGGGGGTTGGGAAATTGGTTATTGTGTTTATTTTGTCTGTGGTTGTGTGGATGCCTTGGGCATCGACCTTATGGCCTAGGAAGGTGAGTTCCGTCTGTAGGAATTTACACTTTCCTAGTTGGATTTTCAATCCGGTGTTTTTGAGTCTTTTTAGGACAATCTCTATTACATGGAGGTGGTCAGTTTGTGTGGGGCTATAGATGATGAGGTCGTCTAAGTAGACGAATAACGAGATTCCTATCATATCGCTGAAAATGCGATTCATTAATCTCTGTTGGGTTGAGGGCGCATTCTTAAGGCCAAAGGGCATGCGCTCGAAGTGGAAATGTCTCTTATCTGTGGAGAATGCAGTTACGGGTTTTGATTCATCAGTCAATTCCACTTGCCAGAAGGCTGACTTAAGGTCAATTGTGGAAAATACCGCGTTTCCGTTACCTATAGATTGTAAGACATCCTGCATGGCAGGGAGTGGGTGTGGGTCAGATTGAGTTAGGTGATTTATTTTCCTAAAATCTACAACAGGGTGTAGGGTTCCGTCTTTCTTAGGGACTAGGAAGAGGGGGCTGTTCCAAGGGGAATCTGAGTGAGAAATTACACCTTGGTGTAACATATCATGCACACTGTTGTTTACCTGTGTTTTCCTACTGTGGGGTATGCGGTAAGCGGGGGTGTATGAGGGGGGGGGTGTTGGGGGGGATTTGGATGTGGTGTTTAGTTATATCACATTTGCCTAGGGGTTCGCCTTCTAAGGCGATAGCCGATCTATTCCTTTGGAGGAGGTTTAGTAGCTTGTCGCGCATCTCTCCGTTGGCTGATGTTGTGATTTGGTTGGGGTAGATAGGGGTGAGGGTTTGTGTTTGTCCTACAGTGTTGATGTGTTGAGGGAGTGGTTCCTGGATTGGGGAATTATGGAGGTGGACTGAACAAATGTATGTGTTCTCTATAATTTTGCGGTGTTGGTCTGAGAGATTCGTTAACATGGCTAGGGTGTGTTTATTTTCTGACACTACATCCCATGAAGATTCTAGGGTTATGTTATTTATTCTTGACGTATCTGGGTCAATTATGACATCCTGATGTTCTATTGCTCCGGGTATGTATAGTGGAACTGTTATTGAATGTCTAGGGGGTATGATGACTGTGTTAGACATCAGTGCTTTTGAGGTGACATAAGGTGGTGGACGGAATGGGTAGCTCTTAGTTGGAGAGGGGTTATTTAAGCCAGATAGACATGAAAGGGGTTGTGTGTCTGGGTCGGGTGTTTCAGGAGTTTTGGAGATGTCATTGACATCTTGGAAGGAGATTTTGTTGGTATCTAGGTTAATTATTGCCTTCCAGTCCCGTAGGGACTTTAAACCTATTATACCTTGTTGGTCGAGACTCCATTCATCAGCTAAGTGGAAGGATGTGAAGCCTACCTGGGAATTGTTTACTTCTATATTTATATCAATCATATCATGAAGTGATATGGTTGATCCTTCTATTAGTAGGCCTTCTGTGTTTGAGTACTGGATTTAGGGTGGGTCATTAAGTGCTTCGTAGAGAGCTCTGGGTATGAGGTTCAGGTTTGTTCCTGCATCAACCATCATGTCAACAATTATTTGGTCTAGTGTTATTTTTAGAGTGATATAGTTGTGTGGTGTGTCGGACGTTCCTATGGTGGTTTGGTGCGTGAGGCTGGTGCACGTTCCCCCAATCGGCGTTGAGTTGTATGTGTTGTGTGGGAGGAGGGTGTTTGTCGAGGTGCCGTAACTTGTTTGTTTGCTCTCTGATGAGGTTGTGGTTGTGATTTTTGTTGAGAACATTCCTCGTTGGAGTGAGTTGTGGTTTTGTGTAGGTTGCAGTATTTGCCTGGTCGTGTTGGTTTTGACATGTTGGGTGGTCTGGGGGGGGGGCGTGAGTTGTTTGATTTGTTGTTGAGCTCTACATTGGGAATCTGTGTGGGAAGTAGTACCATGAACTGAGCAAGGGGTAGTGAGGTGTTGTGCCTGCGGTTGTTGGTATTGCTGCGCTCTACATTGAGCATCTGTGTGTGTCGTTGTCCCATGAACTGAACAAGGGGTAGTGCGATGTTGTGTTAGCACTTGTTGTTTCTGTATGCAGTCTCTGGTGTTGTGACTTGTTGAAAGATGGTAGGAACACCAGGTTGAAGGTTGGGCTGTATTGGAGCTAGGGGCCTGCTGTGACTGAAGGCTATTCAGCTTAGCATAATGGTTCTGGTCAGAGAGGGAGATGTTGCAAGGGATGGTTATGTCTAATATGTATGTGTAAGCTAATGGGTTTCTAGTATTTAGATCCCTTCTAGTTGCTTCTCTATGACACTTTGGTGGAAGTTGGGAAAGATAAAGGCCTATCTCTAGGAATGTGTATAGGTTTTCTAATGTCATTACCTTTTTTCCTGAGGTGTCTGTGAAGGTCCAAGGGCTGTTATTGTCCAGGTTTTCCCTAATTTCTTTTATAGCATTGGCAACATTGTCCCTGATGTTAGTCTGTTTTTGAGTTCTAGTGTTATTTAGAAATGTGAGGAGAAAGTTAATGTTGTTTGCTTGTTTGTTCTGAAAGACATTTAATAGATGCTCCTTATAATCGCTATATGCGATTCCTGCGGCTATCAGACTGTCTAGCATCCGAGCAATAGACCTGTGCTCGTCAGATGCTTCTATTTTCTGGCGGCATAGATTTATCTTTTCTAAGTCAGAGTAGTTTGGATTTTTTGAAAAGAAAAGGTCACATGCCGTCAGGAAGTCAGTGATGGAGAGTCCGCTAGTTTGAGAAAAGGAGGGGATTTCGGTTAGAGGGGAGATGGTTTGGTAGTTATTGATTATTGTGGGTTGGTGTTGGGCAGTATGTGGGGTAGTTGGCAGTTGGGTTGGGAGGGGGTGTTGTGATGGGGGTTGTGGGTGAGGATGCTGTGATAGAATTGGGGGGGGTAAGTATTGTGTAGGGATGTGGGATGAAAGCTGTTTGACTTGGCGTTAGGTTGGGAGAAGGGAAGGTTAAGTTCTCATATGCATGGGTTGAGGGGTTTGGGGGTTGTTGTTGGGGATCTAGTTGAGGGGTAACTTGAGTTGGTATAGTTGGGTTGGGTTAAAAGGGTCTTCCTGTGAATGGTCATGTTGTAAGGGTGGGTTGTCAACGTTATCCTCGGGAATTATTCTAGAATCTGCCTTAGGTGTGGCATGGTCAGTGTCATTATGGGATTTGTTTTCTTTAGGGGGGGTAATAAATACATCAAGTAAATTCCTGACCTTGGATCTCGTTCCTGTAGCCATGTTAGTGTCTAACTAGAGATGCATGCATTACCTAAGATATAATGTGTTTTTAGTTAGAGGAGAGGGGGGGGTATAAGGCATCAATGGGTATACAATGGGGGTATAATATATATCTAATAATAATGAGATAAGATTTTAAATATGTATTACCTAACAGGTATAGTAAGTAGTTAGTTAAGGTGATTGGTAATATGCAAGCAAGAATCACTTAACTGATAAAATGCGTATCAAAATGGCATAATGGATAATAAATGGGGTGATAATAATGTCATAAAATTGTAAATATGAGGTAATATATATATATAACAAAAAAGGTACATATAACAATATATATATAAATTATTGTAAAAGTTAAAAATGTATTAAATGTAATTAATAGAATGGGAAAGTACAGGGTAATTATAGTTATTGTTGGGTAACAATTAAGTATATAAAAAGAATTTTACATGCACACTTGTATGTAAATAATGGGTAAATAAAGTTATGATTTGCAGTGACGTTAAAATGTTATATATTTTTATTTTTATTGAATGTATTGTTACCAAAGAAAAAAATTAAATAAATGAGATTTGTCTGTTGTGATTTTAGAAGTATTCAAGATAATTACTAATTATTAATGATAATGTTACGAAGGTTAGAGTGAATCTTACGTGTCTTTGGCACGTGGACAGGCTGTCCGCAAATTTACAGTGGACATATCAATGGATATGGGGTACCTAAATACGGCGAGCCCTATCGGCTGGTACGCCGATGTCTGGCAGGGGCGGTTTTGCAGGCGTATGCAATTGTAGGCGGCCGAAGGTGGCGGTCGTTGGAGGGTAGGTTGGGTGGGGAAGCGGGAATGCTGACTGGGTGTGACGAGCAGGTCGTTAGGCGGGTCTGTGCTTAACTGATGTGAAGCTCCCGGTCTGGGTGATAACGGAGGGGGGTGGGTGGGGGTGGAGTCGGGTTCTCGTCCGGTTCCTATGAAAGAACGGGAAATTAGTGGGCGTCTATGGTTTTATACTTACGGCGAAGGTTGACGTTGGTGGGGAATGGCGGAGGAGGTTGTCTCTCGGTTGTCTCTCGTCGGCCTGGGTCCACCGCGTCTTGACTGGAGTCGTGGTGTGTCAATGTAGGAATTGGTGCGTTGCTTGAAGGGACGGAGGGGTTGGTGACCGGAATGCTGAGGTCGTAAGTCTGTGTGGTTCTCGGGTGAAGACGGTAGGGGTGAGGTGGAGTATCTTCTGTTGGAGACTGGATCTTGTGGAAATTGAATGGAATCTTGTGGATGCTTGAAGTATAATGTCTTGATTGGGAGTCTTGTTTGAAGTTGGATGGGAATCTTGAAGGGGTGCTGTGTAGGGTTGACAGGTTCTTCTACTCCGACAGAGGTATCACTGTAGACATCTGTCTACAGAGTATATGACTGGTAGCACACTGCCACCAGGTGGTTTGAAATCGAAAGCCTTCGATTTTACCACCGATTCTAAGATTGGAACTGCAAAGCTGCGATCTTAGAATTCAGATTGCCGTCTCGGAGGGGTGGTTGGTGGAGGGCGAGTGTGTAGACGTGCCGCTTGCTTGACACGGGTGGTCTGCGTGGAGCTGGTAGGCGTGGCTTGAGTCTTGGATGGCTGAAGGTTTTATTCGGCCTTCTGTGGTAGGCGCGAGTGTAATTAGTATTATGTGGTATATGATGGCTTGTCTCTTCGGAGATGTGAAATGAAACTAACGCTCGCCAGTTTGAGTGGTTGCGTAACCTTGATTGTATGGCTGAGGACGTAGTTTCTATTCAGAGCGTGGGAGCACCGCTGCCGCCATTTATGTAACCTCCTTTGCTTGGGGGTTACATAGGCAGGACTTAGTGCGGGCAAGATAAACTCTCAACGACTCCTTTTCTTCTTATTTTATTATAATTAGAGTTTATCATGATT
>NC_134816.1:11130093-11135093 GCF_046742065.1 Oratosquilla oratoria
AGATTCGTTTAGATAAACATCTAAGGAAGATGCTGTACTGCCTGCCATTTATGTTATATTGCTTGTTTATTTGTTATTATTTGTCTGTTTATTTATTATTATTTATTTTATTACTATTTCCTATTACTTATCTGTTAATTTATTTTATTTACTATCTATTTGTTTGTTTATTTCTTAACTTTACCTATTTATTTATTTATTCATTATTATTTATATTATTTTATTTGTTTATTCATTTACCATTATATATATATATATATATATATATATATATATATTTTATATATATATATATATATATATATATATATATATATATATATATATTTTCTTTTTGCATCCGACCTAGTTATGGACCAAAAGGTCTCCTGCCGGCATGCTCCTCCTTTGTAATTCTTTGTAATAAGCAGTATGATCTTCCCGAGTGGCACTCAAACAGATAACTTTGTCCCATTTAATCCATTTTATCCAGAATTGTATTCAGCAAGCAAGTCTCGCACTTCAAGTCTCCTGAACCACGACACAAACTCTAATAAATGTCCCTAAAATGCGCTCAGATGTAATAGTCCTATTCTATACAAAACTACATTTTCATTTTCCTACAGACTTCTCTTCCCCTCCTACAGACACCGATCTCGAGTGAACGGGTGGTCTTTCCTAGTTAGTCTATACCTTACCTTGAAGATGGTAATGCGTAATGGCTGAAATACTGTCGGTATATATACATATAAAATGGAACCGTATTCTGATGCTATTCTTATTTCCCCCATATTGGAAGAAAAGAGTAGATATAGAAAGTTAGAGAAATGTTCTCTTAAAATCTTTGACGACACATATGCTTTAGCATTTAATAGAAATTGCTTACGAGAAAGACAATACCCCAAAATTTGTTGGTCGTCTAACAACCTGAAGAAAACGAAGCTTTTCATTTATAACATCCTTCACCCTTCACCCTTCGCCTTCACCCTCACCCTCACCCTCACCCTCACCCTCACCCTCACCCTCACCCTCACCCTCACACAAACACAAACACTCACATTCACCCTCATCCTAACACTCACACTTGCACTCACACTAAAATCACAACCACCCTTATCTCACGTCAACCTTCCCCTATTTTCCACGCCCACCCCGCTAGTTCCTTGGTGATAACTGTAACCACCTGTGGCGCTAGCACAACCTCCGAGACGGGCCAGCACGCTACCTACCACACCACCACGGATTGCTTAAGCATCCGGAAAGACCATGAAAGACAAAGACAAGAAGAGATATTTGTGTCTGCAGAGAGAAGAGAACTCAGGGATGGCGAGAGCCTCCTGTTGGTGGAATGGGCCATAAACTCAGAAGCGCAATAATCGAGGTACCGACAGAACCAAAAGTTAAGGAGAATTTTGTTCCGTCTATTAGACCGTGATCTTGGATCCTAGGGGGTTGAATATCCTGTGTGTGTGTGTGTGTGTGTGTTTGTTTGTTTGTGTGTATCTGTGTGTGTGTGTGTGTGTGTGTGTGTGTGTGTGTGTGTGTGTGTGTGTGTGTGTGTGTGTGTGTGTGTGTGTGTGTGTGTGTGTGATTCACCTTGGTCTTTGGATCACGTGTTGGACTCGTGATCGACAGCTATTTCCCTCCTGGAAGAGAGCTCAGAGCTCGTATGACCAATCTATGGGTAATGCTATGACCTTACACGCACACACACACCCAACTCCCCGCCCACGAGAGTCGGAGTAACGACTCGAAGCGCAGCGATACTGAAATAATTTCAGCCCTGGGCAGGATTTGAACCAGGTACCACCGGCACCACCGTACTGGCAGTCTAGTACTCTACCATTCGCGCCACCGAGAGAGAGAGAGAGAGAGAGAGAGAGAGAGAGAGAGAGAGAGAGAGAGAGAGAGAGAGTGTGTGTGTGTGTGTGTGTGTGTGTGTGTGTGTGTGTGTATTTACCTAGTTGTATTTACCTAGTTGCATTTTACGGGAAGGAGAGCTATGCTCGTGGGTTCCCGTCTTCATATCTCATTCTATCTAGACTATTTTTAAATTCATGTATTGTTTTTGCACGCACTACTTTCTCATCTAACTTGTTCCAACTGTCTATTACTCTGTGAGGAAATCTGTTCATTTTCAGATCTCTTCTATAGCTGTCTTTCTCGATTTTCTTTCCGTGTCCTCTTGTATTTTTATCATCCCATTTTATTAGATCCTCTCTATCAATAATTTCTATGTCTTTCATGATTCTGTAAATAGCTATCAAATCTGCTCTCTTCTTTGCTCTAGTGCTTGTAGCTCAAGTTTTGCTAGTCTCTCTTCATATGATAGTTTTGAGAGTGTTGGTGCCAATTTTGTATTTGCTCTATGTATTCTTTCAAGTTTTTTTATACATTTTTTTTTTGTACTTGGTGACCACATCGTTGCTGCATATTCCAATCTTGGTCTTATCAGAGTGATTAGTATTTTCTTCACAATTTCTTCATCCAGGTATGGAATTGCCACTTTGATTGTTCTTATTGAATTATAAGTTTCACTAAAAATCTTATTTATTTGTTTCTCAGGTGATATATTATTCATAACAATGACTCCCAGGTCCTTCTCATTTTCAACTTTTTTTTTATACTTTCTTCTCCCAATTTATATGATCCTGTTATTCTGTTTTTGCTTTTTCCAAATTCCATTATACTACACTTTTTAGTATTGAACTCCATCTCCCACTTCTTACTCCATTCCCAGACTTTATTTAGATCACTCTGTAGTGATTCACAATCTTCTTCTGTGTTCACTTTTTTAATAGTTTTGCATCATCTGCAAAGAAGCTCATATAACTTTCAATTTCTTCATCCATATCATTAATATATATAGCAAACATTATTGGGGCCAAAACTGTTCCTTGTGGAACACCACTTATTACTTCATCCCATTTTGAGTGTTTGTCTCTTATCACTACTCTCATTTTTCTTTCTTGCAAAAAGTCTTCCATCCATTTAAGCAGTTTGCCCTGTATTCCTCTTTCAGTTTCTAATTTCTTAAGCAACTTCTTATGTGGTACTTTGTCAAAAGCTTTTTTTAGGTCTAGAAATGCACAATCAGCCCATCCATCTCTTTCTTGTATTATATCTATTAGCCTTGAATAGAAACATATTAAATTGGTGACGCATGATCGTCCTTGTCTGAATCCAAATTATTTTGGATTTAGCACGTTATTTTTTCTAAATATTTTACCCATCTACTTTTGACAATTCTTTCACAAATTTTTCTATTGTACTTGTTAGAGAGACTGGTCTATAGTTGGTAGGGTCTTCTTTATTTCCCCCTTTATATATAGGTAATATATTTGTTTTTTTTCCAATCTTCTGGAACTTTTCCTTCTTTCAAGGAACTGTTTATTATGCTATGTATTTTGTCTGCCAGTTCATTTCTGCATTCTTTCAAAATCCAGTTTGCTATTTCATCTGGTCCATGCGATTTTCTAACATCAAGATTACTCAAGTGTTTCATTATTTCATTCTTTGTTACTTCTATTTCTTTCATAGGGGGGACTTTCTCTTTCCATTCGATCTCTTCAGGTTGTATGTTCTCCTTTGTAAACACTGATTTAAAAAGCTTGTTCATAATTTCGGCCATTTCTATTTCCTCTGTGTATTCAACTCCTTCTTGTCTTAATTTCTTCAAATCTTGTTTGTTTTTCAGTTTATTGTTTACAAATCTGTAAAATAATTTGGTTGATCTTTACATTTGTCTATGACATCTTTTTCATATTTTCTCTTTTCCTCTCTGCACACTTGTACATATTAATTTCTATAACTAGTATATATTTTCCATTTTTCAGGCCTTTTGATTTTCTTCATTTGGTCCAAGCTTTATCTCTTTTGTCTTCTAACTCTCTACAACTTTTGCTGTACCAGCACTTTACATATTCTTTTTCTTGTTTTTGTCTTGGGACATACTTTTCCACTCCTTTTTTGTAAATTTGTCAAAATATTCCATTTCTCTTCCACTATTGTTTCTTCTTTGTATATTTCTTCCCAGTTTTCCTTTTGAAAGAATTCTCTTATTTTATCAAAATTTGTTTTTTCATACATCATTCTTCCTTTTCTATATTGTTCATTTCTTTTCATGTATTTTTCCTCATTTAGTTCCAGTTTAATCAATATGTGGTCACTTTTACTTATTGGTGTTTTATATTCAATCCTTTCCACTATTTTAGGTTCAGATGTGATTATTAGGTCTAGTCTCGATGGTTCTTCCTCATTTCTATACCTAGTGTTCTCTTGTATCCACAGTGTCATTGTATGGTCAATAATCATCTCGAGTAGAACATTTCCCCATGAGCCGTCTCCACCCTTTACTGCCATCTCTTCCCAGCAGACTTCTTTGTAATTAAAGTCGCCCATCATAACTATTCTTCCTCCATCTTCCATTATCTTATTTAATGTTATCTTTGTGTCTTCTAACATACTCTTATGCTCACTCTCTTCCCACGAGGCTGTTTTTGGATGCACATAATTTATCACGAACTTTCTGCTCTTCTTATCTCTGTCTTCCACTTCGATCATAATCATCTCTACTGTATTCTTTCCATATGTGACACACCTCACGTTTATATCCTTCTTAGTCAGGAACATAACTCCACCCCCTTGTTTTGTCTCTCTGTTTCTAATCCAATACTTATATGCATAATTGCCTACACTGTTGGGTGGTAGTGGACCTTTTAATTTCGTTTCTACAATTCCCATTATGTCCGGTTCTTTTTCCTTCAGATAATCATTCAGCTCATTCAGTCCTGTCATTAATCCATCTATATTTGTGTAAGACACTTTTAGTTTTCTGCCACTTATCATTGTATTCTCTGTTTCTCTTTTGTTTTTCTCTAGTGTGTCGTATTTCCTTATTTTCATATTCACTACTCTCCAATAGAATTTCTCTTTTTCTGACTCTGTTCTGTTCTCGTTTTTTTTTTAACTTCATGTCTTTTTTTTTCCTCCTCTCTTTCCTCTCTATTCATTTCTCTTTT
>NC_134816.1:11152593-11167593 GCF_046742065.1 Oratosquilla oratoria
GACCACAAGGGGTTACGAAGGCAGAGAAGGCTTTTGCTTCTTGGGTTAAGGCTACTTGATAATAACCTTTTAGCAAGTCTATAGTAGATATGAAAGGGGCATCACCTATCATATCTAGTAACTGTTCAATGAGTGGCAAGGGATATGCATCCCGAACGATGGCATTATTTATCTTACGATAGTCCGTACACATACGAAATGAATTATCTGCCTTTGGTACTAAAAGGCAGGGTGAAGCCCAAGGGGAATGGCTAGGTTCTGCCAAACCATGATCTAGGAGATACTGGACTTCTTTTCTAAGGATTTTAGTCTTTTCGGGGTTTAGGGGATATGGACGCTGTCTAATGGGAACTTGTTTTGGATCTTTTAATTAAATGTTATGTAGGAAAACATTGCATAAGCCCGGGTAGTCTAGGGTACTTTCTGGAAACCGTTTTGTGACACAGATTAATTTTTTTTTTTTTTTTTTACTTGGGTGAAGCCCAGGGAGATACCTATCAAGGTGGTGCATTGTTTCTCTATTGGAGAAGACACTGTTGGGCAGGGGGAAATGTGCAGTTGGGGGCCTTCGTCCTTCGGCAATGTCACAGGATTCACATTAGATATGGGCACGGTCTTCGTGCCCTTCTCTGGTGGTCTGGAAAGGTAACGTTTGATAAGGTTTACGTGTACCAGCTGCTGTTTTTTCCTTCTGTCAGGAGTTTCAATTACATAATTTAAAGGTGCTTGTTGTTCTAGGGTCTTATGGGGACCAATTTTTTTTTTATGAAAAGGGTTAGTTGATAGGAGGAGAAAGGCTAACACCATATCTCCTACCTTTCATGTTCTTACTTTGGAGGTTCTATCATACTTCAACTTACTCCTTTTCTGGAACTGGGAAAAGTGGGCCTTGGACAAGATTCTCACCTCCTGTAATTTACTTCTCAAATTCTGGATATGTGTATTAACATTTGTTTTCTCCTGATTAGATTTAAACCATTGTTCTTTGAATAAGATTAAGGGTCCTCTTAAGGATCGCCCGTATAATAATTCAAAGGGTGAGAACCTCATGGCCTCATGGTTAGCTTCTCTGATGGAGAAGAGAATCCAATCGAGATTAGAGTCCCAACTGGATCCTGTATCTAGGCAACGTTTGCGCAGCATGGCTTTCAGCGATTGATGGTACCTTTCCACACAACCCTGAGATTGCAGGTGGTAGGCGTAGGATGTGACATGTTCTATCTCTAACTCCGTTAGGACCTGGTTGAAAAGAGAACTAGTAAAATTGGTTCCTTGATCAGATTGAATTTGTCGAGGGATTGCTTTAGACGTAAACATTGACAATAAGGGTTTAATGATTGATTGAGCTGAAATTGATTTAAGGGGAAATGCTTCCGGGTAACGGGTAGCCACATCGAGAACAGTTAATATATATTCATTACCCTTCTTTGATTTAGGTAATGGTCCCACGTAATCAACTATTATTTTATCAAATAGTTCCTCACTGATAGGAATAGGCTTAAGTGGGGCTTTAGGATTTTTTTTTTTTTACTTGGCCTACCCGCCGCCTGGCAGACGTGACAGGTCTTAATGAAGTTAGAGATGTCTTTTTGCATTCTCGGCCAGAATTTTTTTTTATCAAGTATCTTGAGGTATGTTTTCCTCACTCCTAAGTGTCCTGCGAAACCATCATGAGCTAATTTCAATACACTACTTCTGACTGAGCGAGGAAGTACAATTTGGTGTTTTTCTGCCCATGTTTGTAGCTTATTATAGGCAGGGGGTCTGTATACTCTCATAAATATTCCGCCTTGAAAATAGAAGCAAGGGGTGGTGTCTATGTCTGCTTTGGTTGTGGCTATGTGTAGTAAGTAGGAGAGTGTATCATCCTTTTGTTGAGCCTGGATGAGTTCATCCTTGGTTAGGGTCTTATTGATTAAATCCTCCTTACCAAAGGACGGAGGAGAGGTGGGCAAAGACTTGAGTAAAGATGAGGAATTTGAGGGTGGAGAAGAAGGCGTTGCCTTACTTTGAGATCGAGTTACAACGCAGGCAGGAAACAAGTGTGGTCAACTCTCATCCAATCAAGGGTGAGACTTGCAGGTAGAGGTTTACCTACTATCCTTGGTGGGGGAACGGTTAGGGTATCAGCTAGATCGTTACCCAACAGGAACTTTATCCCGTGAATAGATAAAGATCCGTGATGTAGTGCAACTTGCACTTGAGAAGCAAGGAATGCACACTCTGGGTAAACTTCTGCTAGGGGGTAAGAAATTTGACTTGTAAGATCAGACAGGGTGTTTGCTATGATTTGAGCGTTAATTTTCTTCAGAGGAAAATCTTCATGGTATCTAATTACCGGACCCATTACAGTGAGGATGTATTGGTTTTCTTTATTTTTCTTGGGTTATGGCCCCATACAGTCAATAATTAACTTTTCAAAGGGTTTATCAGAAAAGGGGATGGGGTTCAGAGGAGCTTGTGGGATTTTCTGGTTAGGTTTTCCTACCATCTGGCATGTCTGGCAGGTACTAACGTAATCAATGACTGTCTTCTTTAGACCGGGCCAGAAGAAAGGTTCATTGATTCGATCGTAGGTCTTGCAAATACCTAGATGTCCTCCAGAACCATCATGAGCGATCTAGATGATACTGAGTCGGATAGAGCGAGGGATGACAATTTGGTGTCGTTCGGCCCAAGTATTGACATTAGAACGGGAAGGAGGTTTAGTTACTCTCATTAGGATTCCCTTTTGGTAGGAGATTCCAGGGAAGTGGCCAACTTCTTATTGGGAACTCACCGCTACTCATTGAAGTCTTGGAGGGTGGTATCCTCGAGTTGAGCTCTTAGTAGGTTTTCAGAGGATATGGTTTGGTTAGGAAGATCAAAGGCACTGGGCAGAGGGGGATCTACAAAGTAATTTTGTGAGCGGGCGACCGCACGCAGAGAAAAATCTCGGGATGCAAGTGGTCTTCTACAAGAGTAGGTCTTAGGTCACTTGGTGGATTTATGATCTCGGGCGGAAGGACTAATAGGGAGCCGGCGAGATCATTGCCAAGGATGATTTCCACTCCTGGAATAGGCAGGATTTTGTGCCAGATACCAAGTTCTACTTCCTTATGGAATAAGTTAGAATTGAGGAATACGTTCACCAGTTCCGTGTACTGAACTGAGGACAGATTATTTATGGTTACTTTGTGTCCAAAGATTTTGGTCCCAATCTCGAATAGAGCGGATTTGATGATAATGGACAGAGCGGCACCAGTGTCTCTAAGAATAGTAATGGGGAGGAAGGGACTGTTTCTTGAGAAGACGATTTCACTTTGAGATTTTAAATCTTAGAAAGGGTCTTTCTGGAATAGAGAACCAGCTTTTACAACATAGGACATGGGTCTTGGAGGGTTTTGCGAGTTTGGCAGACTTTGCCTTGAGGGGGATTTACTTTGACGTTTATCTGATTTATTTTGCTGGTTAGTTTATCATCCTGAAACTCAGGGTGATTTTGAACGATTCCATCAGACACTCAAGACCATGCTTTGATTTTTTTTCACCTTCTGATTGGGATTAAGGACTACCCCTCATGTTATTTGCTGTAAGGGAAACCGTATAGTCCTCGTTAGGGTTCTCTCCCTTCGAACTGCTGTACGGTCGCCAAATAAGAGGACCCCTTAAGGCCCTTAAGTGGTATCAAGAAACCCCTCAACATCCCAGACAGACGGTAAACCAATATATTGATCAATTAAAACTAAGGCTGGAAGTAGTCCGGAACATTGCCTTAGAGAACCTAGCCGTGTCTCAAGCCAAAATGAAAATCCATTTTGACCAAAAAACCAAGATCCGAACCTTCGAATCCGGTGACGAGGTAGTCCTATATCTGCCCATGCCTAGAGCTCCCCTCATCCACAAGCTACTAGGTCCCTATGTAGTTTCCCACCTCCTTAATAAACTCATCTACGTTGTTTTTACTCTTGACAGGCGAAAAGACTCCAAACTAGTTCATGTAAATCTGATGAAAGAATACCTGAGGAGACAACCTCCAAGATACACCTAATCCAGGGGTTTCACCAGATCAAACTGACTCCTGAAGCTTAAACTCTTTCCTTCTTCGTAACCCCTATTAGCCTGTATAAGTATCTGGTCCTCCCTTTTGGTCTGTGTAACGCTCCTCCCACTTTTCCGCAGGCCATCATTCATACCATCTCAGGACTAGATAACTATTTTGCCTATCTTGACGATTATCTTCTTTTGGCGTATTCGTGGGAAGACCACCTCACCAGACTAAATTCCCTTCTAGATCGCCTCTGCACCTTAGGATTCGTGGCCAAGTTGTCCAAATCCGAGTTTGGCAGAGCCACGTCTCCCTACCTAGGGCATATGGTTGGCCACGGGCTGTCCCAACCCAAGATGTCCAACATCCAGGCCATCCTCAACTTTCCTGTCCCAGACATCTGGAGATCGCTCCGAAGGCTCCTGGGGATGGCCAGGTTCTACCGTCGTTTTTGCCGGATCCTCTCGGCAATAGCGGCCCCCCCCTCACAGCCCTGACCAGCCCTAAAGAGAAGTTTGTCTGGTCCACCGCCTGCCAAGAATCCTTTGAAGCCCTCCAGCGTTTCCTGAGCACCGAGCCTGTACTTCGGGCTTTCGACTACTCGCGTCCCTTCGTCCTCCAAATGAACGCCCTTGGAGAGGGGATAGGAGGTGTCCTTCTCCAAGATGATGACCACTCTCCCACCCTCCACCCGGTTAACTACTACTCTGCCAAACTACTCCCCTACCAACGCTCCTCTTCCACTGTGGAAAAAGAAGCCTTGGCCTTAGTCTCTGTTTATAAAGCACTTCGAGTGCTATTGTAGCTATCCTGGACATGAAACAATTTTCTACACTGATCATAACCATCTCATCTTTATTGAAAAGTCCAGACTCACCAACCAACGCATTCTTCGGTGGGCTCTCCAACTCCAAGCCTTTAACTTCCGGATGAGTCACATCAAGGGTGAAGACAACATCCTGGCGGATGCTCCCTCAAGAGGAGCAGAAGCCCAAACAGCTCCCAGTGACTAAAAGACCTCTAGCCCAGCTCCACCCGTTTACGCTGGACTTCTGGAAAGGGGGGGTGTTATAGTCACTGGTCACCACCGTCAGTTTACTTTCGCCCCGAAACAAAAACTAATTTAAGACACTCGTAAACGACCTATCACCCCCCCCCCAACATCCCCATGACTTGTTAACAGCTCCAATGGGTTGCAGGTTCCGACCTGTTTTCGAGCTGGACTCAAAGCATACAATGAACAGCTGGCGATGTCCACGTCAAAGCACCAACCACTCCACCCATTACTTAAAGGCAGCCACCAACTTCGATAAGTAATCAAGACCTAGTGACTTCCCTATGTCTCAAGACGCCCGCGTTGATATCATTCCCGCCCTGCTGCTCCACCACCAACTCCCCCCAGGACAAGCATCGTTCCACTCACAACTAACTTGAGTATAACCAACTCTTACCTGATAGAAGTGGAATCCCCCCCTTTTGAATTTGTCTATCTTTACATGTATTTGTTTTGTGTTTAAATTATTTATTATAAGTTTCTTGTTCCCTTGTATTTCTTTTTATAATATGTCTGATGTCATCCCGGGGAGAGAGGAAGACAGACAGACAGACAGACAGACAGACAGAATAGACAGAGAGAGAGAGAGAGAGAGAGAGAGAGAGAGAGAGAGAGAGAGAGAGAGAGAGAGAGAGAGAGAGAGAGAGAGAGAGAGTGAGTATTGGAGTAAATTGTTGTGGTGCTCACCAGGTTTTTAGGGGGTTGGGGTTCCTGGCCAGGAAAAGACTGTATTTGGCCTCGGAGCCGAAAAAGTTTGGGAAATACTACATTAATCCCATCAGTAGGGTTACGTAACTTTCACTTTTTCTTTTATTTTTATATTTGTTTCTTTGTGTTTTACTTTTCATTTTTCATGTATTCATTTGTTCTATTAAATTGTTTATTTTTTATTTATTTGTTTCTTGGTATATGGATTTTGTTCGTTTGTTTAATTATTTTCCTTCTATTCCTTTAAATTTCTGTTTGTCTGTCTATGTATTTACTTACTCATTATTCAGGTTTAGATGTGGGAAAAAAAGGGAGGCATTCCTTTAAAACCTGTTTTTGGTTTTGTTTCGTTCTATTCAACAGAACTACTTAGCCTTGTTGTACAATAGATGGGTGAACAAATAAATGAATAAATAAATAGATACAATATATAAATAGATGAATAGATGAATAAATAAAATATATAAATGGATAAAAAGATAAACTATGAAATGAATGATTGTATAAATAAATAAGTATAAGAATAAACATAAATAATCATATTAATGTAAGAATTGATGAGTAAATGAATAGATGCAAATTGATTAATAGATAAATGAATGAATAAATATACTGTGAAATAAACATAAAAATATAAGCTGGTAGATAAATAACATTCAGAAAATATGACCCCATGCTATGGGTTTAGTTCAGCAGGGAGTCGCAATGACGTCAAGATTTTTATTCTGTTTCAAGCTAAATGAATTTACTGAGGTCAAGAGAATTTTTCATTTACCAAAGGATTGGTCGATGAAGATCAACTGAAAAAGCCAGAAAAAAAATTCATATCATCAGTATCAATGAAAGATTCATGAAATTTAAAGAAATATTTTTTTTATTTATACAGAAAAAAGTAATACAAAAATAGATATATTCTGTAACCTAACCTAACCTAACCTAACCTAACCTAACCTAACCTAACCTAACCAAGGCCGGATTTAACACCTTCCATACGATGACGCCCTCGTTGTCGTAATGAGGTGCGAGTGGGTATTTGGGGAGGCATAATGGAATTGTGTGTAAAATTAATGTTTCCTCACCTGAATAGGACCACCGGGCGGCAGAGAGAATAAATGTACAAGTTGAGTGGGATACTTGAAGGGTTGAAATAGTTTTTCATCAAAGAAAATTATCAAAATTGTCTAGGTGTTCTACGAAAAATGATCTATGTTGAACAGAATTGTCTAATGACATCAACAAGGTTTTTTTCCTTAGAATTCTAAGTCATAAGAACACAGAGGGGTCTCTCCAAGAATAATGAAATAGTTTAACGTTGACAGAATAAAATATTTTGAGTGAACAAAATGTTATGGAACAATAATTCGCTTTCCTTTCTCTATTTACCCCTTCTGTTTGATGTGTTAAGATATTACCTCATGGTAAATATAAGAAAAATAAGAAAATTGGAAAAAGGAAAAATATATTAAGGTTCTGCAAAAATAAAATTTAGTCTATACTCACAGGTTTCGTACGGTAATTAGTTCCATCTGTTATATTTACTGCTCGTAAGAGATCTATTTACCATAAGATTTATTTTCAATATCAAATTGCTGAAAAAGAATATTAGTTATTAGTTTTTTAAGTTAATAAGGTTAAAATGTTACGCCATTTATTTATGAACGATAATCAGTTTCACTTTTTTATTTTTCTTGATTTGCCACTGAGGTTTGTTTATTCTAGATTTAAAAAAATCAACAACAACAGTAAAAAAGTCGCCTGAAACGAATAGTAACGGTGTTGTTTGATACATCATGCGAGCATAAATTTTTGTGTCATTACACTCATCCAATTATATCTCTCACAAAGTTTCAGCTTACATTTTTCTAGCATTGTCACTGTTTCATGCCATTATAGTGTATGAAATGGTATTACATTTCCTTGGATGTGGTAAGAAATCTAGGCAACGTATACCAGGCCTTACAGAAACTTTAGTGACAATGATCAGTGACACAAATTTCTTCAGTTTTGATTCACCTATAACCGCTAGTAGAACCGCTCGATTGATTGGTTCAGGACGGCGGTTCTTTTCAGGGGCCTGAGTGTCCTGCTCCCGGTAGTCTCCAATCACTAAGTTAGTCACTTGTATACCCCCCCTGGGGCTACAAACCGCACTCTGGTTTTCTCTCGTTTATTTCTAAACACAGGGTTATACAATATGTCTGTACACTAGTAACACCAAGCACGTCTAACACCGACAACTCCCTTCTCGAGACATCCACGGTCTTTTTGTTGACCGGAAGTCTTTGACACAGCAATTTCTTGAGGTGTTTAGTCACTTATCAATTTCAATTGTTGTACATGACACCATAAGTATGTAGCAATAGTATTATTCTTGGGTTACAAACTGTTATCTATTATATTTATCTTGCGTAATATGTCCAGGGGGAAAGGTCTTATGTGTATTGTGTTTCCGTGTGTTAATGTGGGTTGTGACTAATGGCATCCATTATGTGTGTGTTCGTGTGTCCGTGTGCGTCCTGTTTGTGGGCGCTCGGGGACGGTGTGCTCGGCTGCTAAAATGCTAATTCAGCTATTTTGTAGGCGCCAGAGGTCTGGGTGATGATTGTGACATCGTTCACAATGCGTGGGAATGGTGGTGTAGGTGGTGTAGACATATCGCCCTCCCCCTGGGGTTAGGTGGCTCCCGGCACCTAATGTTACATGGTTAAAAAAATAGTACATATATACTATTATATAGTTATATAGGCAGAGACACAAAATCTTTGGGTGGTTATATGTGGAGAACGGGGGGGGGGGTGATGTTGAATCGATTATGAGGTCCCAAGAGGACATGTTGAACCAGAAATAATGGGTATGCGATGTTGTGTCTCTGAATGGGGAATAAGGTTGTGTTTCACCAGTATTACATATATTTTCAACTATCATATAAGAGTTTATATGACACTCACATATCACTTCTGAGAACTCTTATCTGTGAGTTTGTATGGCACTATAGTATGTTATGTGAGAAACTCTTATCTGTGAGTTTGTATGGCACTATAGTATGTTTTGTGAGAAACTCTTATCTGTGAGTTTGTATGGCACTATCTGTGGTAAGATATTGGTGAGACACAAGGTAAAACTTATCCTAGGTTTACAGCAATTTGGGAAAAGGAAGAAAAAAAAACTTTTTCAAAGACTTATTTCATGCAAAAGTATTTTGTTAGTATTATTAATATAAAAATGATGATTAAGAGTGAGAGTGCAGTGGAGGCATAGGGTAAGATTTTGTAGTGTAGATCTAAGGAGTCTATATCAAGAGTAGTTGATTTATTTAGGAGACGTACCATGTCTATCTTACTTGGGAGGATGGTATCGGGGACCTTAGGGAGGGGTGGAAGTGTTAGTTGGGTTATGGGACCTAGATCGTGGGTGGTGTTGAGAGTGCCTTGGTAGTGGAGTTTGTTGGGAAGGAGCATTGAGTCCATCATATAGATGTGGCAGGTGTCTGGTAGAGTGATAGAGCCGTTGATCTTATGATGGGAGGGTGGTTTGTGTAGGCATATTACGGATACTAATGTGGGGTGGGGAAGAAATATGAAGTGTTTATGTCCTACGTGGGTGTGGTGTATTTGAGTGTTGTCTGAAAAGCGAAAGTCACATGTCTCGGAAAAATTGACTTTGGGTGTTGTGAGTTCTGAGAAGCAAGGTTGAGACTTGGTTAATTGGAAATGGAAGGGGTAAGCTGGACAGATCTGGAAGTTGGGTAATGCTATCTTGCAAGTTGCCATGGTTTCCGGTGAGGTCATTGAAATCCACTGGCCGTCTGTTGATTTTAGGATGGTGGAGGTTGGTAGGTTGAGGGTCATTGTGCGGTTTTGATAAGGGTAGGGGAAGGGATAAATTTCCCAAAGGGAGAATCTCTTGATCGGGTCCATAGGTATGTTGATAAGGATAAATTCTTGAAAGATAGTTGATGCTAGGATGGGGTAGTAGTGTTGTATTTCCTGTGGATGGAGTTTTTATTTTAATGATTTAGGATATGTATATCTGACTCTCGCTAAGGTTATAGTGGTCGAAAGGAAGTAGAGAAGGTTTGATAGATATGCGGAAGGGAGTTCTTATTGTAATTTGGCCATTTTAACCTCCACTGAGGAATGCATGACGTCCTGCATCTTCAGGTGTGAGAGCTAGAGTGCATGTTTAGTTGCGTCGACGTAGTGTCATGTGATGGGACTTGCGCTTGTGTGAGTTGTGTGTTAGTGCGGTAGATGAGTTGTAGATGGGAGGTGGGGTTGGGTCGAGGTTAAGTTTAACTTTTTTCAATTTCTCTCCGTGTATGGTTACGGTTGTGTGATCGGAAGGGTCCGTTAACAGGAAAACATTGTTGGGGAGTGAAGTTGTGACTGTGAAGGGGCCTAAGAACTTAGGTTTGAGTTTGTTAGTTCTATTAGAGTCTTTGACCATGACTGTGTCTCCAAGTGTTATGCTAAGTGGAGACGATCGTTTGTGTTCTTTTGTTTTTGTTCTTTCTTGAGCTACTTTGAGGTTTTCTCTGACTTGTTTGTATATACTTTGCATGCCTCTTTTTAGGCATTGGGTAAGGTTATCTAGGTTGTATAAGGGGGGTGGGGGTTGGTTGAAGATTTGGTAGGGTAGGCGCATTCTTTGGCCAAAAATGATCTCATGGTGGGACATCTTTGTTCCGGAGTTGACTGTGCTGTTGATACTGGCTTGTACCTGGGGTAGCCAATCTTCCCAACTGTCCGTAAGATCGTTGGCCAAAGGTCTGATGATTTCAAGCACTTTTCTATTGGTGCGTTCTGATAATCTATTCCCTTGTGGGTGGTAGGCAGTGGCGAAAGTTTGATCGATGCTGTACAGATGTGCTATTTCGCGTATTACCTGGTTCTTGAACTCTGAACCATTGTCAGACAGCATTCGCTTGGGAACGTTGTATCTACAGAATATGTTGTTAACCAATGCTTTGGCCACAGTCTCTGCTGTTTTGTTCTGTAGTAGAACTAAGATTGTGTACTTTGACAGATAGTCGACTGCCGTGAGTACATAATTGGAACCTTGATGGCTCGTTGGCATTTTTAGTAGATCAATGCCAAGTGTTTCCCATGGTTCAGCAGGGAATGGAATGTCTTTGATATTGAGTTGTTTTGGGTCAGGTCCTCTGAATTGGTTGCAAGTCACACAATTATGTATGTGCGTGGTGATGTCTTTTTCATATTGATCCAGAAGAAAGAATGCCTAGCAGTATTCAGTGTCTTATCCCTGCCTGAGTGGCCTCCCATTGCACTGTCGTGCAATATGTGTAGGACCTTGGGAACTTGGGCTCTGGGAATGATAGTCACTTCCCTGCTGTTAGTGGTTCTCCTTATAATTCCGTCGACCAGTTTGAGTTCCTCTATAGGGACAGGTGGTCGGGACTGTAAGGGTGCTCTTGAGAGTAGATATTGTTTTACTTTAGACCATGTCGGGTCTTTGTCTGTTTCCTCTCTAAGGTCTTGCATAGGGATACAGGTTGTTTTTGCTAGGGTTGACACGTGAGTTTGTCTGCTTAGTGAGTCAGCTACTATGTTAGCTTTTCCAGCTAGGTATGTGATCTTGGGATCATATATCAATAAGGTTGTTTTCCACCTAGCTATTCTGCCATGTAGGTCTTTAGAGTTAAAGAGGTAGACTAGGGGTTGATGGTCTGTGAAGATTGTGATCTTATACCCTAGTATAAGATATTTAAAATGTTTCAAGCCCCATATCAATGCAAGTCCTTCTTTGTGGGTAGTTGAATAGTTACTTTCAGGCTTATTCAGTACTCTACTTGCGTAGGCTATGGGGTGCTCTTTCCCGTTTTCATCTTTCTGCTGTAAGACTGCGCCTATTCCTTTAGAGGAGGCGTCGGTGTAAAGAAGGAATTCTTTCTTCATGTCAGGAAAGGCAAGGACAGGGGCTGTGGTAAGAGCATGTTTAAGGGTGTCGAAACTTGTCTGTTCCTCTTCAGACCATTTGAAAGGCTCGCCTTTTCTTGTGAATTTGGTGAGAGGGGATGCAATTTCTGCAAATTTGTGTATGAAATGTCTATAGTATGATGCTTGTCCTACGAAACTTCTAGTTTCATCTGCGTTTCTGGGGGTTGGGAAATTTACTATGGCATTTATTTTATCTGGGGTGGTATGGATGCCTGTGGCGTCTACCTTATGGCCTAGGAAGGTGAGTTCCGTCTGTAGGAATTTGCACTTTCCTAGTTGGATTTTCAGTCCGGTGTTTTTTAGTCTTTTTAGGACAATCTCTAGTGTATGAAGGTGGTCAGTTTGTGTGGGACTATAGATGATGAGGTCGTCTAAGTAGACGAATAATGAGATTCCTATCATGTCGCTGAAAATGCGAGTCATTAATCTCTGTTGGGTTGAGGGGGCATTCTTAAGGCCAAAGGGCATACGCTCGAAGTGGAAATGTCCCTTATCAGTGGAGAATGCAGTTACGAGTTTTGATTCCTCTGTCAGTTCCACCTGCCAGAAGGCTGACTTAAGGTCAATTGTGGAAAAAACCGAGTTCCCGTTCCCTATGGATTGTAAGACATCTTGCATGGCGGGTAGTGGGTGTGGGTCAGATTGAGTTAGGTTATTGATTTTCCTAAAGTCTACAACAGGGCGTAAGGTTCCGTCTTTCTTAGGGACTAGGAAGAGGGGACTGTTCCACGGACTGTCTGAGTGAGAAATTACACCTTGGTGTAACATCTCGTGCACACTGTTGTTGACTTGTGTTTTCCTACTGTGGGGTATGCGGTAAGCGGGGGTGTATGAGGGGGGGGGATGTTGGGGGGAATTTGGATGTGATGTTTGATTATATCACATTTGCCTAAGGGTTCGCCTTCTAAGGCGATAGCCGATCTATTCCTTTGTAGGAGGTTCAGTAGCTTGTCACGCATCTCTCCGTTGGCTGATGTTGTGATTTGGTTGGGGTGGATAGGGGTGAGGGTTTGTGTTTGTCTTACAGTGTTGATGTGTTGAGGGAGTGGTTCCTGGATTGGGGAAATATGGAGATGGACTGAACAGATGTTTGTGTTCTTTCTGATCTTGCGTTGTTGGTGGGAGAGATTTGTTAACATAGCTAGGGTGTGTTTGTTTTCTGATACTATATCCCATGAGGATTCTAGGGCTATGTTGTTGAGTCTGGACGTGTCTGGGTCAATTATGACGTCCTGATATCCGATTGCTTCGGGTATATATAGTGGGACTGTTATAGAATGTCTAGGGGGTATGATGACTGTGTTAGACAACAGTGCCTTTGAGGTGACATAAGGGGGTGGGCGGAAAGAGTAGCTCTTAGTGGGGGTGGGGTTATTTAAGCTAGATAGACATGAAAGAGGTTGTGTGTCTGGGTCGGGTGTTTCAGGAAGTGTTGACTCATTACTTTCATCTCGGAAGGAGATTTTGTTGGTATCTAAGTTGATGATGGACTTCCAGTCTCGTAGGGACTTTAAACCTATTATACCTTGGTGATCAAGACTCCATTCATCTGCTAAGTGGAAGGATAAGATGCCTACTTGGGATTTGTCAACTTCTATATTTATAGCAATCATATCATGAAGTGATATGGTTGATCCTTTTATCAGTAGGCCTTCCGTATTTGAATACTGAATTTGGGGTGGGTCATTTAGTGCTTCATAGAGAGCTCTGGGGATGAGGTTCAGGTTTGTTCCTGTATCAACCATCATGTCAACAGTAATTTGATCTAATGTTACCTTTAGAGTGATATAGTTGTGTGGTGTGTCGGACGTTCCTGTGGTGGTCTGGTGCGTGAGGCTGGTACACGTTCCCCCAATCGGTGTTGAGTTGTATGTGTTGTGTGGGAGGAGGGTGTTTGTCGAGGTGCGGTAACTTGTTTGTTTGTTCTCTGATGAGGTTGTGGTTGTGATTTTTGTTGAGAACATTCCTCGTTGGAGTGAGTTGTGGTTTTGTGTAGGTTGCAGTATTTGCCTGGCCATGTTGGTTTTGACATGTTGGGGGGTCTGGGGGGGGCGTGAATTGTTTGATTTGTTGTTGAGCTCTACATTGGGAATCTGTGTGGGAGGTAGTACCATGAACTGAGCAAGGGGTAGCGCGGTGTTGTGCCTGCGGGTGTTGGTATTGCTGCGCTCTACATTGAGAATCCGTGTGGGAAGTAGTTCCATGAACTGAGCAAGGGGTAGTGTGGTGTTGTGCTTGCATTTGGTGTTTCTGTATGCAGTCTCTGGTGTTGTGACTTGTTGAAAGATTGTAGGAACACCAGTTAGATGGTTGCGCTGTATTGGAGCTAGGGGGCTGGTGTGACTGAAGGCTATTTAGTCTAGCAAAATGGTGCTGGTCAGAGAGGGAGATGTTGCAAGCGTTGGTTATGTCTAATATGTATGTGTAAGCTAATGGGTTTCTAGTGTTTAAATCCCTTTTTGTGGCTTCTCTTTGACACTTTGGTGGGAGTTGGGAAAGATAAAGGCCTATCTTCAGGAATGTGTATAGGTTTTCTAATGTCATTGCCTTTTTTTCCTGTAATGGTTGTACAGGTCCAAGGGCTGTTATCTTCTAGATTTTCCCTAATTTCCTTGATTGCGTTGGCCATATTGTCTTTGATGTTAGTCTGTTTTTGAGTTCTAGTATTATTTAGAAATGTGAGGAGAAAGTTAATGTTGTTTGCTTGTTTGTTCTGAAAGACATTTAACAGATGCTGCTTATAATCGCTATATGCGATCCCTGTGGCTATCAGACTGTCTAGCATCCGAGCGGTAGATCGGTGCTCATCTGATGCTTCTATTTTCTGGCGGCATAGATTTATCTTATCTAAGTCAGAGTAGTTTGGATTTTTAGAAAAGAAAAGGTCACATGCCGTCAGGAAGTCAGTGATGGAGAGTCCGCTAGCTTGAGAGAAGGTGGGGATTTCGGTTAGAGGGGTAATGGTTTGGTAATTATTGATTACTGTAGGTTGGAGTTGTGGGTGAGGATGTTGCGATGGGGTCGGGGCAAGGTTAGGTGCTGGGTAGGGATGTGGGGTGAAGGCTGTTGGACTTGACGGGAAGTTGGGAGAAGGGAAGGCTAAGTTCTCGTATGCATGGGTTGTGGGATTTAGGGATTGTTGCTGGGGGTCTACATGAGGGGCAACTTGGGGGTGAGGTGAGGTGTGGGGGGATTGTTGTTGAGGATCTAGTTGAGGGGTAACTTGAACTTTTGGTGTGGTGTGGGGGAGGGGG